>NC_069499.1:470744973-471087473 GCF_027579735.1 Bombina bombina
CTGCTTGCCCCTCTCTTTTTGCACTTAGTGGTCCTTGTGCAGATCAATTACACTCTAAAACAATCTCTATTCATTGAGCTTTCTTTGAAGAGCAATGCACTTCTGTGAGCTAGCTTCTTGTCTTTGGCTCACCCAATGTATTCACCTAGCTCCCAGTAGAGAATTGTTCATCCTTCAACCGAGCATCACCAAGAGAATGAAGCAAATTTGCTAAAAATTAGAAATCTGAAAATTGTATGCTCTATCTGAATCATGAATGAAAAAAATGGGTTTATTTCTCAACTTTGTATGTTTATTTTAAAAGTATGTTGCTTTGAAGAAGAGGCATGTGTTATTTTCTGCAATGAAACAATGAGCAAGAGTATAGTCCCAATATAAAGTGATGCAATTTAGACAACACAATATCCCAAGCCGTGTGTGATAATATTCAGCCAGAACAAAGTTGCACATTTTAAATCAAACAAAATTGCACAGTCACTCACTACTGAAGTCCTCAATCTGATTAGAGAGGACCCTCACTTGTCAAATACAAGTAGGGAGCATATCAGGAACAAATCAAGCACCCAGCTCACAATACTGTTCGTGGGGAGGCACAAATTTACTCTGTCAGTGGTCGAAAACCCTTTTCCTACCATAATAGTCTTTACCCACTGCCGTGCCAAGTATTCATTCCACTTTAAAATACTTTCACACTTTCCTGGCAAGGGTGACATCATCAGGGGGTGTCAGCTAGGGACCAATGCAGCAATTTGACAGGAATACAAGGAATTGCCGTCCTTAAACCTTCTATTCTTTATTATATAAATATTAAAATAATTTCAGCTGACTCACTTACAAATATTAGTGATATACATGAACCGGCTCATGCATTTTGGCCAAAAGGCCGTAGTTGTAGCCATATAGTCCTTTAGAATTGTCATTATTTAAAAGGGCTAAAAATGTATGATTGGTCAATACAACTTACATAACTACTCACCATATTAAAGGGACAGTTACAACTGCAGCACAATTCTTATGCATTAAAAGAAAGGCAGAGGGAAGAGGAAATAGATGCTTTACATTGCATGGAGAGCAGGCAATAATTAGGAACAATGCCTTTATAAATTGTTCAATGTTCATTAATGTTGGAATACATTCTCCATAAATAAATCCTTAAAATACAACAAATTACAATATGCAAAAACTTACCAGAGAAAATAAAAGGGGGAGTTTACATAAATTGTGTATATATACACAAACACATATACACAACCTCATTATACAATAATAGTGGTAATGATGAGGATAATAATAATGTGAACACTGATAGTGAGTTGAAATTTATCCAGAGAAGGTCCAAAATAATAATCATATTGATGTTCTTAATAAATATATTGCTCCCAATAATTGATGAGGCCATACTTTTTTCCTTACCCATTAGTCTCTTAATATTTACCGTATATAATAAAGCTTTAAAGTTTTAAGGATGGCGAGCAGATTCCTTGTGTTTCTGTCATGTTATTTCTGCTGACCAAAATTCACAGTTTTGAGAACTACAAAACCAAGAATATGTGATAATATCTTCTAGACAGAAAACATGCCAACAATAACCTCACAGAAACCTCTGGGAGAACATATTATTGTGAATGGATTAATGGAAATATTTTACCAAAAAATTAAACATTGCAGCCACGAATATACAGCGCCGTACTTCATAATAAAAACTACTTATTTCAGGAAGAATAACCTTTAGATTAAAATGTGCCTTTAAATAGGAACTTTATTTACATAGATTTTTTTTCATCAAAAAAGCATAAAAAAAAAAATCCTGTTTAAATGAAAATAAGAAATCAGAAAATTGTTTTTAAATAAAAATCATTTATTTTGATGTATACAGTATTTATAATACACTATAATGCAGTAGTTTTAAATGATACACTCTCATACCTCTAAAAAAAAATCTAATGTTTTTTTCTTAATAGCTTCTATTGTCATTACAGGTTGTACACATAAAAATGGTTACCCCCAAAGGAATTATTGAAAAAAGTTGCCAGGGGCCCAGGATGTCCACAGGACCTGACATTCACCATTTTATAATGGGATCTGAAGGTAAGTAATACATCCTTCTGTGAACGATCTGTCAGGAACTGTAGTTTTTGTCACTATAAACAACAATTTGCACAGAAGCCAAAGATCCTGTTAATGCTAGAGATCAGAGTCACAATAACAGGATAATTTGGCATTTGTGCACATATGTTGTAAATTAAGTTTAAGCCAAAGTTTTATCTAGAAGGATGAAATCATGTCTGTTATTTTCTCTTGTTAAGTGTATCCAGTCCACGGATCATCCATTACTTGTGGGATATTCTCCTTCCCAACAGGAAGTTGCAAGAGGATCACCCACAGCAGAGCTGCTATATAGCTCCTCCCCTCACTGCCATATCCAGTCATTCTCTTGCAACTCTCAACTAAGATGGAGGTCGTAAGAGGACTGTGGTGTTTTATACTTAGTTTATTTCTTCAATCAAAAGTTTGTTATTTTTAAATGGTACCGGAGTGTACTGTTTATCTCAGGCAGTATTTAGAAGAAGAATCTGCCTGCGTTTTCTATGATCTTAGCAGAAGTAACTAAGATCCTTTGCTGTTCTCACATATTCTGAGGAGTGAGGTAACTTCAGAGGGGGAATAGCGTGCAGGTTTTCCTGTAATAAGGTATGTGCAGTTAAAATATTTTTCTAGGGAAATTGCTAGAAAATGCTGCTGATACCGAAGTAATGTAAGAAAAGCCTTAAATGCAGTGATAGCGACTGGTATCAGGCTTATTAATAGAGATACATACTCTTATAAAAGTGTATTTTAAAACGTTTGCTGGCATGTTTAATCGTTTTTTACATATGTTTGGTGATAAAACTTATTGGGGCCTAGTTTTTTCCACATGACTGGCTTGAATTTTGCCTAGAAACAGTTCCCTGAGGCTTCCCACTGTTGTAATATGAGTGGGAGGGGCCTATTTTGGCGTTTTTTTGCACAGCAAAAATTACAGACACAGACATCCAGCTTCTTCCTGCATGATCCAGGACTTCTCTGAAGGGCTCAAAAGGCTTCAAAAGTTGTATTGAGGGAGGTAAAAAGCCACAGTAGAGCTGTGGCAGTTGTTGTGACTGTTTAAAAAACGTTTTTGTCATTTGTTATTCCGTTTTTGGTATTAAGGGGTTAATCATCCATTTGCAAGTGGGTGCAATGCTCTGCTAACTTATTACATACACTGTAAAAATTTTGTTAGTGTAACTGCATTTTTTCACTGTTATTTCAAAATTTGGGAAAATTTGTGTTTCTTAAAGGTGCAGTAATGTTTTTTTATATTGCTTGTAAACTTGTTTTAAAGTGTTTTCCAAGCTTGCTAGTCTCATTGCTAGTCTGTTTAAACATGTCTGACACAGATGAACCTACTTGTTCATTATGTTTGAAAGCCATGGTGGAGCCCCATAGGAGAATGTGTACTAAATGTATTGATTTCACCTTAAACAGTAAAGATCAGTCTTTATCTATAAAAGAATTATCACCAGACGGTTCTGTCGAGGGGGAAGTTATGCCGACTAACTCTCCCCACGTGTCAGACCCTTCGCCTCCCGCTCAGGGGACGCACGCTAATATGGCGCCAATTACATCAGGGACGCCCCATAGCGATTACCTTGCAGGACATGGCTGCAATCATGAATAATACCCTGTCAGAGGTATTATCTAGATTGCCTGAATTAAGAGGCAAGCGCGATAGCTCTGGGGTTAGGAGAGATACAGAGCGCGCAAATGCTGTTAGAGCCATGTCTGATACTGCGTCACAGTATGCAGAACATGAGGACGGAGAGCTTCAGTCTGTGGGTGACATCTCTGACTCGGGGAAACCTGATTCAGAGATTTCTACTTTTAAATTTAAGCTTGAGAACCTCCGTGTATTGCTTGGGGAGGTATTAGCTGCTCTGAATGACTGTAACACAGTTGCAATTTCAGAGAAATTGTGTAGGCTGGATAGATACTATGCGGTGCCGGTGTGTACTGACTTTTTTCCTATACCTAAAAGGCTTACAGAAATTATTAGCAAGGAGTGGGATAGACCCGGTGTGCCCTTTTCCCCACCTCCTATATTTAGAAAAATGTTTCCAATAGACGCCACTACACGGGACTTATGGCAGACGGTCCCTAAGGTGGAGGGAGCAGTTTCTACTTTAGCAAAGCGTACCACTATCCCGGTTGAGGACAGTTGTGCTTTTTCAGATCCAATGGATAAAAAATTGGAGGGTTACCTTAAGAAAATGTTTATTCAACAAGGTTTTATTTTACAGCCCCTTGCATGCATTGCGCCTGTCACTGCTGCGGCGGCATTCTGGTTTGAGGCCCTGGAAGAGGCCATCCAGACAGCTCCATTGAATGAAATTGACAAGCTTAGAACGCTTAAGCTAGCTAACTCATTTGTTTCTGATGCCATTGTTCATTTGACTAAACTAACGGCTAAGAATTCCGGTTTCGCCATCCAGGCGCGTAGGGCGCTATGGCTTAAATCCTGGTCAGCTGACGTGACTTCAAAGTAGTCTAAATTACTCAACATTCCTTTCAAGGGGCAGACCTTATTCGGGCCTGGCTTGAAGGAAATTATTGCTGACATTACTGGAGGCAAGGGTCATACCCTTCCTCAGGACAGGGCCAAATCAAAGGCCAAACAGTCTAATTTTCGTGCCTTTTTCGAAATTTCAAGGCAGGAGCAGCATCAACTTCCTCCGCTTCAAAACAAGAAGGAACTGTTGCTTATTCCAGACAGGCCTGGAAACCTAACCAGTCCTGGAACAAGGGCAAGCAGACCAGAAAGCCTGCTGCTGCCCCCAAGACAGCATGAAGGAACGGCCCCCTATCCGGAAACGGATCTAGTGGGGGGCAGACTTTCTCTCTTCGCCCAGGCGTGGGCAAGAGATGTTCAGGATCCCTGGGCGTTGGAGATCATATCTCAGGGATATCTTCTGGACTTCAAAGCTTCTCCTCCACAAGGGAGATTTCATCTTTCAAGGTTATCAGCAAACCATATAAAGAAAGAGGCATTCCTAAGCTGTGTGCAAGACCTCCTAGTAATGGGAGTGATCCATCCAGTTCTGCGGACGGAACAAGGACAGGGATTTTATTCAAATCTGTTTGTGGTTCCCAAGAAAGAGGGAACCTTCTGACCAATCTTGGATCTAAAGATCTTAAACAAATTCCTCAGAGTTCCATCATTCAAAATGGAAACTATGCGGACCATGCTACCCATGATCCAAGAGGGTCAGTACATGACCACAGTGGACTTAAAGGATGCCTACCTTCACATACCGATTCACAAAGATCATCATCGGTTCCTAAGGTTTGCCTTTCTAGACAGGCATTACCAATTTGTAGCTCTTCCCTTCGGGTTGGCCACTACCCCGAGAATTTTTACAAAGGTTCTGGGCTCACTTCTCGCGGTTCTAAGACCGCGAGGCATAGCGGTGGCTCCGTATCTAGACGACATCCTGATACAGGCGTCAAGCTTTCAAATTGCCAAGTCTCATACAGAGATAGTTCTGGCATTTCTGAGGTCGCATGGGTGGAAAGTGAACGTGGAAAAGAGTTCTCTATCACCACTCACAAGAGTCTCCTTCCTAGGGACTCTTATAGATTCTGTAGAGATGAAAATTTACCGGACGGAGTCCAGGTTATCAAAACTTCTAAATGCTTGCCGTGTCCTTCATTCCATTCCACGCCCATCAGTGGCTCAGTGCATGGAAGTAATCGGCTTAATGGTAGCGGCAATGGACATAGTGCCATTTGCGCGCCTGCATCTCAGACCGCTGCAATTATGGATGCTAAGTCAGTGGAATGGGGATTACTCAGATTTGTCCCCTCTACTAAATCTGGATCAAGAGACCAGAGATTCTCTTCTCTGGTGGCTTTCTCGGGTCCATCTGTCCAAGGGTATGACCTTTCGCAGGCCAGATTGGACGATTGTAACAACAGATGCCAGCCTTCTAGGTTGGGGCGCAGTCTGGAACTCCCTGAAGGCTCAGGGATCGTGGAGCAATATTCAAGGCTCTTCTAGCTTGGCCTCAGTTAGCAACACTGAGGTTCATCAGATTTCAGTCGGACAACATCACGACTGTGGCTTACATCAACCATCAAGGGGGAACCAGGAGTTCCCTAGCGATGTTAGAAGTCTCAAAGATAATTCGCTGGGCAGAGTCTCACTCTTGCCACCTGTCAGCGATCCACATCCCAGGCGTAGAGAACTGGGAGGCGGATTTTCTAAGTCGTCAGACTTTTCATCTGGGGGAGTGGGAACTCCATCCGGAGGTGTTTGCTCAACTGGTCCATCGTTGGGGCAAACCAGAACTGGTTCTCATGGCGTCTCGCCAGAACGCCAAGCTTCCTTGTTACGGCTCCAGGTCCAGGGACCCGGGAGCAACGCTGATAGATGCTCTAGCAGCTCCTTGGTTCTTCAACCTGGCCTATGTGTTTCCACCGTTTCCTCTGCTCCCTCGACTGATTGCCAAAATCAAACAGGAGAGAGCATCAGTGATTCTGATAGCGCCTGCGTGGCCACGCAGGACCTGGTATGCAGACCTAGTGGACATGTCATCTCTTCCACCATGGACTCTGCCTCTGAGGCAGGACCTTCTAATACAAGGTCCTTTCAATTATCCAAATCTAATTTCTCTGAGACTGACTGCATGGAGATGAACGCTTGATTCTATCAAGGCGTGGCTTCTCCGAGTCAGTCATTGATACCTTAATACAGGCTCGGAAGCCTGTCACCAGGAAAATCTACCATAAGATATGGCGTAAATGTCTTTATTGGTGTGAATCCAAGAGTTTCTCTAGGATATATAGGATATTGTCCTTTCTCCAAGAGGGTTTGGACAAAGGCTTATCAGCTAGTTCTTTAAAAGGACAGATCTCTGCTCTGTCTATTCTTTTGCACAAGCGTCTGGCAGAAGTTCCAGAAGTCCAGGCATTTTGTCAGGCTTTGGTTAGGATTAAGCCTGTGTTTAAAACTGTTGCTCCCCCATGGAGCTTAAACTTGGTTCTTAAAATTCTTCAGGGAGTTCCGTTTGAACCCCTTCATTCCATTGATATTAAATTTTTATCTTGGAAAGTTCTGTTTTTGATGGCTATTTCCTCGGCTCGAAGATTCTCTGAGTTATCTGCCTTACATTGTGATTCTCCTTATCTGATTTTTCATTCAGACAAGGTAGTTCTGCGTACCAAACCTGGGTTTTTACATAAGGTGGTTTCTAACAGGAATATCAATCAAGAGATTGTTGTTCCATCATTGTGTCCTAATCCTTCTTCAAAGAAGGAACCTCTTTTGCATAATCTGGACGTAGTCCGTGCCTTGAAGTTTTACTTACAGGCTACTAAAGATTTTCGTCAAACATCTGCCCTGTTTGTCATTTACTCTGGACAGAGGAGTGGTCAAAAAGCTTCGACAACCTCTCTCTCCTTTTGGCTTCGGAGCATAATACGCTTAGCCTATGAGACTGCTGGACAGCAGCCCCCTGAAAGGATTACAGCTCATTCTACTAGAGCTGTGGCTTCCACCTGGGCCTTTAAAAATGAGGCCTCTGTTGAACAGATTTGCAAGGCTGCGACTTGGTCTTCGCTTTACACCTTTCCAAAATTTTACAAATTTGACACTTTTGCTTCTTCGGAGGCTGTTTTTGGGAGAAAGGTTCTACAGGCAGTGGTTCCTTCCGTTTAAGTTCCTGCCTTGTCCCTCCCATCATCCGTGTACTTTAGCTTTGGTATTGGTATCCCACAAGTAATGGATGATCCGTGGACTGGATACACTTAAAAAGAGAAAACATAATTTATGCTTACCTGATAAATTTATTTCTCTTGTAGTGTATCCAGTCCACGGCCCGCCCTGTCCTTTTAAGGCAGGTCTAAATTTTAATTAAACTACAGTCACCACTGCACCCTATGGTTTCTCCTTTCTCGTCTTGTTTCGGTCGAATGACTGGATATGGCAGTGAGGGGAGGAGCTATATAGCAGCTCTGCTGTGGGTGATCCTCTTGCAACTTCCTGTTGGGAAGGAGAATATCCCACAAGTAATGGATGATCCGTGGACTGGATACACTACAAGAGAAATAAATTTATCAAGTAAGCATAAATTATGTTTTTTTTATCGCATTTGGTGGTTAAATGGTGACATGAAATATACCAAAATGGGCCTAGATCAATACTTTGGGTTGTCTACTACACTAAAGCTAAAATTAACCCTACAAGCTCCCTAATTAACCCCTTCACTGCTGGACATAATACACGTGTGGTGCGCAGCGGCATTTAGCGGCCTTCTAATTACCAAAAAGCAACGCCAAATCCATATATGTCTGCTATTTCTGAACAAAGGGGATCCCAGAGAAGCATTTACTACCATTTGTGCCATAATTGCACAAGCTGTTTGTAAATAATTTCAGTGAGAAACCGTTTGTGCATTTAGCAGTAAAATGGTGGCATGAAATATCCCAAAATGGGCCTAGATCAATACTTTGTGTTATCTACTAAAAATATATATATATATGTGAAGGGTTATTCAGAGATTCCTGACAGATATCAGTGTTCCAATGTAACTATCGCTAATTTAAAAAAAATAAAATATGTTTTGGAAATAGTAAAGTGCTACTTGTACCTATAACTTGGGAAAAAAAAGCAAAGAACATGTAAACATTGGGTATTTCTAAACTCAGGACAAAAATGAGAAACTATGTAGCATGGTTGTTTTTTGGTGTTTGTAGATGTGTAACAGATTTTTGGGGTCAAAGTTAGAAAAAGTGTGTTTTTTTCCATTTTTTCATCATATGTTATAAAAAAAATTATAGTAATTTATAAGATATGATGAAATGATGGTATCTTTAGAAAGTCCATTTAATGGCAAGAAAAACGGTATGTAATATGTGTGGGTACAGTAAATGAGTAAGAGGACTCTAGAGCTTGGGTATATGTTCCCAACAGTAATGAATGAAGCCGTGGACTCTCCTCCCTTTAGATGGAAAACATAAATTATGCTTAACTGATAATTTCATTTCCATCGAGTGGAGGAGAGTCCACGGCTCCCGCCCGTATCTCCAATGGGCGGACCTAAACTTATCTAATTCATCCCCTCGATGGAAATGAAATTATCAGGTAAGCATAATTTATGTTTTTTCATTATGACATCAGATTGGCGCGTTCCCTCTCTTCTTTATTACGCTATTTGGATGTTGGGTTTCCTGAGTCCTACCTCTACATTTGCTTTAAAGCTTTTTACTTAATAAGTTTTTAAGAGCTATTTTCGATGGGTATGTTTTTTTTTCCCTTTCTTTTAATGGGGATATTACCATTTAACTGTGTTTTTTTCTGCATTTAACTTCTTTATTAGTTTTCTGCTGTAATGGAGCCTTCTTATTCTGCCCCTAAATCTGCCTTAGAAACTAGGTCATCTGAACACGATTGCTTCTAAAGGTGTTAGTGCTTCTTTTGTTTGCTACTTATAGGTTAGTTTTTCAGATTTTGCTCCTTTAGTTAAGAACTTTATTCGCTATGAAATGTTGGCAACCATGCCTTCTTCAAATATGCTTAAAAGGTCAGTTCAGAAATACCTTCTGCTAGCTCTAAGCTTGCTGAAGTTATTGATTTTAGCCTTGATGCTGCCGAGTTCAGAACAGAGGTCTACCTCTCCATCTTGTTTAAGTTCCTTTCATCAAAACAAGGCTCAGAAATCTGGTTACTCCACTCAAACATGTTTACTCTGGTTCACCCCTGAAGCCAAGTTCAAACTGGAAGTCTAAGCAGTCCATGAAATCTACTCCCTCATTCAAGTCTGCATAAAGGTGTGGCCCTTGATGCAGAGACTCTGGTAAGGATCAGGTTATACCTTTCTTTTTAGGGAGTCTAGTTTTAGTCTGTTCAGTATCCTGCTGGTGTTCTAAATATAGTCTCTCAGGGTTATTGAATAGGTTTTAAAACAAGGCCTCCTAGGGGAAGATTTTTCTGTCCATTGTTCAGAGAAATCATATGAAGGCTCAGGCCTTTTTCTCAGTCAGTTTTTGGATCTAGAATCTATGGGAGTAATTGTTCCTGTTCCCTTGTTGGAATAGGGAATGTGCTTTTACCTCAACCTGTTTCGTTGTTCCAAAGGAGGGAACTTTCAGGCAAGTTCTGGATCTAAGGCTCTGAACAAATTTCTCAGTTTTTGCTTTTAAAATGCAGATTATTCTACCTTTTGTTCAGCAAGGTCAGTTTATGTCTGCAATAGATTTTAAGGATGCTATCCTTAATGTTCTTATTATCAGGGAACATAATCAGTTTCTAAGGGGTGCCTTTCTGGACAATATTTTTCAGTTTGTTGCCATTTGGTCTGGCTTCAGCTCCCAGAATATTCTCAAATGTTTTAATTTTCCTTTTGTCTGTGTTCAGATCACAGGGTATTGCGTTATTTCCTTACTTGTACTATCTTGGTTCAAGCTGCATCTTTTTCATTTAGCAGATTCTTACACCAGCAGATTTTTGTTGTTTCTTCAACAACATGGTTGGGAAGTAAATTTTCCAGAGTTTGCTGTTTACTCAGACAAAGGTCGTTGTTTTTTCTGGGGATTCAGATATATTGTTTCCTTGAGACTTTCTTTGGCAGACCAAGAAGGTTTAAGCTAGTGCCCACTTGTCTAAACCGTTGGTCTTTCTTTTCCTTCTGTGGCTATGTTTATTCAGGTGTTAGGTCTCATAATTGCGTCTTTAAGTTTTATTCAGTTTGCTCATTTCCACATGAGGCCTCTTCAGCTTCTTATGCTTCCGCAATGATGCAGGGATCATACTCGGCTATCTCAAAGGATTCATCTAGTTTTCAGAACATGCCAGTCTGTCTTGGTGGCTGAATCATCAGATTATTATGCAGGGTTCTTCTTTTGCTCACCTTACTTGGACTGTGATCTCTACAGATGCAAGTCTTTCAGGTTGGGGAGGGCGGTCTGGGGGTCCCAGAGAGCACAAGGGTTTTGGTCTCCTCGGAAGGTGAGTTTACCAATAAATATTCTAGAACTTGAATTTGCAGAGCCCCTCAGAGTTGGACTCTTCTCCTTTTTAAACAAGACAGTGTTACTGCAGTAGCCTATGTCTATCATCAGGGGGGAACTCACTGTTCCCTAGCCAAGAAGGAAGTATCTTGAACTCTTTCCTGGGCAGAAGTTAGTTGCTAATTTCTGCTGTTCATATTCCAGAAGTGGACAACTGGGAAGCAAGTTTTCTCAGTCGGTAGTCCCTGCATCCAGGAGAATGGTCTCTTCATCTGGATATTTTCAATATGACAGTGGATCTTTGGGGCCTCCGAGATAGATCTGATGGCCTCTCGGTTGAATCGTAATCTTCCCAGGTACTGTCATTTCAACTAACCTATGTTTTTCCAATTCTTGTTCTTCTTCTCAGAATGATTGCCAGAATCAGGCAAGCGGAGGCATTGGCAATTCTGATTGCTCCAGCTTGGTCTCGCAGAGTTTGGTATGCAGATCTGGTTCAGATGTCCATTATACCTTCTTGGTCTCTTGTTCTAAGTTCAGGCCTTTTGTCTTGAGGTCCGTTTTTTTTCATACCGGATCTAAATACACTAAGCTCCATGGCATGGTGGTTGTATGGTTAGTTCTTAGGCAGAGAGGGTTTTTGGATACTATCATTGAGACTCTGATACAGGCCTGTAAGCCTGTGACCAGGAAGATTTATTAAAAGGTCTTTTTTGTTATTTTTTTTTTTTTTGAGGACAAGAAAAGGAGTATACATTACAGATAAAAATATAGACATTACATCAAATATTTACATCATATCTGATAAACTTAATTAAACAAGCAAGATTATAGTCCTTTCTTGTGTTTATCTCCCTTTACTGATCAATATAGGTCACTCATGGACCTGTAGTGCTGTAACATCCTATACACCTAAAAGTTAACTTAAATTTATATAACAGTAAAGATAACATAACAAATTTGCTTCCTAAAAAGCAGGGAGCAAAGTGCAAAACTAGATATACAATTAGTAGATAGAATAAAACTATGTATTGGTAACACTCTATCAGTGCAGACAATTATAAGTAAGTAAACATAAATGGAATAATGGCCAACGTGCGGGAGCTTGAGCATCCTGAAATGTACAGATGATAATCATGGAGACGGACCCCGTTCATTGCACAAGGTTAATGTTGTGGGGCAAATATGATTGTACTTTATGCCAAGCTAGAGGAGCCATCTAATGGACAGTCAACAAACTGTGTCAGTAAGCCTAGTGACAAGTATTTAAGAGAAGATTAGATGCAGTAATATAGTGTGAATGGTTTCTGATAGTTTGGGTGCAAGTGTATGTCAAATGGTCATAGATAAATCTCTCTATAAAAAATCGGAAACCTCAGATACTAAAGAATATGTAATAAGATTTGTGGTATTTATTAATGTGCAGTTCCCACCTACAGCCCCGGCCGCAAGCTGCAGTGTGAGAACTAATTTTTTAGCAAGACCTTTAGGCCTTACGTAGGATGTCACGTCGTATAGGAGAGGTGAGAAAAATAGATTTAAGTATTGCCCCCATATTATTGTTGTTTTTGGAGAGAGTTCTGACATCTATTAAAATTTACTGTGATAACAAGAGATTTATGACAGTACAAGTCCCTGCTGAGGTTCAATAGTACATTTTTTTCTATATTTAAAATTTAAAAAAAAAAAGATTAAATTAACATCTCTGCTGCCGAGTAGTAGATGCTAAGCTAAACGGTTTTCCCATCATAAGCTATATAAATAACAATAAACTACAACAAGGTAATTTGCCATGACCGTAAGAGCATTCCTGCCACTATAACATTATAAACCTGACCATGGTCAGCTCCATGATAAGTGTTCCCGATATATTCTTGATTCATCGTATCAGGGGACTGTCCCATTAGATCTATGCTCTTTGGGATCTCCGGTGGTTTCTGTGTGAGTTTAGACTCCTCCCAAGTTGCGGTTGCGGTCTCAAGCTCCTGTGAGACATCCCTGAAGACATGGCGATCAACCTCACGCTGGGTAACGTGTGTAGGCTTGGAGGTGGGTTTGAAATGCTGAAGCCTCCCTTTCTGACTGTGTATTGTAGCTGGGTTAGATGGTACTTTATCGGCAGAGGAGGGCATTATGTCCCAGAGGCCATTAGTCTGTCTCGAAGTTGCGTCTCTGGTGGTGTATAGATTTAGTAAGTAATCCAAGGGGGCTCTTTCTGCCAGAGATTGCACAATTTCTTCGAGCCTAACAAGATGTCGATCATAAAACCCCTTCAAGCTCATTTCTTGCACGCTAGCCATCCTTATGCGGATTGATGTCAAAGCCGAGAGTTTTGAATCAGACTTGTAAGTTCCAGTTAAGGCTGTATACCTCAGCATGCTGAGGGGGAAAGCGTTGCCTATTGTGAGCCACAGCTCTAGGCCTCTATCGTCTGATCCTGGGCTCTGGCTTCAAAAACGCAGCTTAAACAGTTGCAGAGAGCTCCCCACAATATAATGCTGTATGTATTAGGTGTTCTTGCTGTTTGGTATCTCCAATAACCAGTTGATTATCAGGGATTCAGCTAGAGCTCATGGAAGTGCGACTGCTCAGGAACTAGTCTTGGTTCATGGTTTTTCCTGGCATTCTTTTAGAATTCTTAAGATTTTGCAGTATTTGCAGGATGGTTTCGATAGGGGTTTATCCCCTAGTTCTTTGGACCAGATTTCTGCTCTTTCAGTTTTGTTCCACAAAAAAGATTGCTATTCTTCCTGACATTCGTGGTCTTGTTCAGGCTTTGGCAAAAAAAAAATTCTACTCCTTGAAATCTAAATTTAGTTTCTCCAACATAGGTGTGTCCGGTCCACGGCGTCATCCTTACTTGTGGGATATTCTCTTCCCCAACAGGAAATGGCAAAGAGCCCAGCAAAGCTGGTCACATGATCCCTCCTAGGCTCCGCCTTCCCCAGTCATTCTCTTTGCCGTTGCACAGGCAACATCTCCACGGAGATGGCTAAGAGTTTTTTGGTCAAATTTCTCAGGGTTCCATCGTTCAAAATGGAAACCATTCGGACAATTCTTCCTACCATCCAGGAAGGTCAATTCATGACCACGGTGGATTTAAAGGATGCGTATCTACATATTCCTATCCACAAGGAACATCATCGGTTCCTAAGATTCGCCTTTCTGGACAGGCATTACCAGTTTGTGGCACTTCCATTCGGATTAGCCACTGCTCCAAGAATTTTCACAAAGGTACTAGGGTCCCTTCTAGCGGTGCTAAGGCCAAGGGGCATTGCAGTAGTACCTTACTTGGACGACATTCTAATTCAAGCGTCGTCTCTGCCACAAGCAAAGGCTCATACGGACATTGTCCTAGCCTTTCTCAGATCTCACGGGTGGAAAGTGAACGTAGAAAAAAGTTCTCTATTCCCGTCAACAAGAGTTCCCTTCTTGGGAACAATAATAGACTCCTTAGAAATGAAGATTTTTCTGACAGAGGCCAGAAAATCAAAACTTCTAAGCTCTTGTCAAGTACTTCATTCTGTTCTTCTTCCTTCCATAGCGCAGTGCATGGAAGTAATAGGTTTGATGGTTGCGGCAATGGACATAGTTCCTTTTGCGCGGATTCATCTAAGACCATTACAACTGTGCATGCTCAGACAGTGGAATGGGGATTATACAGACTTGTCCCCGACGATCCAAGTAGATCAGAGGACCAGAGATTCACTCCGTTGGTGGCTGACCCTGGACAACCTGTCTCAAGGGATGAGCTTCCGCAGACCAGAGTGGGTCATTGTCACGACCGACGCCAGTCTGGTGGGCTGGGGCGCGGTCTGGAACTCCCTGAAAGCTCAGGGTCTATGGTCTCGGGAAGAATCTCTTCTCCCGATAAACATTCTGGAACTGAGAGCGATATTCAATGCTCTCAAGGCTTGGCCTCAACTAGCAAAGGCCAAATTCATAAGGTTTCAATCAGACAACATGACGACTGTTGCATATATCAACCATCAGGGGGGAACAAGGAGTTCCCTGGCGATGGAAGAAGTGACCAAAGTAATTCAATGGGCAGAGATTCACTCCTGCCACTTGTCTGCAATCCACATCCCAGGAGTGGAAAATTGGGAAGCGGATTTTCTGAGTCAGACTTTTCATCCGGGGGAGTGGGAACTCCATCCGGAAATCTTTGCCCACATAACTCAATTATGGGGCATTCCAGACATGGATCTGATGGCGTCTCGTCAGAACTTCAAGGTTCCTTGCTACGGGTCCAGATCCAGGGATCCCAAGGCGACTCTAGTAGATGCACTAGTAGCACCTTGGACCTTCAACCTAGCCTATGTATTCCCACCGTTTCCTCTCATTCCCAGGCTGGTAGCCAGGATCAATCAGGAGAGGGCTTCGGTGATCTTGATAGCTCCTGCATGGCCACGCAGAACTTGGTATGCAGACCTGGTGAATATGTCATCGGCTCCACCATGGAAGCTACCTTTGAGACGGGACCTTCTTGTTCAAGGTCCGTTCGAACATCCGAATCTGGCCTCACTCCAACTGACTGTTTGGAGATTGAACGCTTGATTTTATCAAAGCGTGGGTTCTCAGATTCTGTCATTGATACTCTTATTCAGGCTAGAAAGCCTGTAACTAGGAAAATTTACCATAAAGTATGGAAGAAATATATCTGTTGGTGCGAATCGAAAGGATTCCCATGGAACAGGGTAAAAATTCCTAAGATTCTATCCTTTCTACAAGAGGGTTTGGAGAAAGGATTATCTGCAAGTTCTTTGAAGGGACAGATTTCTGCTTTATCTGTTTTACTTCACAAAAAGCTGGCGGCTGTGCCAGATGTTCAAGCTTTTGTTCAGGCTCTGGTTAGAATCAAGCCTGTTTACAAACCTTTGACTCCTCCTTGGAGTCTCAATTTAGTTCTTTCAGTTCTTCAAGGAGTTCCGTTTGAACCCTTACATTCCGTAGATATTAAGTTATTATCTTGGAAAGTTTTGTTTTTGGTTGCAATTTCTTCTGCTAGAAGAGTTTCAGAGTTATCTGCTCTGCAGTGTTCTCCTCCTTATCTGGTGTTCCATGCAGATAAGGTGGTTTTGCGTACTAAACCTGGTTTTCTTCCGAAAGTTGTTTCTAACAAAAATATTAACCAGGAGATAGTTGTGCCTTCTTTGTGTCCGAATCCAGTTTCAAAGAAGGAACGTTTGTTGCACAATTTGGATGTAGTTCGTGCTCTAAAATTCTATTTAGAGGCTACAAAGGATTTCAGACAAACATCTTCCTTGTTTGTTGTTTATTCTGGTAAAAGGAGAGGTCAAAAAGCAACTTCTACCTCTCTCTCTTTTTGGCTTAAAAGCATCATCCGATTGGCTTATGAGACTGCCGGACGGCAGCCTCCTGAAAGAATCACAGCTCACTCCACTAGGGCTGTGGCTTCCACATGGGCCTTCAAGAACGAGGCTTCTGTTGATCAGATATGTAAGGCAGCGACTTGGTCTTCACTGCACACTTTTACAAAATTTTACAAATTTGATACTTTTGCTTCTTCTGAGGCTATTTTTGGGAGAAAGGTTTTGCAAGCCGTGGTGCCTTCCATCTAGGTGACCTGATTTGCTCCCTCCCATCATCCGTGTCCTAAAGCTTTGGTATTGGTTCCCACAAGTAAGGATGACGCCGTGGACCGGACACACCTATGTTGGAGAAAACAGAATTTATGCTTACCTGATAAATTACTTTCTCCAACGGTGTGTCAGGTCCACGGCCCGCCATGGTTTTTTAATCAGGTCTGATGAATTATTTTCTCTAACTACAGTCACCACGGTATCATATGATTTCTCCTATGCATATTCCTCCTTTACGTCGGTCGAATGACTGGGGAAGGCGGAGCCTAGGAGGGATCATGTGACCAGCTTTGCTGGGCTCTTTGCCATTTCCTGTTGGGGAAGAGAATATCCCACAAGTAAGGATGACGCTGTGGACCGGACACACCGTTGGAGAAAGTAATTTATCAGGTAAGCATAAATTCTGTTTTTTTAAGCCGTTGCATTCTCCTCTATTTGAGCCTATGGAAAATGTAGATATTAAACTTCTTTCTTGGAAGGTTTTATTTCTTTTTGGCTATTTCTTCTGCTAGAAGAGCTTCTGAGTTATCTGCTTTTCATGTGATCGTACTCACCTAATTTTTTATCAGGATATTCAGTTTTAAGGCCCAATTTTGACTTCTTACCTAAGGTTGTGTCTTCAGACAATATTAGTCAGGAAATTATTGTCCCTTCTTTGTGTCCTAAACCCAAGAATACTTCGGATAGACTTATTCATAATTTGAATTTGTTAGAGCATTGAAGTTTTTTGTTGATGCTACTAAAGATTTCAAGCAAACTTCCAGTTTGTTCATTTTTTTTTTGGTTTCAGGAAAGGGCGGAAAGTTTCTGTAGTTCTTTTGGCTTTTTGGTTGAAACGTTTGATCCATAAGGCTTTCTTAGAGGCAGGTCAGCCGCCACACGGATTACTGCTTATTCTACTAGATCAGTTGCCACTTCTTGTGCTTTTAAGAATGAGGTTTCAGTTGACCAAATTTGCAAGGCAGCTACTTTGTCTTCTTTGCATACTTTCTCTGAATTCTACCATTTTTATGTTTTTGCTTCTTCTGAGGTAGTCTTTGGTAAGAAACTTCTTTATGCAGTTGTCTCAGGTCTATTTTGATTTTTGCAACAAAAACAGATTGCAGTAGCACTCCACTAGTACTATTGGGGATGCCCTATATAATATTCCTGTATGTTGTGGTTAAATTTGGGCTAGAGTGCTTGTGCATGTGGGAAATTTACAAAGAAAAGTCAGAACAGACTGTATGCACTTATAATAACATCTGTGTCCCCTTAAAATATCATATGTTACAAGGGGTAAAGGAACAAGGCTACCATTGAAATGTAACTTTTATTGAAATTGATTAAAAAAGATGTGCGAATTTTAAAAAAAAATGCAAATATGTAAGTACTCAATAATAATAGGATTCATACACCACTTAGTGTCAGTTTTAACCAGACACTAAGTGGTGTATGAATCCTATTATTATTGAGTACCAACCAATCCTATTTGTGTTTTATAAAATTCACATATCTTTTTTTTTTTAATCAATTTCAATAAAAGTTGAATTTTAATTGTAGCCTTGTTCCTATTTAGATTTTTGCCTGTCCGTCATTTTATTTACATATTTACCGTTTATTCTTTGGCTTCTATTTGTGTTGTGGATTTTGTTTCTCTGTGAAAAAAAGATTGTTCTTTTTATCCCACCCTTATTTCTCATTACTAGTGGACTCCACAGCTTGGGTATTAACTCCCAGAATTAATGGATCGTGGAAGCTCATGATCTGTATGAAAGAAAACTTAATTTATGCTTACCTATTAAATTCATTTCTTTCATGGTGGTGATAGTTCACGAGAACCTTTCCTGTGAAAGGTGTTGGTTCATTTTTTGTGCAAATCTTTTTTATCTGCTCCTATTATTTTGCGTTACCAGTGAGGTGAGAGGGGTTTTATAGAGCTCTTAGGGTTTGGGGATCTTTACCTCCTCCTAGTGGCAGGGAAAAGTAATTTTCAAGAAACAGTTTTATGGGATGTATGATTACTGGTAGCTTTATGGGATGTATGATTACTTGTTTGAAACAGAGAGATTGGGTGCAGGAGGAGGATAAGACCTGGAGACTTCTGGGAAACGTCTGACTTAGCAAGTATATGTATCCAACAGTACTGAATATTTTATCACTTTGAATATAAAGAAATATATTTTTTGTTTAGCAGCATAAAAATAAATCTTAAAAATGGGTTGTGTTCTAGGTTAACGTGCATATTGAGTGGCATTTGTGTGTTATAACTCACAAATTACCCCATGTGAGTTAAGTGAGCTAGACATTAATTATGTCAAAAGAAACCTGATGTATACAATGTTTTTTTGAACTGTATGAAGTCAAAAATAAATTATTAAAAGTATTTGGTTTGAAACGTTCCTTTGGTTTCACTGATTAGATTTACTGGATTTAATCCATTTGCTGTGCTAATATAAACACATATAATTTAAAATTAAATTAAAGTGTTTTCTCTCATAATCTCTTGTCTACACATTTAATATTTTTGGGCAGGCAGTCCACTGCTGCCTCTTTGAATTTGGTAAAAATGCATGTGTACACGCTACTTCCCTTTTCCTGTCAGTTTTGCACTTGTTTTATGGATGTCTTTTTTTTAGCGTTGATAGCCCAGGCGTATAGATCTGCACAGATGAGGAAAGAGGAGAGCTATTTTTGCTGTAATGTCTCCAGTACAGGGTCTGGGTTCTTTCAGACCTTTATCTAATATGTCTTTTCTGATCAAGTACTAGTAAATATTGGTATTCTCCAATTTGCTGGGTAGCAAGAATAAGACATCCTTATGGGAAATGAAGGCTTCTTACAAAGATAGCCTTCCTGTTCCCAGTATGTACACATCAGAGATGCCACTAGGTTGTATCTCCCATGTTTATTCACTTATCTTAGGTTTCTTAGGTAATATCACTTGTGTGTTCAGCCGGTCACCCTTTCCAAATTAGGAAGAGAGACACTTTAATAAGTTACCACACCGTCTGAAATAGGTGCACAGATGCATTGAAATGTGTCAGAACACAAGAACCCTTCCCTGGGAGTTAACCTGGCTAGTTTGTGGGCACCGTGTAAAGAATTGTGTCTGGGATCAAATTAATTGTTCTTGTCTTCTGACACATTTCAATGCATCTGTGGTAACTTATTAAAGTGTCTCTCTTCCTAATTTGGAAAAGTCTTCACTACAACCCTTACTGACTCTGTGAGACAGGTTATAAATAGTGTAGCTAGTTCTTGTCTTGTATCCACAACTGAGGGGAGGCTTGAGTGTTCATTTCCTGACAGAATGTTGTTTAGACTCCTTATTAATAGTAATATATAACATTTTCCCAGTCATTTTTGCTCAGAAACATTATTTTTCCTGTTGTCTTATAACAATCTCTCCCTAGTCTGCAGGCTGTGTAGCTGGTAAAGGGAACTGTATGAGAACCAGTAAGCGTTGCAATTCAGAAGGGAAGTAAAACTATTTAATCAAATGTGTGAGATCACCAGATATATGCTGTACATATAGTTTCAACTACACTGTGTAACTTGCAGTGAGAAAATGTTGCCAAAAATATATAAAGCAAACAAGTATTCAATGAATTTGTTTATACCCATTACAACAGGCCAAGCTGGACAATCTGAGCAGACAGAACATTGTACCAGTAGCAGGGTAATATCTGTAGATTTGCAAGGGCTATTCTACAGAATATACACATTGTTTGATTCCTCTAATTATGTACTTGAGGAGGAGATGTGTTTTTATAGATGAAATGGCATAGCCTGAAGACTCTGTTTTTACCTACTCCATGTGGAAATGGAACTTAAAGGGACAGTTAAAGGGACATAATACTCATATGCTAAATCACTTGAAACTGATGCAGTATAACTGTAAAGAAGCTGACAGGAAAATATCACCTGAGCATCTCTATGTAAAAAAGGAAGATATTTTACCTCACAATTTCCTCAGCTCAGCAGAGTAAGTTCTATGTAAAAAGTTATACTTCAGCTGCTGCCCAGCTGCAGGTAAAAAAAAAATAAAAAAATGAAGAAATGAACAGCAGCCAATCCGCATCAACAGTGCTGAGGTCATGAACTCTTTTACTGTGATCTCATGAGATTTCATAGTAAACTTCCTTAAACTGAATAGGGAAATAACGAGAGTGCACAAGGCTAAACCCCTTAGCTGTCCCGGGACAGACATACTGATTTGCTGCTTAGAAGTCCTTTACAGTAGGATGTGGTTACTGAGGAACTTTTGAGGTAAAAAATCTTTTTTTTTACATAGAGATGTTCAGGTGATATTTTCCTGTCAGCTTTTTACAGCAATGCTGCATCACTTTCAAGTGTTTCAACATTTGGGTATCATGGCCCTTTAAGTCGAAATTAAACAGTCATTATTCAGATAAAGCACAACATTTTAAACAACTTTCCAATTCACTTACATTAACTAAATGAGTACAGTCTTTTTATACGCACACTTTCTGAGGCAGTAGCTCCTACTGAGCATGTGCAAGATTCACAGGATATATTTGTTATTGGCTGATGGCTGTCACATGATGCATTAGGAAGGAAAACATAACTAACTGACCTTTGTCAGAAAAAAAAATCTACTACTCGTTTGAAATTCAAACTGCATTGTCTTTTTATTATGCATTTATTTATTATGCAATTCTACTGTGTTTAGTAGTCCTTTAACCCAAGAGAGAAGAATATCATGTTGCTTTGGCTTTATCATAAATATAGTTTTTTTTTTTTATTCATAATCTGATTTGTTACAGTAAATTAAAACTACTAATGTAGCAAACAGAACATTTACCAATTAAAATTATTGATGGGAAACCTTTAAAATGATACAAAATTAAACACACACGGTTTTTCAGAAAAACAGATTTATTCTCCCCAGATCCCCCCCCCACCCCGTGTGTGTATATTTTTCATTGTATGGTGTTGACAGGTATATTGCTATATAATACAATTACATCCGTTGTATATCTCACAGCATAGTTCTAATTCTCACAGTGCTTTAAATCTTCTGTACTGTTATAGTGGCATTTATAGCTCATTGACCTTATGAATAAAATTTAATAATGTCAATAACCTTTTAACACCTCAGATACTTTAGTACTTTAATTTTAAGAGTTTGCAGCATACAGCTTAAACCTTTGCAGTATCTGAGTATGATCTATCAGTCTCTCTATCTGTTTATCAATCTATACTAAATAAATACTTTATAGCAAAATCAACTTGATACTTCCGGTTTTTTTTTTATGTTTGTGGGAAATATTTTTGTAAACTTTTCTATTTTTAAGGGTTTGTGTATATAGTCTCTCGTGCAATACCCATTTATCAACAAGCTGTTTGCCTTGCAATATATGTCTTCATAATACATCAAATGTTATTTTAGATAACAAAAATGTATCTAATTATTAGACCAGTGTACATAAATTTACATTGAGTAGAATCACCTATATATTCATTGCTGTAATAAAATCTAGAATATAATTTGAATTTCCAAATATCAATTATTAATAATTCCCCCTATTTTCCTTTTAAGGGACTCTTGGTGTGGTTACTGAAGTTACTATTAAAATCAGACCAATTCCTGAATATCAGAAGTATGGTTCAGTGGTATTTCCTAACTTTGAGCGAGGTGTAGCTTGCTTAAGAGAAGTTGCAAGACAGGTGAGAATCTATAGCTATTTTATTACATTATTAATAACCTTTTTTTTATTTATGTATTTTTAATTTTGTAATAAGCAAACTATGGGAGATCCAGAACATTCACATAAAAAAGTGATGGTAAACTCTGGCCTTTATAATAACAGATGCAGAATGTTAGTGATATTTTAGATGAAGTTTAATTTATACATTGTAATTAAGATGCGCTATAACTTACTTTTGTATCTAGATAATAAATTCAAATACCCCACATTCTGCCACCCACTTAAAAAGTCAGTTTTTCTGCGAGCTAAAGGTTTGAACTGTTCTCCAATCAGCACTTTTTTTTTGTAGCTAGATCGCTGATTGGAGAACAATTCAGAACGTTTGCTCACAGAAAAATTGACTTTTGAAGTGGGTGGCAGAGTGTGGGGTATTTAAATTTCATATCTACTTTAAAAAGTAAGTTATAGCTCATTTTCATTACAACTGATACATTTCAACTCCATCTAAAATATTACTAACTTTCCGGATCTGTTTTTATAAACCTGGAGAGTTTACCATCACTTTAATATACTTTTTACCTTTGTGAATACCTTGTATCTAAGTCTCTGCAGACTGCCCCCTTATTTCAGTTTTTTTGACAGACTTGCATTTTAGCCAATAAGTGCTGACTCCAAGTAACTCCACGGGAGTGAGCACAATGTTATCTATGTGGCACACATGAACTAGCACTATCCCGCTGTAAAAAAAAACAAAACCTGTCAAAATGCACTTTGATAAGAGGCAGCCTTCAAGGGCTTAGAAATTTGCATATGAGCCTGCCTAGGTTTTGCTTTTAATAATGAATACCTAGAGAACAAAGAAAATTTGATGTAAAGTTGTTTAAAATTGCATGCATCTTCCGAAACATGAAAGTTTAATTTTGTCTAGACTGTCCCTTTAACTCTGTCCCTCCATTCATGGAATTTTAGTGGACTCCAAGGCTTGGGTATTAGATCCCACATGTGATGACTTTTGGACTTTCACCACCTTTTGAAAAAATTATGCTACCTGGTAGACGCGTGCATCCGGAGGTTTAGTTCACCTCCGAATGCGAAACAAGGCAGCTCTTTGCACAGGTTTTAATGCATTGCTGTTGCACAAGAATAAATGCGGCAATAAAAATAGCCTAGCAGCAGAAAGAGAGAGGGGTGAATGAAACCTCTTAATGCACGTATCTACTACCTGATAAATTAATTTCTTTCATGGTGTTGAGAGCCCACGAGACCCACCTACATTTTATAATCTATATTCAGTTGGAGTCAGTTCTAGTGTTCACCTCATTTACCCTGCTTTATCCTTTTTCTGCTTTTCCATTCTCTCCTTTTCTTGGCTATATGTTATACTGAGGTATACAGGGAAGTGGGAGGGATTTAAAGCTCTTGGCATGTTAGGAGATTTTTGCCTCCTCCTAGTGGACAGGAATTTAATCCCACATGTGATGGTTCATGGACTCTCAACTTCATGAAATAAATTAAATTATCAGGCAAGCATAAATTGTTTTCTTTGGGACTGCTTGTAAATCCCAGGTGTAAACATGACAACTTGTTAATTAAATACTTAATGCCTCTACTTAAAGGGACAGTCTAGTCTAAATTAAACTTTTATGAATCAGATAGGGCATGCAATTTTAAACTACTTTCCAATTTACTTTTAGTATCTTTATTTGTCCTCTTGGTATTCTTTGTTGAAAGCTAAACCTAGGTAGGCTCATGCTAATTTCTAAACCCTTGAAGGCCACCTATTATCTCAGGGCATTTTGACAGGTTTTTACAGCTAGTCAGCGTTAGTTCATGTGTGCCATATAGATGACATTGTGCTCACTCCCATGGAGGTACCTAGGAGTCGGCACTAATTGGCTAAAATGTATGTCTGACAAAAGAACTGAAATAAAGTGGATTATGCAAAACTTAAGAATGAGTAATAAAGGGATTATCTATATTTTTAAACAACATTTCTGGAGTAGACTGACCCTTTAAGTATAGCAGAACTCAAAATCCTCCCATGTTTTGTTGAGTTTCTATGCATAGGGAGCTTATTCCTGCCATTTTCCCCACAGTTTCACATGTCTTATTGATGATCTGGTTTGTATACCCAGCCCAGCCCCCCAGGATCACTCACATCTTTCGTTTGGTAACACAAACCCTGTGCCTCTCAGTTCTGAAAAGTTAGAAATAGAAGTTTAAAAAAAATGTACATAATCCCCTTTGCTATTTATCATTGTCTCGGTGCAATAGTATGAGCAATAGCATTAATTAATATATATATATATAACATGACAAACTTTCTTTTCATTTCTTTGATTTCATACTAGTTTTATTTCAGTCTATCAATAAAGTTAACCACGTTTTGTTGTGGGCGTGCTTCATAATTTAACAAACTTTTTTTTCTTTACAAAATTCTCAAAACTTACCTTTTAATTACAGATTTGACTTGTCTTTAATGTGGAAGCTAATGATAGATAGAACCTGCTGCCTCTTGATTTAGACATCACAGAATTTATGACAGCTAGATAATTTATTAAGCAGGACGAAGATTGTAGCAGTACATTAATTAACTGGAGTGTTTTTAAAGAGGTTAGAAAGCTGATCTGATGATACAGCGGGATGAAATATAAATAGGCAGGTATTAAATTAATTTAAGTAGATGTGCAGTTCAAGTACGTAAATAAAGTCATAGCAAGGCTTTCTAACTTGGCTTTGTAATCACAAAACACATAACATTTCAGTTTATGCAGTTTCTTGGTATAGATTTACAGCCTTTAGAGTGCAGTTTCTGTGCAGCTTCATTTTGAGAACAGTTGTAAAATTGTCGTTTCTGCAGAGCTGGGCAATGTTGCCTGTTCATAAAGCCGTGCCAGCTGCATAATACATTCTGCTGGGACTGTACTTGCATCGCATAGTTTAAGCAGATGTGTGACAAAGCAACACAATTCGTTTTGTTAATGTTCTAGTAGTCAACCTTCTATTGTCCTATAAGAATTGTAGAGAACCAGCATTTATTTATTTTTGTCTAAGTTTATCCTTTACTTGCAAGATATTGAATTCAGATATTCTATTGCCTTTTGGCTAGCGTCTTATCTTTCTAATGGTGGTGAGAGTCCACAAAATTCCTTACTGTTGGGAATTCATCACCTGGACTCCAAGAGGAGGCAATTTCCCTCCTACTTCCCTTTGCATCCCATTTTTTTCTTTGCCTAGCTTATTAGTTTATTTTTTCAAGAATAACAGGGATTTTAATCCAAAATATTTTCCTCAATGGATAGTTCCTGGAAGAGAGGGACATAGGAGTGTACTGGCTGTGCAATGTAAATCTTCTCTCTGGAGTTGTAATCACAAGCCTGCCACTGACGTTGCTGGGCAAGTTTCTCAGCCTCCTCCTGTTTGGGCATGAAGATGTTATTCCTCAGTGTATATCCTCTGCTGTTAGTTACAGTGTAGAATGGGCTCTCTGCTGTATCCTCAGGAACATGGGTAAGATTACTGGAGGGGACGTTTACTAAGTAAGTACCTGCATGTCTCACACAGCCCAAAGACTGCCAAGGGTACAGTTACCATTAAAGGGCCATGATACCCAAATGTTGAAACACTTGAAAGTGATGCAGCATAGCTGTAAAAAGCTAACTAGAAAATATCACCTGAACATCTCTATGTAAAAAAGAAAGATATTTTACCTCAAAAGTTCCTCAGTAGCCACATCCCATTGTAAAGGACTTCTAAGCAGCAAATCAGTATGTCTGATCTGGGACAGCTAAGGGAGTGAGCTTCGTACACACTCCTCTTATTTCCCTATTCAGTTTAAGGAAGTTTACCATGAAATCTCATGAGAATTAAATCAAATCTCATGAGATCACAGTAAAATAGTTCATGACCTTAGCACTGCTGATGCTGATTGGCTGCTGTTAATTTCTTCCTATATATTTTTTTTTACCTGCAGCTGGGCAGCAGCTGAGTATAACTTTTTGCAATGAACTTACTCTGCTGAGCTGAGGAAGTTGTGAGGTAAAATATCTTCCTCTTTTACATAGAGATGCTCAGGTGATATTTTCCTGTCAGCTTTTTTCAGTTATTTTGCATCAGTTTCAAGTGATTTAGCATATGAGTATTATGTCCCTTTAACCCAGTTCACAGGAGGTGAGCACACCAGGAGACTTGAGACAGATATGCCTGAACTTCACAGCACACTGTCACCATTGTAGAGCACAGATACATTCTCCACTGCCTCATTTACAGATTCAGATGTTTACAACATTACTGTGGAGTTTATACAATTTCCATGTATGTTGTGTGCTTATTTTCACTGTGGCTAAACGGATCCTCACCTAGGTAGTCTATTTGTGCACAGAAACAGGCACCATTTTCCCTCTAACTGCCTCATTTATATGTTTGATAATTTTAACATTTATTTATATGACTGTAACTCCTTATCGCACATAAGCTGTGATTTGTAGGGTGAACTTTACATTTTTTTTATATTTTCTCATGTAGATGTTTTTTGCCCCATATAAGGCAGCTTATGGTAGAAAATTTCTTCAGATTGTGGTTCTGGTAAAAAAAAAAAATGTCTGCCTTTTGGGCTCCACAGCTTCCCAACAGTAAGGAATTTCATGGACTCTCACCACCATTAGAAGTAATGCTTACCTGATAAATTCCTTTCTTTCTTGGTAGTGAGAGTCCACAAACCCGCCCGAGTTTTCTTGGAGGCAGCGGTTCTAGTTTGTATTGCTTTACCCTACTACCTTTCTTACATCTTCCTCCTATTCTTGGCTATACGAAAAACTGGGACTGTCAGGAAAGTAGGAAGGATATTAAACTCTGTTGTGCGGTGTCTTTGCCTCCTCCTGGTAGACAGGTGATGAATTCCTATCAGGTAAGCATAAAATGTTTTGTTTTTTTATTTTGTATGATGTCTTCAAAAACTACTATAATCATTTAACTATTTTACTAAAAAAACAAACCCTTGGCAATATCTTTCAGCAAAAATGTTTTACGATTATTTTAGTCACCTTTGTTTGATAACCTTGTAAGGTTCTGTAATAAATCATTGTGAGTATTATTATTTTTTTACATTTAGTGCTAAAATGATTATATATGTGAATATAACAAGAGTACTGTGTGAAGATTTGTTCTTTTATTTGGAACTGATGTCCCCAGATTCCCAGTCTTCTGTCTTACAGTCTTTTTTGTTACCAAGACTTAAAACTTATACTTTTGATTCTGGAGAATAATGAATTTTCTAACAAGAGTTTCCACTTTGTTATAATCTTGAAATGTTGTCATTGGTGGTGGTAACGTTCAAAACAATTGTGTTGGTTCCCATTAAAGGGACAGTCAAGTAAAAAAAAAAAACTTTCATGATTTAAGTAGGGCATGTAATTTTAAACAACTTTCCAAATCACTTGTATAACCAATTTTGCTTTGTTCTCTAGGTATTCTTAGATGAATGCTAAACCTAGGAGGTTTATATGCTAATTTATAAGACCTTGAAGGCCGCCTCTAATCTGAAAGCATTTTGTCCGTTTTTCACCGCTAGAGGGTGTTAGTTCATGTCTTTTATATAGATAACATTGAGCTCAGGCACGTGAAGCTCCTAGGAGTCAGCACTGATTGGCTAAAAATGCAAGTCTGTCAAAAGAACTGAAATAGGGGGCAGTTTTGCAGAGGCATAGATACAAGGTAATAGCAGAGGTAAAAAGTATATTATTATAACTGTGTTGGTTATGCAAAACTGGGGAATGGGTAATAAAGGGATTATCTACCTTTTTAAACAACAAAAAATATGGTGTTTACTGTCCCTTTAAGGTTGGTTTAAAAGTACATAAAACACAACAGGGATTTAATGTAAAAATGTTTTTTTTTTTATACATATTAAAATTAAAAATTTTTTTTGTAATATACCTTCATTATGTATTTTGACCCTACTCCCATGCATTTATATGGTTCTGATCTGATATAAACCCAAGTCATAAGTAGGTTGTCACAAGAATTAGTAGTGATTTTAGGTTATTGTAAAACTCTCTATCTTCATACTTGGAATAAAAAGCCTATGAAGGACTATCCAAGGCACTTTTTGTGGTTATTCACTCAAAGCACCAAAGAATAATAAAGGGTGGGACTAAAAAAAGTGGGGAAAAAGAGATGATTAATGTCATAATCAAAAGTGATATGGATAAATAGTGCTCAAGTCAAACAAGTTCTAGTACTATTGTTCCTCCTTGGCCCAGTCTGTTCCTTGGTCACACTCTCTGTGAGCCTTGAAAGCAAAGAAATCTAAAACATAGTTTACTATTTCATATCGCTGTGACACAGACTGTGCTTGGCAATTTTGCCGACCTTGTTTCCTTTTGGTGTTTTTGTTGTGATGTCTAATTATCTACCTGCAGTGATTTTTTTTACTTATCAGTTTGTTCATGTTCACAGCATATAAAGTCTTCTTTGGACACTTCTCCAGATTGATCTTGTGGGTTTCCTTGGTGACTACATATAAAACTGAGAACCATGTGGAAGGGAAGGGTACTCACAGAACAAGTTGATAAACCCCGGGAAATGGGAATTTCGGTCTTCTCTGTGTGATTGGCTGCTTGTTAATGTTTATTACACAATGGTCTCACTGTTCTCCCCAGGGACTTTTTAGTGGGTACACTACCTAGCTTATTTTACTGACCACCCACTAAACTTTAAGCCAGTGTTAAGCTATCATTAATGTTTTCAATGTTTGTTGTTTAAATTATCATTGAATCATTTTTTTTTAATTATGCAATTAATTTGTGCATTGGATAGCTTAAAAAGGGATACTGACCCCAAATTTTTTCTTTCATGATTCAGATAGAGCATGCAACTTTAAGCAACTTTCTATTTTACTCCTATTATCAATTTTTCTTGGTTCTTTTGGTATCTTTATTTAAAAAGCAAGAATGTAAGCATAGGAGTCGGCCCATTTTTGGTTCAGCACCTAGGTAGCACTTTCTAAGTGCTGTCTAAATGTAGCCACCAATCACCAAGTGCTATCCATGTCCTGAACCAAAAATGGTCCAGCTTCTAAGCTTACATTCCTGCTTTTTCAAATAAGAATACCAAGAGAAAGAAGAAACATTTATAATAGGAATAAATTAGAAAGTTGCTTAAAAATCCCATGCTCTTTCTGAATCAAGAAAGAAAATTGGGTTCAAGTCACATTTATAAATGACAGAAAATGTTATAATATTGCAGAATAATATGCTGCCCCCCACCCAGCAACTTCTTAATACCACCCGGCTGGCAAACTTTCTATGGAGAACAGTGGTTTGTTGTTGATTATTTATAATGAAGTGTTATGAGTAAAGTAATACACATTTTAAAGCAGTTATGGTAGTTGATTTCTGTGTGAGGCCTATTTCCAGTAAGGTGGCCTCGGTATTGGAAGTTAAATTGCAAATCTTTTGTTTCTCAAACTTTAGTTTTTTCCCTGATGTTTATCTGCTACATCTTCCTTGGAGAACAAATAACCAGAGTTATGCGATTAGTAGTTTCAGTTTTGTTATTGGTTATGCAAAGGAAAGCCCCAACTATTTATTAAAGATAAAGTCAAATATGCTTTGAACATTTAGTTTCTCTCTGTCCAGTTTAATTAAAACAAAAAGAACTAATCTTGCAAGTAATCCAATGCTTAAAATGAATTGTCTTCTTTAAGCAATTCTCTTATCTGATGCAGTTTGGTAGCATTGTGCATGGTCGGTTAGACTCCAGATATTTTGTCTTTAAATGGTAGTGGAAATTTGTTTTACTCTCTAGATGTAAGTATAATTCAGCAGTTTATTTTTACATTACAGATTTGTGGTACTTATTGGTCAGCCAGGACAAATCTAATTACTACTGCAGTTTATATGATATGCTTCTTCATTAATTGTTAGTTTATAGTAAAGCTCACTTTCAGTTTTCAGACATGGAAGTTTCATGTTACATACTTCCTAATGAAGGATGTATAGTTTACCATAGCAATGCAGTCTATTATATGTATGTACACTATTTAGCTGACACAGTTTATGATGAATGTTATATTATTTAAAAACTCTGCTTGTTTCCATTCTCTTTAAAACAATAAAATCAATTACATTTGTTTTTACAAAAACTGTAGTAAACATGATATAATATGCAAGTACATTGAGGAGGTTAAACAATATAAAGCAGCCATGTTCACTATGGTTAGTGTATGAAGCATGAAGAAGAAATGGGAAAAATAAAAAACCAAAAGGAGTGTGTTAAAAGAAGTGAGAAAGGTTGAGAAAGGAAGAACCTGTACATCACAGCTACTGCAATATATATGCTTATAAACAGTTTATAATGGATTTGCTCAGGATAAACAGGGCTTTGCTAATAATGGTGACTTTGACAGGTTTTTAGTCTTACCATGGACTCGTCAATACTCAGGATAATCACGATTGCGTATGACCGTACTTGCGGACAGCTTTCCGGTCTTGTCAATTTCCATTCAGGAGCTGTACATAAGGGTCCCTGTGTTAATGCAGACAGCAGACTATATCCTGATATAGGCCGCTGTGGTGGGCAGGTGACATGGTGTCTCACTGCAGAAGGACCTTCTGCCCTATTTCCGTTTCTAATCCACCCTGTGTTTGGCCGGAGTGGAAGTGGTAAGTCATATCCCTTTGTGGTGTTCATCATGACTATCCTACTCTAGTACTAGCGGTAAAGCCATGGAGAGTCTGCAGGTATCTTCCTTGGTAGACCCCATTGTCAATAATAAATGCATGCTCTGCATGCCATTGTCAATAATAAATGCATGCTCTGCAATCTAGTGTCTGTGTTGCCTCCGGTACAACTCTGCGAGACTTATCTCGACTTTGTTTTGAGGAATTACTCAGGAGGCCCGGAACAGGGAGTAGTTATCATGTGTCTTATAGCAGACTTTGTTCCGACTTCTAAGATAAAAAGAAAACAAGTGGCGCCTCATAATCTTTTCTGTTGTTGTAAAAAAATGAAAAAAATATATTAAAGAGTGCACTCACAATTGTGATGGCACCTGTATGTGAATAAGGTGCAAATCAGACAGGCTGACACTTGCAGTTGTCAACTCACTGGTCTCTGGCTGGAGATTCCCAGGTTAAAGTTGTTCCTGTGATTTTCACTTCAACTGTCCCATGTGTACCACTCGTGATCTCCACCAAAGGGAAATGGACACTCCGATAGACAGGAATCATGTGTAATACACGAAAAATAGGTCCACTGTCCAAACTGGTAACTGCTTTTAGAAAGAAAAGTACTAGGCAACATCCTTGGGGATATTAAAACTGAACAGATATTTTATTGCAACGTGTTTCTTAACCACACACTTATTGTTTCCTCAGGCTTAAGCCTGGAGTTAACGAGTATCTATAGACAAGATGCCATTCTGCATATTGTTCTCATCAACTCTAAGGATTCTAGCTTAGCTGTTCTTGCTAGGCGGGTCCTGTGGCTTCATAAGTAGTGCCATTGGCTTTCTTGTTTCAATAGAACTAGACTTCAGTCTAGAAGAGCAGGTCAGAGTGATGGGTCTGTCATCTACCTGCATCAGGGCCATCTGGGAGGCATCTTTCTTTTTTCCAGAAGGATTGGTATTAGTATGTCAGAGATTCCTGGGTCCTAGACATTCACCAGGGTTATAGGATTAGTTTCCTATGTCGTCCCCCTAGGGACCATTTTTTATCATCAGGAGTTTGAGAACCCTGTAAGAAGAGCAGCTTATCTTCATTGTGTGACTAACATTATTGCTATGAGAGCGATTGTTCCACTCCCCTTGTCTGAGAGAGGAAAGGGGTTCTATTATGTCCAGCACATGGTTCCAGAGAGGGCTTGTTCCGTCCCATTTTAGACTTTAAGTAGTTCAACAGATTTGTGCGTTTGTCTTTAGGACAGAGTCGCTTAGGTCGATTCCCCTCCTTTCTCAAGAGAGTCAACTAGTTCTACAAAAGTCTTTAGGGATGTTTTTTTCATATTCCGATGCATAGAGATCATTACCGTTTTCTGTGGTTTGCTTTACTGGACAAGTATTACCAGTTTGTGGCACTCCCAATTTGCCTAGCTACTGCACCTCAAGTGTTTACCAATGTACTGGGAGCCATACTGGCTGTAGTTTTCAAGGGATTTTTGTAGCTTCATACCTGGATGAAATTCTGGTTCAGGCTCCATCCTTGCATGTAGCTCAGGTCCATACACAGTGACTACTCTCGTATCTTAGGACTCATGGTTGGAAAGTTATCCAGGAGGAGAGTTCTCTTTTCCCAGCTACACAGATTTGATATAGAGGGATGATCATAGACTCTATTAGTATGCATATTTTCCTTTCGGATCAGTGCAGACTTAGTCTTCAGAGTGCATGTGCCTTACACCAGTCCAGTTCCCAGTCTTCTGTCGCACAATGCATGGAGGTGGTGGACCTTAAGATTGCAGCATCAGATACTATTTCATCTGCTCATTCCCATCTGAGGCATCTTCAGTTGTGTATGCTTAGAGAGTGGAATTAGGATCTTTTGGTTTCTTCATAGGGTCTGTTAGGCCCTTTTATTCCTTAATATTTTTGGAATATGGCTTCTCCTGCTATTCTTTCAGAATTTCTTTGTGCAGGTTGGATTGAATAAGGGCTTATCTCCTAGTCTATTGAAAGGACAGCTTTCTGCTCTTTTCAGTGTTTTCATTATGAAGATTGTTTATCTTTCTGATTATCATGTTTTTTATTCAGGTTTTTGGCTCATATTCAGCTTGTTATACCAATCTCTCCACCTTGAGCTCTGGGTTTGATATTAATGTTTGTAGGCTCCTTTGTTTAAGCCTATGCATAGGGTCAGTGTTTAATCTTTCTATTTTGGAAGTTTTTGTTTCTTTTGGCCAGTATTTGAGCTATCTGTTCTCTCCTTATCTTTTTCTTTTTTAGGGTTAGGTGTTTTTTGTTCCTTCATTATTATGTTTTATTTTTAGACTTCTTTCGGGAGGTTTCCTCTCATTTTAGTTTGTCAGATCCTTGTAGTTCTATGTTGGGGCTACTGAAATTTTTAGACAAACTTTGTTCACTTTCCTGATTTTATTCAGGGTGAGAGAACAAAAGCTTTCTCTTGGTTTTTGCTTGGGGATTGTTTTTATTGACATGCTTGGAGGTGGTGGGATAGCCTCCACCTTTAATAGTTTTTCCTGCTAATTTTTTAAGTTCAGTTTCCTCTTCTTGTGCTTTCTGGAATCGGACTGTTAACCTATTTTGGCTCGCAGACTCTTGGTCATTCTTGCTTCTTTTTCTTTATTTTCTTTTCTTATTTTTTGCTTCTTCAGCGGCTGCCTTTGGCAGAAAGTTCTTCAGGCAATGGTTTTAGTATTATTTTGCCTGTTGGTTATTTAATGTGTTCTTTTTATTATAGAATCTCTTCTTTATTTGGATGGTTGTAGATATAGTCTCCTTATGGAAAAAAATGTTTGTTTATCCTGCCCTACTTTTTAAAATTACTTTTAGACTCTCCACTTCTTTGGTATAATAGATCATGGACTCTTACCACCTTTATGAAAGAAAACATAATTTATGGTTACCTGATAAATTAATTTATTTCATGGTGGTCCACAAGACCCCACCCTGTGTTTTTTTTTTGTTTTGTTTTATGGCACTTATTTTTTTTTCCCCAGCTCCTATATTTTTTTGCTCTTTTTTTTCCCTTCCTCTTTTTGCTTGGCTATACGTCAGACTAACTACCATAGAGGTAAAAGGGGTTATATAGAGCTTTTGGGGTTTGGAAATCTCTCCCTCTTCCTAATGGCAGGGAAGGTAATTCCTGAGAGTAATGGATCATGGACTCTTACCACCATGAAATAAATTAATATATCAGGTAAGCATACATTTTTTGAGTGATTACTTCTGTGTATTGGTATTGCAAGATCATAATGATTTTATTTAATTTTAATTAGTTGAACCATCTTGTGTCATGGCGCACAACACATTTTTATGTTTATTAGGAATCCTCAATATCTAAGCTCACAATGATCCTAGCTCTTTGGAACAAAAACTTATCTCTAGAGCACATCACAAAGTACATGTGCATATATAAGCTTTTTTCACATTCTTGTTCCTTTGCTGAAAGTTACACTTTTATGTTCAATTTATAATGGGAAGGGATAGAGTCTCAGTCCTATTTTTTTTTTTTTTTAAGCAAGTACCTAGTTAAGTATAGTGTGCATGCAGAACATTTCAGGTTTGAGGCTTCTCTTTTTTTAACATTTCCTTTTGTGTTTATTATCTCTGGTGGGGGCCAGATAGGAACCTGATATAAGTCCTCTATGGTAGCATTTTGCTGTACAAAATTTGAGTTTGAGATTCAATGGTTACCGAAGTAAGATGAATAGAAATCTGGGGAAATGCCTACTTTATTCATGGGTTTTGATAAATATAAAAAATACAACCTGACCAGTTTTACACAATACTAAATTGTAATGTCGGATATAAGGCTGAATATTCCATTGTTGTCTGAAGAACTGTTCTTATTTATTTATTTATTTTAGATGTTTTATAGGGAAAAAAGGTCAGCTGTAAATGTTTAGCAGTTTGTTGTTTTGTCAGAAAAATACATGTATTAAGAATAGTCAAAAGTAGAGAGAGAATTTCTGGAGAGAATACAGCTGGTCAGTATGATATAACCTTCTGTTTATTGACTGTTGGACCATACAAACCTGATCAGATTCTAATCCGTAAATTTGGCATATCAATGGATAGCAAAATAAATCAATTACAGGCCAAGCCATCTGCCTTTCCACTGACTGATAGATGGTGCAGAGCACTATGTAGAATAATGAGCTGGGATGTGAGAGTCATTCTTCTCTGTCATCTCGATGCACATCTGTCTTGCAATGTCATTGAACCTTGCATCCAATATGGTGGAACTGCTGGATGAACACAAGGTAAGGGTCAAAAGGATGAGAATACAGGATTTCTCAGTATTTGTAGAAAATACAATTTCACAGGCAATATAATTATCCTGTTGTGTTTATCCGTGATGTCCACCTTTATTCTTTTGTAGAAATGAAAAATTCAGGGACATGGAAAATTGCAACAATAATTGAAAGTGACCACAGAGATGAAATGTGCTTTGATTGCGTTAAAATGAAGTAGCCTTTTGTTTGCCATGTACGGTTTCGTTTTTTTGTGATATATCCTTGAATAGACATTAAACACACAGTTTATTTCATGTAAATTAAAGAAAATAGGAAAAATATTTTTTATTTGAAATGAGTTAGATATGTTTTATATTGATTTTGAGTAGCAGAAAATGTATATTTGTGCAATACTTCTGCACGAGATGATTGGCAGATAAGTAAAACCTCACACCACCATGTTGTTGAACAGTGACACACCCCACAAACTTAAAAACAAAGTGTACAAAAACATGCATTTTACAAAATAAAAACAAAAGAACATAATGTATTTTAAAATACCATTTTAGTTGCAACAGAGACTGCAATTGCTGTACTTTAATATCCATTTAAATTTCAAGAGCATGAGGAGGTCCCATCAAATTTCATTGTATTATAAAAATGTTTAGGTGATATCTACAAAATAATTTCACAAAGTGTATTGTAGCCACCACATATGTTTTTGAAAACATGTAAAAGCCTTGTTGCCTATTTAAAACTAACCAAGTTAAAGGCAAAGAGAATATTACTTGTTCTTATTTATTGTAGTATATTATTTTTAAACAATTTACTATTTTTCATTTATTTGTTTTACCACTGTATAAAGGAAAAATATAGTCGTGCACCAGGTAGTGTTGTGTGCATGGCCTGTCCAGTGATTGGTAGATATGTAAATATGCTATTCCTGATTGGCTCATTAGTCATTTCATACTGCATTGTATCCAGTTGCCTTAATTAAAATGTATTTATCCTCTCTGTATTAAAAAGCAAATGCTTGAATTTGTATACTTGTATTTCCCTTTTTTTCTGTTTTATCACTTTTGGACCATTTATTCTCTACCTGTCTTGCTAGCAGGATATGCATTTGTTAAAAAACACTAATCTCTCCTAATTATTCCACCTATAAACTTTATCACGACCAGTTGCACTTACTCAAGAGTTCAAATGAATGTAGTTTTATACCAAAGTTCAATTGTATCATTAAAGATAATAATGATGCATTAAAATTTGAAGGCCATATAAACATAACTTATAAATATCCCCATAAAGCTTTTTATTATAAATAGTAAAAAATACTAGCAAGCTAGACATGTAGAAGGGATTATAAAAATAAAATATGCATCCATAATATAGAGTAAATGACAAGCCAGAGATGCCGGATGTGCTTGTCACAGACGCAGTTCACTTAAAGGACCACTAAATACAGTAGAATTGCATAATAAAAAGACAATGCAATAGCACTTACTCTGAACTTCAAAAATGCAGTAGATTTTTTTTTTTCGGACAAAGTTGTTTTCCCCCATTTGCCGGCCCCCTGTTGTATCATGTGACTGCCATCAGCCAATCACAGACTATTATACGTATAGCCTGTGAACTTGTGCACATGCTCAGTAAGAGCTGGTAAGTGTGTATATAAAAATGTGCAAAATTTTTTAATAGAAGTAAATTGGAAAGTCTCTTAAAGGGACAGTCTACACCAGAATGTTTATTGTTTTAAAAGATAGATAATCCCTTTATTACCCATTCCCCAGTTTTGCATAACCAACACAGTTATATTAATATACTTTTTACCTCTGTGATTATCTTGTATCTAAGCCTCTGCAAACTGCCCCTTTATTTCAGTTCTTTTGACAGACCTGCAGTTTAGCCAATCAGTGCCTGCCCCCAGATAACTTCACGTGCACGTGCACGAGCACAGTGTTATCTATATGAAACACATGAACTAACACCCTCTAGTGGTGAAAAAATGTTAAAATGCATTCTGAAAAGAGGTGGCCTTCAAGGTCTAAGAAATTAGCATATGAACCTCCTAGATTAGGCTTTCAACTAAGAATACCAAGAGAACAAAGCAAAATTGGTGATAAAAGTAAATTGGAAAATTGTTTAAAATTACATGCCCTATCTGAATCATGAAAGTTTATTTTGGCCTCGACTGTCCCTTTAAAACTGCATGCTCTATCTGAATATGAAAGTTTCATTTTGACTTTAGTGTTCCTTTAAAGGGACATGAAATCCTAAATTTTCTTTTGATTCAGACATATATGTGCAGCCACCAGTCAGCAGCACCCAGTAGTGCACTGTTGTTCTATCATATTCATACAGTAAACATTTTGTGTTTTATGTCACTTACCTTTTGTCTTGAGTCGTCATGGAATACGAAATAAGTTATTCCTTTTTAAATTGTTTGTTGTGTCCATTGGATTGTGAATCTCTACTTTTTGTTTTACTTTATGTTGGAAATATATGCTTCTGTTTTGACTTCTAATCTAATCCTATTTACTGTTATAAATGATCATTAAAAAACAGTATATTTCTAGGCGGAGCCTGGCTGTGCAGGTAAATGGTCATGTAATCAGTCAGCTCCGTGACAACAACGGGAACGCTAATAGAATAAGGGCAACAGTGGAGCTATGAACCACTTTTTCACGCATGTGAACAAATCGGCAGTAAGTTATTACCTTATTGATTAGGGTGTCACCCCTGTACGCTCCATCCTGATCGATTGCGCCATCCTGATCGATTGCGCCACAAGGAGGAGTACCCGCCGCCATCTTGACTCCCAACCGGGTTATTAGGAGAGATGCTTCCACAGAGCTCCGTGCAGGGAACGGCGGGGGAAAAAAAAGGATTTTGGAGTCCTATGCCGCTTAACTTTAGCTCATGAGCCCAGTAACCTGACAACGGATCACAGCTACTGCTGAATCCAGTGGGGTAGTCTGCTCTTCTGCGCAGCACACAATTACGGTACAGGTCTTTGGCCTATAACAACATGCCACTGCTATTTAAAAAAAGGATGTACATAATATAAATACCTACTTACTGAGAGACTTAAAGCCAACAAGGAACATAGAAAAGAAAACTATATAAAGCATAATCGTTCAAAAGACTTACCTTTAACAATAGGCATTACTCAGCAACCTCTGTGCCGTTTCTTCAGGCATATGCGCAGAGGTCGCTGACAAATGCGTTGAATTATTGATGCTTGTATACTTTTTAATATATTCTATTGTTTACTTTGTTTTTAATATATATAAAAGTTTTTTTTAACTTATCAAGCAGCCTTTTTCTTTTTTGGAGTTTGTTAGCCTCCTGCTAACACAGATTACCTCTACAGCACCATTTTGTAAACTGGGCCACTACTAATATTCCAGTCTGTCTGTCTGGCACTTGATAAGTGCTTTCCTTCATGTGAGTACCCTGGACATCGGTGGGTTCCATATTGTTTGAGGGTGTTAATACCTTGCATTATCTACACTAGGAGGCGCCCTTTTTCTATCTTTGTTTTAGATAATTTGTGCCAGGTTGGTTATCGAAAGGAGCAGCCTGTGATACAGAACAGTGCTCTGGGACACTGTGATCTCTCAGCTTGTTCACCTAGGCATATCTCTGCCTTTGGGATATGTAAGTATCCTTTATCTATTCTTGTAGTCAACATAATCTGTGATTGGCTACACTAGGGGACGCCCTTTTGTCTCTCTTTTGTTGTTGCAAAATCATATATAGGACAACATCTATATAATCTGTACATGTGTGTTGTTGCGCTTGGGAGTACAGAGTTCTGAACCGGTAAACGCCCACATCAGGTTTGCAAACCCGCCAAAATGTGATGCTCCTGAAGCTTCATCTTTTTCAATAAAGATACACCCACATTACATTGTTGAAATGTCTTCCAAAAAAAACCTCAAGGGGGATAGGCACTCTAAAATGCAACCTAACCCATCTGGCTCAGACAGTTCATTCTTCCAACCTGCTGAAAATCTACATAATACATTATCTGACATCCCTGATGCTACAGATCTTGAGCAAACAATGTTGCAGCCTACACCACTCTCGCTGGAGTATATGAAACAACTCAAACAAGACATATCCAAATTCCCAAGAAAAGAGGACTTTGACTCTCTCAAACATCTCATCACTTCTGAAATATCCTCTATGCACAAGGAAGTCACAGACTTGGGATATGGAATAGAGGACATAGAAGACACACAAGATGCCATCAACAATATGATGGGCTCAATCTCCACATAAGGTAATATTCTGGACAGAACATTAGATTTACTCCAAGAAAAGAATTGAAGATCTGGAGAACAGGGGTAGAAGAAGTAACCTTCGTTTACGAGGTATCCCTGAACATATTAAAACCACAGACCTTCAATCCTATCTCCAAGGACTATTTCAACATATCAAAGAAGATCCAAAATCCCCGCCAGTAGAAAAATAGAGAGAGCTCACAGGGCCCTAAGACCCCCCTCCTCCTCCCAACGCTCACCCTAGGGATGTCATAACGTTTCTCAGATAGAGATGGTTTTCCATTGAAAGCTCCAGACCCACCATCAACCTAGACTGAAAGTCCAGCCCTCAATAAAAACAACTCCATCGCTAAACCCCCATGGCAGAGGGTTCAACCTCAGAAAAGGAAGGACAGATCCGTTTCTTCACCATCTTTTCCTATGGACAATACTTGACCTCGAAGACCTCATACATTACCTATTAATGGAGGGACCCTCCCATATGTATTTCCATAAGGCCTTATGTGACGAACCAAGGTTATCCAACCCTGCGCCAGTCACTTATTTGGCACAGAAAGGGTTATCAGCCCCCCTCTCTGCCACCAATAGGTCACAATCTAGCCACACCAGGCAAGCTTGTGATTCAGTTTAGTGGGTGCAAGAGTTAACCGCACTCCCTTAATCTGTACTAGACGTAAGAGAAATGCCCAACACTCCCTTTTAATGCCATCCACAATAAACTATCAATCCTATAGCTCAAATACTGCCACCACTTAAAATTTATTAAAAGGGAAAATCCTAAGGAAAAACCCAGACTTTACACATTAACTCTAGAAATATAATTTAGCAGAAAATAACCTAAATTATACAGTTCTAATATTCCAGTCTCTTTCAGTAACATGGTTCAATTATTAGACAAAGGCCAAACTTAATAAAGGAATTATTTATTATGCACAATGCATTATTAATAAAAAGTTGTTACAAATAAAATTACACACACAAACAGTGTTTTAAAATAAAAAGGAGAAAAACAGAATTGAATACTTTCCTAGTCTTCAAGATCTGCGCCAGGGGCTGGCATGAAAATGATGGCTCCTTACTTCTGTACAGCAGCTCCACTTGTAAGAATGGCAATCTTATTGTTAAAAAATAAGATTCTTAAACCTACTTTTCAGAGATCAGGTTGCTTAACCACACCCTCCTGGGCGGGCTAAGAAACCCCCCTGTCTTTATGACCTTCAATAGATTAATTTCTTGCCTGAAATTATACAATCCAGTATAATTTCTGCTAGGTAAGAAATTTCTATATTTACATATCTAGAACCTTTTAGTTTTATTGGGAGAATCGGTTTGATATCAAATATGCCATAGGTTGTCATATTTACCTTCCTTTAGGTTATAACAGTTTTAACCCACATATGTACATAATATACCAATGTCCTGTCAGTGACCTGGTCAGTTTTTGTAATGAAGGGCCTGTTTTGCATCAGGCATTCTATTGACAGCTTAAGCCATAAACTTTATCCTGTGTATCTCTGTGACTAAGAGCTTCAGTGACTTTATGACTCAATGCATACACACTAACATTTGGTGGGCTATTTAGGAAATAGGCCTGGCAGTTCAAAGAAAACACAAGTTACAATTCTTCTTGACAACAAATAACTGTTTTGGAGTTCAAGCTACACAAAGTTAACTCCTTATCAGCTGAATCCTGAGATATTCGTGACACCTTATATAGATTTTTTTTTATTATTATTAGAAGAAGTAATCTTCTAGTCATAGCAATATGTTCTCTTTCAATAGTTGTTAAAGAAATCTGTTTATTGTTCACAAATTCCTAGTTCTCAAATTGAATCTAATGATATTTCAATCCACATGAGATAGCTGTCTCAACTGTTTTCTTTTACACAATTATTCCTTATGGCGCTGTACCTTCTCCAAGAATAGCTATATATCATTTTAGTTTACCTCTGCTGTTGTTAGTTATATATATATATAGGTCCAGGAATGTCCCACTGATACTTTAGGAGGTCCTCATAAACATACAAATGTGGCCTCAGTTATATATACCTTATCATCATTTGGTTTGTTATTATTATATAAGGACACTGTGTATATCCCTATATTTTGAGATCTAGCAAACTACCTGAAAGTTAGTAATTACTTCCCATGACACATCACAATCTTCTAGTCAACTTTACTCCCTCCATAATGTTTTCCTCACACTAAAAGGCTCCGCCTTTCCCCCTTCCTTCAATTCAGAGCGGCTTTTGTCCGCTGATTACCCCACCTAAAACCACTACTAAGGCCCAAAAATGGCCTATACAAATGTCAATTTCCCTTGCCATTCCTCATTAGACTACATAGGTCCAAGAGTGACCTCCAGAGTAAAGCAGGGAATCTTTACTAGTATATAAAAATGAGGTTTCATTCCTACCTCTGTTATATTACCCTTATCATATACTACCACTTATCTTCTATACATATACTGTAACTCTAGCTCATGATCTATAATATTTATTCTTGAGGTCCAAAAGTGACCATATTTATCATTTTAGTTCCTCTTTCTATAATTTCTCTCTTATTGGGCCCATAAGTGACCCTGCTAGTAGTTAGAGGGACTCAGAAATAATTAAAAAGAAGCTCAAATTCCTTATGTTCAGTATATCTACTATTGCTTTGATTATTTCTCTCTTGTACATATGTGGTAGCTCTACTTACATTGCATTGGATGTAATTGTAATATCATGTTTGTACATTGATGTTCTTTAGGTTTTTGCTATTATTGTTTTAGACAACCTCAATAAAAAAATTATTTAAAAAAACAAATGGAGTTAGAATACTCTTCAAAAAAATATCCATTTCCAGTTACATAACGCATATAGAGATAAAGAAGGTAGATACCTCATACTGGTTGGAAAATTATTCAGCACAATGGTTACGTTAGTCTGTACATATACACCCAATATTCATAAAGACAAATTTCTTTCATGTAATTAGCAAGAGTCCATGAGCTAGTGACGTATGGGATATACATTCCTACCAGGAGGGGCAAAGTTTCCCAAACCTTAAAATGCCTATAAATACACCCCTCACCACACCCACAATTCAGTTTTACAAACGTTGCCTCCCGTGGAGGTGGTGAAGTAAGTTTGTGCTAGATTCTACCTTGATATGCGCTTCGCAGCAGGCTGGAGCCCGGTTTTCCTCTCAGTGTGCAGTGAATGTCAGAGGGATGTGAAGAGAGTATTGCCTATTTGAATTCAATGGTCTCCTTCTACGGGATCTATTTCATAGGTTCTCTGTTATCGGTCGTAGAGGTTCATCTCTTACCTCCCTTTTCAGATAGACGATATACTCTTATATATACCATTACCTCTACTGATTCTCGTTTCAGTACTGGTTTGGCTTTCTACTACATGTAGATGAGTGTCCTGGGGTAAGTAAGTCTTATTTTTTGTGACACTCTAAGCTATGGTTGGGCACTTTTATATAAAGTTCTAAATATATGTGTTTAAACATTTATTTGCCTTGATTCAGGATGATCTATATTCCTTATTTCAGACAGTCAGTTTCATTATTTGGGATAATGCATATGAATAATTAATTTTTTTCTTACCTTAAAAATTGACTTTTTTTCCTGTGGGCTGTTAGGCTCGTGGGGGCTGAAAATGCTTCATTTTATTGCGTCATTCTTGGCGCGGACTTTTTTGGCGCAAAAAATTTCTTTGTCATTTCCGGCGTCATTCTTGTCGCCGGAAGTGGTTTGTGATTGCGTCATTTTTTTGACGTTTTGCGCCAAAAATGTTGGCGTCGCCGGATGTGGCGTCATTCTTGGCGCCAAAAGCATTTAGGCGCCTAATAATGTTGGCATCTTTTTTGGCGCTAAATAATATGGGCGTCATTATTGTCTCCACATTATTTAAGTCTCATTGTTTATTTGCTTCTGGTTGCTAGAAGCTTGTTCATTGGCATTTTGTCCCATTCCTGAAACTGTCATTTAAGGAATTTGATAGATTTTGCTTTATATGTTGTTTTTTCTGTTACATATTGCAAGATGTCTCAGATTGACCCTGGATCAGAAGCTACTTCTGGAAAAATGCTTGACTGAGTTCAGTCCTATCAAAGCTAAGTTCATTTATTTTAAATGTTATGAATGTTTATCTTTAGCTATGGTTTGTAATAAGTTATCATGATAAACTTTTACATGCAGAATCCATTAGTATTTATGCTTTATATATTGCCATTCTTTTTACATCTTATGTGCAAGAAATATTTAGAAGATTTATAAGAAATATTTTTCTGATTCTATTTTAAAGGCTTTGTCTGACTTTGTGCCTTCTAATAAAATTTTTAGGTTTTTTTCAAACTTCTTTTTTAATTATTGAAGTTTCAAATGACCAACAACATACTGATTTATCCTTCTCTGATGATGTTTTCTCTCATTCAGAATTTTCTTCATCAGATATTGACACTAACAAATCTACTTTTTTATTTTATTTTTTTATTAAAGTACATTTGTTCTTTGTTGAAAAGGTGTTGATTTTTTTGGATATTAAGGTAACTAGTTCTTTTTCAAGACTAGCTAACACTATTTCTGCTTATTTATTCTTCTGTGTTTTCAGAGGTTTTTTTCCAATTCCTTATACTAGGGAATGGAATAGGCTGAGAATTGTCTTTTATTCCTTCTTCAAAGGTTTTAAACTATACTCTTTGCCGGCAGTTAAATTCAATTTGGAGGGTTCTCCAATTTATTGGGGCTATCTCTACTCCTACTAATTATGCTATTGTTTCTATAGCAAAATGGTATTTATTTTCCTTTAGATGGTTGTATCTTATTTATGGAAAATTATTTAGTTTCAGGTACTTTTCTTGGACCTGTGATTTATTTGGATGTTGCAATTGCTTCATTTTTTCTGTTTACTTTAAGATCAAGTATCAGATTATGATTTATTTTAGCATTGTTAGAGGGACAAAATTTACTAGACTAGGTGCTGTTGCATTTGTCTTGTTGTTTTGCATTTATTGATTATGCAAGTCCACTGTATTGTCTGGTCCTTTAACTGGACTATCATGCTAATAATTTCATTTGTGTTTTCTTTTTATTGAATATTTTCGCAAATGAGGTTTAATCTATGTCTTTAGCTGTTTGAGCTAGAAGAATTTTGTGATTTCTAAAAATCCATATTTCTTTTGTTCTAAGATAATCAATGATTTGTTTTATAATTGGATTCAATTCTTAACTGTTACTCTGGGCTTCAAGATTGAGTTCTAAGACTAAAACTTTAAGCTTATACTAGTTTGGTTGTTCTTATTAAGGAACGAATTCCTGAATTCTTTCCCAAGTAACATGTTTTTAATTGGAAATTTTTCAGTTCGAAATCAGCTCCCTTAAATTGCGATGTATGTGCTGTATTCCAGCTTGGCTGGCAAGGGGCAGGTTAAGACTTTTTTGAAATTTATTTGGTTCTATTCGGTCCAAATTTCTTTGATTTTATTCCAGTAAGGCTAACACTTTCTTTAAGTGTGTTTCGGTCCTATATATTTTGGGTACTGTTGAAGCATGGCTGGTCACCCGTGGGGTTCAAGCGCTGCTCAGACCTGGAATCTTCTGGGGTATTTCTTCCAGTTCCATTTTTAGGAACTGGGTTTTGGAGTTTTTATTCAAACTATTCTGCCTTTTTTTGGTCAGTGATAGCATTATTTGTTTTCATTAGATACAATAAATGCATATTTTTTCTGTGTTCATTCAGATTATTTTCTGAGGATGCGGAATCTCATATGATTTACTTTGTTCTTCCAGGACATAGTTAGAGGATCTTTTTTTTCAAAAGCTCTTGATTCCTCACACAAGGGTTACCTTTTTTAGGTTTCCAGATAGTTTGTGTCACTGTCTTTGTCTCTATCAGATAAGGGACAATTTTTTTGGGTTCCGTCTGTCGGTACCTTTAGTCTCTATTATTTCCTTCAGTTGCTATATATGCATAGAAGTTTTAGGTCTTATGGCCACAGCATTGGATTCAATTCCCTTTGCTCATTTTCAATAGAAAGAACTAGGGTTGCACAGATACCGATACCAAGTATTTGCATGAGTACTTGTACTTGTGCAAATGCACCGATACTTAAACCGATACCTCCAATTTCTACACATTCGCATTTTGTGGCGTTTTTCAAACTGCATGTACCCATTTCATTTTAGTACGTCAGAGCAGTGCTCCAAAAGCTGCTACTTTACAGCTGGAAGCCTAACTGGGAAATATCACTGTGCCTCATTCAGACAAACCCCTGAAGTACTGGGCAGTTAATAAACTGAGATTTAATGTCCGAAAAATATCTTTCTGACCTGTCTAGTACCGTGTAAAGTGAAAGACTGTTCAACTTAGCGTCAAACGTCCTTACTGATAGCAGAAGCAGACTTATAGCTAAACATGCATAGAGGCTTCGGTTCCTTGATAAGAACTTGACACTAATGTTTGAAAAATGATTCTAATTGCTAGATTGCCTGTTATACTGCTAGTTCTCATCTTGCACAATTATGCTAAAAACATACTGTACTCTGAGGAACATCCATAGCCAGGGCTGGACTGGGAATAAAAAGCAGACCTGGAAAAATATGAAGACCAGCCATATTTTCTGTTTAGTCAGTAGAATGCAAATGTCCCATTATTCTCAAAGGGGATTACTGGAATACTCCTTCCCCAATATTATTTTCAGAATTAAATTATATGACTTTGTATTAAGTACAAATGTCAGATTGATGAGTTATATAGGCACCCTACAACCCAATTGCTTCCAGTAATCACCCCTGTAAATTGTAGCTTTCCAGCCCCTGCAGCTGTTATTTATTGTTATTAATATACTGTATGTTATTGTATTTTTTTTATTTATTTATAAACATGTTCTGTGAACTTTGTGACAAAAAGCACATAAAACTGTTTTATTATTTTAAAATGTCTTTTGAGATACAGTTCATAATTATAAAGAAGCGATCTTAAGTCATTAGTTTATTGTGCTTGGTAAACTGTCATAAAAAAAGTATCGGTAATTGGTATCGGTGACTATTTGAAAAAAAGTATCGGTACTTGTACTCGGTCTTAAAAACATGGTATCGGTGCAACCCTAGAAAGAACCTTTCCAGTCTTTTATGCTGAATTATGGTGCAGGGATTCTAGGATTTCGCATTTTAAATCTTCGAATCCTAATATTTATCTCTCTTGATTTGGTGGTTAAGATCACCATCATTTAGTTCTACAGGTCTCTTCGTTTCTTTCAACCTGGACCATGATCTCTACAGATGTGAGTCTTTTTGGTTGGGAGGCTGTCTGAGGATCTCTGTCAGCACAAGGGGTTTGGAAATCTCAGGAGGCGAGATTACCATTTGATATTTTAAGAACTCCGTGCTTTCTCAGAGTTTTTCAGTTAGTTTCTTTTTGAAGAAGAGACGTTTATTGTTTTTCAGACAATATCACAACTATGGTGTATGTCAATCATCAGGGTAGGACTATCAGTCCTTAGGCTGTGACAGAAGTGTCTCGGATATTAGCTTAGGCTAAATCCAGCTCCTATCTAAATTCTGTGGTTTTTTCCCAGGTATAGATATTTGGGAAGCAGATTATCTCTGTTAATCAAGCTTTACATCCGGGAGAATGGTTTCTCATACCCAGATATGTTTTTCAATTTTTCAGATGTGAGCATTTCTAAAAATAGATCTGTTGGCATCTCATCTGAATAAAGAACTTCCCAAGGGCCTATTCAGGTCCGGGGTCCTCAGGCGGAGGTAGTGTATGCATTGACATTTCTTTGGAATTATCTTTTTGCCTATTTCTTTCCGCCTCTAGTTCTTCTTCCAAAGTGATTTCCAAAATTCTTATGGAGTATTTGTTTGTTATGCTGGTAGCTCCAGCATGGCCTCTCAGGTTTTGGTATGCGGATCTCATTCGGATGGCCAGTTGCCAACCTTGGACACTTCCGTTTAAACCAGACCTTCTTTCTCAAGGCCCATTTTTTCCATCAGGATCTCAAATCATTAAATTTGAAGGGATGGAGATTGAACGCTTGGTTTTTAGTCATAGAGGTTTCTCTGACTCTTTGATTAATACTATGTTTCAGGCACGTAAATCTGTCTCTAGAAAGATTTATTATTGAGTCTGGAAGACCTACTTTTCTTGGCATTCTTTTAAAATACATAGAATTTTATTATTTTTTCAGGATTGGTTTGGATAAGGTTTTGTCTGCAGTTCTTTGTTAGGACAAATCTCTACTCTTTCTGTTCTTTTTTCACAGAAAGATTGCTAATCATCCTGATATTCATTGTTTTGTACAGGCTTTGGTCCGTATCAAGCCTGTCATTAATTCAATCTCTCCTCTTTGGAGTCTCAATTGGGTGCTGAGGGCTTTACAGGCTCCTCCGTTTGAAACTATGCATTTTCTGAACATTAAATTACTTTCTTGGAAAAGTATTGTTCCTTTTGGTTATTTCTTCTGCTAGAAGAATTTTTGAGTTATCTGCTCTTTTTTGTGAATATCTTTTTCTGATTTTTCATCAGGATAAGGCAGTGTTACTTCCTGATATTCATCATTTTGTTCAGGTTTTTGATTCGTATCAAACCTGTCATTAAGCCAATTTCTCCTCCTTGGAGTCTTAATTGGGATCTGAAGGTTTTTCAGGCTCTTCTATTTCAGCATATGCTTGCTCTGGACATTAATTACTTTCATGGAAAGTATTGTTCTTTTTGGACATCTCTTCAGCTAGAACAGTTTTTGAATTATCTGTTTTTTTCTTGTGAATCTCTTTTTTCTGATTTTTTTCATCAGGAAAAGGTGGTTTTTGCTGTCCTCATTTCAATTCTTACCTAAAGTTGTAAATTCTAACAAACATTAGGGAGAAATTATTGTTTTCCTAAGACTTCTTTGGTGAGATTCTTACTTTCTATGTTCAAGCTATTCAGATTTCAGATAGACTTCTAGTCTATTTTTTATCTTTTCTGGTTTTAGGAAGGTCAAAAAGCTTCTGCCATTTATTTGGCATCTTGCTTAAACTTTTGATTCATCATGCTTATTTGGAGTCGGGTGGATTCCCGCCTCGGAGGATTACGGCTCATTCTACTAGGTAAGTTTCTACTTCCTGGGCTTTTTAAAGAATGAAGCTTCTGTTGATCAGATTTGCAAAGCAATGACTTGGTCTTCTTTGCATACTTTTACTATGTTCTACCATTTTGATGTTTTCTCTTCTTTAGAAGCAGTTTTGGTAGAATGGTACTTCAGGCAGCTGTTTCAGTTTGATTATTCTGCTTATATTTTCAGTTTTTTTCATTATAAAAATTGAAACTTTTTTGATTTGGGTAGTGGATTAATTTTTTCAGCGGAATTGGCTGTCTTTATTTTATCCCTCCCTCTCTAGTGACTCTTGCGTGGAAGTTCCACATCTTGGGTATTTATTATCCCATACGTCACTAGCTCATGGACTCTTGCTAATTACATGAAAGAAAACATAATTTATGTAAGAACTTACCTGATAAATTCATTTCTTTCATATTAGCAAGAGTCCATGAGGCCCACCCTTTTTTTGTGGTGGTTATGATTTTTTGTATAAAGCACAATTATTCCAATTCCTTATTTTTTTGATGCTTTCGCTCCTTTTTTATCACCCCACTTCTTGGCTATTCGTTAAACTGTGGGGTGGGTGTGGTGAGGGGTGTATTTATAGGCATACGTCACTAGCTCATGGACTCTTGCTAATGAATTTATCAGGTAAGTTCTTACATAAATTATGTTTTTTTATAACTCTAACGGAAAAAATATTAGAAGTCACAAAAGGCATTTTAATCATGGGGGGGGGCTTTAATATCACTTTAGAGCCGCAAGTGGATAACTCCAACAACACCTCTTCTACCCCTCATAGAGTAATTAATAAAATAAAGTGCCAACTAAGGGATCTAGCCGTTCATGACGCCTGCCCGATCTTCCACCCAGACTCAAGGGAGTATACATTCTTCTCTCACCCATACTCACAATTCTCCAGAATCGATTATTTTTTCTTAGATGTTAACGCCCTTTCGCTACTTGTTCACTCTACAATTCTACAGACTACATGGACAGACAACTCGATAGTATCATGTACAATTTATTGGCCTTCAGCCTCTCCCTCTTCATATGTCTGGAAGATAAATGAAGAACTCCTAAATCATCCCTTATACACTGAAAAGTTGGAAAAGTCTCTAACTGAATTATTTTCGTTTACGGGAGGCTCTGTTTCAAATTTTCAAATGACATGGGAAACTCATAAAGGCACTATGAGAGGAGAACTGATGAGTCTCCAATCTCATTTTATTAAACAACAAAGACTTACTACATAACTCACTTATCAAAGTCACTGATCTTGAAACATGCCTTCGGCAAAACCCTACAGACAAATCCCTTGCTTCCAAACCTTCAAACCGAAAAAAACGTAGTTAACCAGTTACTAGATAAGGAATGCAAATGCCTTACCTATAAACTCCGACAAACCTATTACGAAGGGGATAATAAGTGCAGCAGAATCTTTGCTCGCAAACTAAAATGAAAAACAAACGGATCATATATCCTAATGATCATACCCCCCTTAATACCACACATAACGATACTACCACTATTGCTGAAACATTTAGAAAGTACTACCAAGCACTATTGCTGAAACATTTAGAAAGTACTACCAAGCTCTCTCTATTCTCCCGCACACTCCCTTTAACTCTTGCCCAAACTTCCCCTTGGACATTAATCGCCTGATAAATCAATACGTGTCGGACAAAAACATTCCCAAACTAACCCAGGAACCAAGTGGCTCTTTAGACAGGCCCTTCTTACTAGAGGAAATTCAAAAAAGTTATAAAGGATTTACCTATGGACAAAGCCCCCGGCCCAGACGGCTTTACTCATTTTTATTATAAATGCTATACTGACATTCTCTCTCCCCACATCCATACCCTCTTTAACGCAATCTCAGAATCTAATCCCTTCTCGGCCAATACCTTAGAAGCACCCATCTCAATAATCCCCAAACCAGGTAGAAACCCTGCACAAGTAGAAAATTACAGGCCCATTTCTTTATTGAACACAGACCTAAAATTATTTGCTAAACTTCTTGCCAACTTCCTAAATTTGGTTCTCCCAAACCTAATACAGGGCGATCAGGTTGGTTTTGTCCCTTCTAGAGAGGCAAAAGACAACATCACTAGAGCTATCCACCTGATTGATTATGCCAATGCCCATAACATTCCTCTCCTGGTTCTGTCGATGGACGCGGAGAAAGCCTTCGACCGCGTTTGTTGGCAGTTCCTAAAAGCAGTCCTCTTACAAATCGGCATAGGTCAAGGCTTTGTAAATAAAACATTTGCTATGTATTCCTCTCCCTCTGCACGAGTACGTGTGAACGGCTCCTTCTCAGACTCCTTTGTAATATCGAATGGTACTAGGAAGGGCTGCCCACTGTCCCCTTTGCTATTCGCCTGTGTGATGGAGATCCTCACCCAAAAAATTCAGTCACCCCCCACATTATAGGTCTACAAATCACTAATACACATCATAAGGTAATGCTGTATGCAGATGACATACTATTCTTTATCACCAAACTCCTACCCACTATTCCACATATCATACAGCAATTGGAAGAGTTCAGTCGAGTGTCCAATTTTCTAGTCAACAAAAACAAATCCGAAATTTTAGATATAAACCTCCCAATTCACGAAAAACACAGAGCCAAAGTATATTCAGATGGCAACAACAATCACTCAAATATTTGGGGATATAGCTCACTCTCAATCCAACTGACCTCTTTATACATAACCACAAACTATTTTTCTCAAATATAATTGCAGACTTATCCTCTTGGAGGAGAAAACTGGTATCTTGGTTGGGGAGACTTTCTATCATTAAGATGAATATCCTACCACGACTCCTGTACTTGCTCCAGACCCTCCCTATCCCGCTTCCAGACACTTTTATTTCCTCCCTACAGAGTAAAATATTTGAATTAATTTGGGAACACTCTAAGGCCCGGATTAATAAAAAAATTATGCAACTTCCGACGACCATCTGTGGTCTGGGAGTACCCGATCTCAAGAAATATCGACAAGCGACTTTCCTCCAACACATCATAGACTGGTTTTCCAACACAGACAACAAGTCCTGGACACAACTTGAACATGACATTACTAACTCTCCACACTTAGGTGCACTATGCTGGTCCCCAAAGGATAGGAACAAATTTCTCCCAGACTCCACTCAAATCATTAGGGAAACATTTCATGTTTGGTATAGGATTCTTATTGAATACCCACATATCTCATCCAAATTTTCGCCCTTAACACCATTAACCTATAACCTAGAATTTGAACCAGGCCTCGAAACCCAAAAAAGATTTTGGGACCTACCAACAGGGTACTTCAGATTCATCATTTGGGATCTGAACAACGCTCTGCTACACCTTCTGACTTAATCTCAATGGGGTTCCCTGTCTTCCAGAATTGGTTAATTTATAGAATGCCACTCTTATATTTCAAAACATCCTCAACATAAAAAACAGAATTTATGCTTACCTGATAAATTACTTTCTCCAACGGTGTGTCCGGTCCACGGCGTCATCCTTACTTGTGGGATATTCTCTTCCCCAACAGGAAATGGCAAAGAGTCCCAGCAAAGCTGGTCACATGATCCCTCCTAGGCTCCGCCCACCCCAGTCATTCAACCGACGGACAGAAGGAAATATATATAGGAAAAACCATATGATACCGTGGTGACTGTAGTTAGAGAAAATAATTCATCAGACCTGATTAAAAAACCAGGGCGGGCCGTGGACCGGACACACCGTTGGAGAAAGTAATTTATCAGGTAAGCATAAATTCTGTTTTCTCCAACATTGGTGTGTCCGGTCCACGGCGTCATCCTTACTTGTGGGAACCAATACCAAAGCTTTAGGACACGGATGAAGGGAGGGAGCAAATCAGGTCACCTAAATGGAAGGCACCACGGCTTGCAAAACCTTTCTCCCAAAAATAGCCTCCGAAGAAGCAAAAGTATCAAATTTGTAAAATTTGGCAAAAGTGTGCAGTGAAGACCAAGTCGCTGCCTTACATATCTGGTCAACAGAAGCCTCGTTCTTGAAGGCCCATGTGGAAGCCACAGCCCTAGTGGAGTGAGCTGTGATTCTTTCAGGAGGCTGCCGTCCGGCAGTCTCATAAGCCAATCGGATAATGCTTTTAAGCCAAAAGGAAAGAGAGGTAGAAGTCGCTTTTTGACCTCTCCTTTTACCAGAATAAACAACAAACAAGGAAGATGTTTGTCTGAAATCTTTAGTAGCCTCTAAATAGAATTTTAGAGCACGGACTACGTCCAAATTGTGTAACAAACGTTCCTTCTTTGAAACTGGATTCGGACACAAAGAAGGTACAACTATCTCCTGGTTAATATTTTTGTTGGAAACAACTTTCGGAAGAAAACCAGGCCTAGTACGCAAAATCACCTTATCTGCATGGAACACCAGATAGGGCGGAGAACACTGCAGAGCAGATAACTCTGAAACTCTTCTAGCAGAAGAAATTGCAACCAAAAACAAAACTTTCCAAGATAATAACTTAATATCTACGGAATGTAAGGGTTCAAACGGAACCCCTTGAAGAACTGAAAGAACTAGATTTAGACTCCAGGGAGGAGTCAAAGGTCTGTAAACAGGCTTGATCCTAACCAGAGCCTGAACAAATGCTTGAACATCTGGCACAGCTGCCAGTCTTTTGTGAAGTAAAACAGATAAAGCAGAGATCTGTCCCTTCAGAGAACTTGCAGATAATCCTTTCTCCAAACCTTCTTGTAGAAAGGATAGAATCTTAGGAATTTTTATCTTGTTCCATGGGAATCCTTTAGATTCACACCAACAGATATATTTTTTCCATATTTTATGGTAAATTTTTCTAGTTACAGGCTTTCTAGCCTGAATCAGAGTATCTATTACAGAATCTGAAAACCCACGCTTTGATAAAATCAAGCGTTCAATCTCCAAGCCGTCAGTTGGAGGGAAACCAGATTCGGATGTTCGAATGGACCCTGAACAAGAAGGTCCTGTCTCAAAGGTAGCTTCCATGGTGGAGCCGATGACATATTCACCAGGTCTGCATACCAAGTCCTGCGTGGCCACGCAGGAGCTATCAAGATCACCGAGGCCCTCTCCTGATTGATCCTGGCTACCAGCCTGGGGATGAGAGGAAACGGTGGGAATACATAAGCTAGGTTGAAGGTCCAAGGTGCTACTAGTGCATCTACTAGGGTCGCCTTGGGATCCCTGGATCTGGACCCGTAGCAAGGAACCTTGAAGTTCTGACGAGACGCCATCAGATCCATGTCTGGAATGCCCCATAATTGAGTTATTTGGGCAAAGATTTCCGGATGGAGTTCCCACTCCCCCGGATGGAATGTCTGACGACTCAGAAAATCCGCTTCCCAATTTTCCACTCCTGGGATGTGGATCGCAGACAAGTAGCAGGAGTGATCCTCCGCCCATTGAATTATCTTGGTCACTTCTTTCATCGCCAGGGAAGTCCTTGTTCCCCCCTGATGATTGATATATGCAACGGTCGTCATGTTGTCTGACTGAAACCTTATGAATTTGGCCTTTGCTAGTTGAGGCCAAGCTCTGAGAGCATTGAATATCGCTCTCAGTTCCAGAATGTTTATCGGGAGAAGAGACTCTTCCCGAGACCATAGACCCTGAGCTTTCAGGGATTCCCAGACCGCACACCAGCCCACTAGGCTGGCGTCGGTCGTGACAATGACCCACTCTGGTCTGCGGAAGCTCATTCCCTGTGACAGATTGTCCAGGGTCAGCCACCAACGGAGTGAATCTCTGGTCTTTTGATCTACTTGAATCATCGGAGACAAGTCTGTATAATCCCCATTCCACTGTCTGAGCATGCACAGTTGTAATGGTCTTAGATGAATTCGTGCAAAAGGAACTATGTCCATTGTTGCAACCATCAATCCTATTACTTCCATGCACTGCGCTATGGAAGGACGAGGAACAGAATGAAGTACTTGACAAGAGCTTAGAAGTTTTGATTTTCTGACCTCTGTCAGAAAAATCCTCATTTCTAAGGAATCTATTATTGTTCCCAAGAAGGGAACTCTTGTTGACGGGGACAGAGAACTTTTTTCTTTGTTCACCTTCCATCCGTGAGATCTGAGAAAGGCTAGGACGATGTCCATATGAGCCTTTGCTTTTGACAGGGACGACGCTTGAATCAGGATGTCGTCCAAGTAAGGTACTACTGCAATGCCCCTTGGTCTTAGAACCGCTAGAAGGGACCCTAGTACCTTTGTGAAAATCCTTGGAGCAGTGGCTAATACAAATGGAAGTGCCACAAACTGGTAATGCTTGTCCAGAAAAGCGAACCTTAGGAACTGATGATGTTCCTTGTGGATAGGAATATGTAGGTACGCATCCTTTAAATCCACGGTAGTCATAAATTGATTTTCCTGGATAGTAGGTAGGATCGTTCGAATAGTTTCCATTTTGAACGATGGTACCCTGAGAAATTTGTTTAGGATCTTTAGATCCAAAATTGGTCTGAATGTTCCCTCTTTTTTGGGAACTATGAACAGATTGGAATAAAATCCCATCCCTTGTTCTCTTATTGGAACTGGATGTATCACTCCCATCTTTAACAGGTCTTCTACACAATGTCTCTTTATTTGGTTTGAAGATAATTGAGACCTGTGGAACCTTCCCCTTGGGGGTAGTTCCTTGAATTCCAGGAGATAACCTTGAGAAACTATTTCTAGCGCCCAAGGATCCTGAACATCTCTTGCCCAAGCCTGAGCAAAGAGAGAAAGTCTGCCCCCCACTAGATCTGGTCCCGGATCGGGGGCTATCCCTTCATGCTGTTTTGGTAGCAGTGGTAGGCTTCTTGGCCTGCTTACCCTTGTTCCAGCCTTGCATTGGTTTCCAGGCTGGTTTGGGTTGTGAAGTATTACCCTCTTGCTTAGAGGATACAGAATTAGAAACTGGTCCGTTTCTGCGAAAGGGACGAAAATTAGGCTTATTATTAGCCTTAAAAGACCTATCCTGTGGGAGGGCGTGGCCCTTTCCCCCAGTGATGTCTGAAATAATCTCTTTCAAATCAGGTCCAAATAATGTTTTACCTTTGAAAGGAATGTTAAGCAATTTTGTCTTGGAAGACACATCCGCTGACCAAGACTTTAGCCAAAGCACTCTGTGCGCCACGACAGCAAACCCTGAATTTTTCGCCGCTAATCTAGCTAATTGCAAAGCGGCATCTAAAACAAAAGAGTTAGCCAATTTAAGTGCTTGAACTCTGTCCATAACCTCCTCATACGAAGATTCTTTACTGAGCGATTTTTCTAGTTCCTCGAACCAGAAACACGCTGCCGTAGTGACAGGAACAATGCATGAAATTGGTTGTAGAAGGTAACCTTGCTGTACAAAAATCTTTTTAAGCAAACCCTCTAATTTCTTATCCATAGGATCTTTGAAAACACAACTATCTTCGATAGGAATAGTAGTGCGTTTGTTTAGAGTAGAAACCGCCCCCTCGACCTTGGGGACTGTCTGCCATAAGTCCTTTCTGGGGTCGACTATAGGAAATAATTTCTTAAATATAGGGGGGGGAACAAAAGGTATGCCGGGCCTTTCCCACTCTTTATTTACTATGTCCGCCACCCGCTTGGGTATAGGAAAAGCGTCGGGGGGCACCGGAACCTCTAGGAACTTGTCCATCTTACATAATTTCTCTGGAATGACCAAATTGTCACAATCATCCAGAGTAGATAACACCTCCTTAAGCAGTGCGCGGAGATGTTCTAATTTAAATTTAAATGTCACAGCATCAGGTTCAGCTTGATGAGAAATTTTTCCTGAATCTGAAATTTCTCCATCAGACAAAACCTCCCTCATGGCCCCTTGAGATTGGTGTGAGGGTATGTCAGAACAGTTATCATCAGCGTCCTCTTGCTCTTCAGTGTTTAAAACAGAGCAATCGCGCTTTCTCTGATAAGTAGGCATTTTGAATAAAAGATTTGCTATGGAGTTATCCATTACAGCCGTTAATTGTTGCATGGTAATAAGTATTGGCGCACTAGATGTACTAGGGGCCTCCTGTGTGGGCATAACTGGTGTAGACACAGTAGGGGATGATGTAGTATCATGTTTACTCCCCTCATTTGAGGAATCATGTTGGGCACTATCATTATCTGTTGCATTACTGTCCTTACTTTGTTTGGACACTATGGCACAATTATCACATAAATTTAAATGGGGAGACACATTGGCTTTCATACATATAGAACATAGCTTATCTGATGGTACAGACATGTTAAACAGGCTTAAACTTGTCAACAAAGCACAAAAAACGTTTTAAAATAAAACCGTTACTGTCACTTTAAATTTCAAACTGAAAACACTTTATTACTGAATATGTGAAAAAGTATGAAGGAATTGTTCAAAAAAAAATTTCACCACAGTGTCTTAAAGCATTAAAAGTATTGCACACCAAATTTCAGAGCTTTAACCCTTAAATTAACGGAACCGGAGCCGTTTTTACATTTAACCCCTATACAGTCCCAGAATGAGGCTCTGTCTATAACTAGAAAGGCCCCCATCTGAAAAAGGTGTCCAACACAGTGCCTGCCGTTTTTCTAAACGTTCCCCAAGATTATAATACCAATAATTAGTTAGAATCTGCATAATATGCCTAGTAAAAGCAATTGTTTTAGCCCAGAAAAATGTCTACCAGTTTTTAAGCCCTTTTTGAAGCCGCTTACCGGTCCCCATGAGGGGAAATGACAGCCTTCCAGCATTACATGGTCTTGTTAGAAATATGGCTAGTCATACCTTAAGCAGAAAAGACTGCTAACTGTTTCCCCCAACTGAAGTTACTTCATCTCAACAGTCCTGTGTGGAAACAGCAATCGATTTTAGTTACTGTCTGCTAAAAATCATCTTCCTCTTACAAACAGAAATCTTCATCCTTTTCTGTTTCAGAGCAAATAGTACATACCAGCACTATTTTAAAATAACAAACACTTGATAGAAGAATAAAACTACAAAAAACTCAACCATCTCCGTGGAGATGTTGCCTGTGCAACGGCAAAGAGAATGACTGGGGTGGGCGGAGCCTAGGAGGGATCATGTGACCAGCTTTGCTGGGACTCTTTGCCATTTCCTGTTGGGGAAGAGAATATCCCACAAGTAAGGATGACGCCGTGGACCGGACACACCAATGTTGGAGAAATATGCTCAGATCTCTAACACCGTTTCAATCTCTCTGCACTAAAGATACTTCTACAAGACATGCCCTGTCCCTAGCTTACAACATACTACAACAATCCCTTCCTGGACAAACCCCCTACTACATAGATAGATGGAACTCCGAACTAGGGATAGACATCTCATACGCAGACTCTTTTTTTTACATCTACTCCTGTGTTAAAAAATCCTCTATCTCAAATAGATTTTTAGAACTTAATCTTAAAGTTCTACAGAGATGCTACTTAACCCCAGCCCGCTGCAAAAAAATATAATTTACAGACGGCCAATTGTTGGAAGTGTGATTCCCTGGCTGGTCACATGGCCCACATATGGTGAGAATGCCCAATAGTGCCTGACAGTTAGGAAAAAATCTCACACGAAGCAAGTGAAATTTTAGAAACCCCCTTCCTTTGGATCCCTGCCTTTGGCTTTTTAATAAAGTTCCTAAAACACTCTCCGCGCACAAGAGAAAACTGTTTAATTTACAGCTTTAAAATCCTCCTGGCCATAAATTGAAAAACTAACAGAGTTCCCTCATTATCACAATGGCTACAAGAATGTGATCACACTCTTCCTCTAGAGGAATTTAATTTCCTAAAAACTAGGAACCTCGATATATACGCACAAATGCAATCACTCCTGGAGACATACCATAGAAACAAACTACAGATCCCTTCCAATCTACCCTTACTCTCGTCTTAAATATCATCCAGATCATACCCTCTAGATGTTGACTTTCCGTCACAACCAATTTTTCCACTCCATTGTATATATGTAGTTCCTTATATCGAATTACAATATTTCCACCCTTTCTGTAACATAGACCATCCCATAGGTTATGGAGGACTGTGGACCATCATTTACAAAAGAAATTTTTTTTTTATTCTTACCTGATAAATTATTATTTTTTGGAATGATGACTGTCCACAGGGCCGACCATTTAGTTTTCTGGGCAACCGTTCTAATGACACCTCTACAGGTCCTGCTTTATCTTTCCTACCTATATGCTTCCTATTCTCTACTCGGCTATACGTTAAACTAAGAGAGCGATGGGAGATGGGAGAGATTTTAAGCTCTGATATGGATTTTTGACCTCCTCCAATTGGTGGGAAATATATCCCATATGTTATGGAGTACTGTGGACCATCATCATTCCGAAAGAAAATAATTTATAAGAGAAGTATAAATGGGGTTTTTTTTTTGGGAAAAAAAGTACATTTGTATTTGAGTCTGCAATCTCATTGTCACATGTGAGGTATTCATGTCTGCACACACAATCAAATTTCAGTTAATAAATGAAAAATGTAATGTTTGATAGGCCAGTATGGCATACAAATTTTAATGAACTGCATTCAGTGGGAAAACAATAACCTCAGAAAGAAATTACCTTTTTCAAAAATGTATAACTTACAAAGAAAAAAGCAAACACATAATATTAAAATAAGTAATTGATTCTGATTTTTGTAAACAAAAAAGTCATAAAGAACAATAAAGTATTGATTTTTCTGAGCGTGTGTTCAACAAATAAGTCCACATCCAGATGAGTAATATTGCTGAGCAAGTTTATCCATAACTGGGTGAGCCTCCAGCAGAGTTTAGGGTACAGCAATAGCTAGGGAAATAAGCTTCCACCTGTTGGGTATTACTAGCATAGATTGCCATGTGATGTCATTCTGTCATCCGCTTGAATGTGTTTAATAACTGCTGTCATTTTGACAATATGTAATCTCCCTGGAGTAAGTATACAAATAAAGCTACATCTATGTAATCTTTTAACCCTGTACAACTACTAAGCCTGTTAAAGGGCCAATCAGGGCCGCCATCAGGGGGTGACAGGGGTGACTCCTGTCAGGGGCCCAATGAGCCAGGGGGGCCCCATGAGGCAAGAACTAAAAATTTTGGCAGCCACCAGTGGGTACTACAGCAGAGTGCTAATTGATCATGGGAAATGTTATTACAAGTAGTAAAGTATTAGCATTTGAGAGGATTTCTTAGTTTGCACTAAACCACTATGCTCAGTGTGAGACAGACTTGGCACTTTGTACAGTGTGTGCCTGAGTCAGATGGCAGATCACTTTCATTTGAAGAGGAGGTAGGACTTAATTAGCAAATGTTTTTTATTTCTTTGTGCAATTTTGGATTGTAACTTCAGTGTGGTAGTAGTTGTATGGTGGGGCCAGGGGTCCATAAAAACATTTTTTTTTTTTTTAACAGCAGTGTATTTATGATTATTTGACAATGCTGTAGAAATTCTATATTTAAAACCATGCAGAAATGTTTCCTCCTCAATACACAAATGGTGGATGCCCTTTTGGCAGATATGCATTATATATATATATATATATATATATATAACATTCCAGTTTACTGCCCCTTTATGCAAGGACTTTCCAGATGCAAGGAGGCATTTTATCTAAGATTTTTACATCTGCATAAAATTTTATACTCTCAGACTAAGATTGCTCAGTGTTTGAAATGAGACAGGTTAACTTAAAACTGTTCAGTTTACACTACAGCTGACTTAGTTTTGAAATACATACCAACAAGCCTAAATCCTGCATTTAACCAGATCTAATGGTATGAGTACCACAGCTTATGGTCCCACCAAGACCATATAGAGTACAGCATTTTCAAAATCCATAAGTACAGCTGACAGATTTGTACACTATATTTGAAGTGGTGCTCTTGGTTGGGGAAAATGGGAAAAAAACAAACAAACATATGTCAACCTTTTAAAGGTACTTTTCTTCATCTAGCCATCTACCCAGCTCATGTACAATTTTGAATTCACAGAATTATTTTTGTTTGCACATTTACAAATATGATTCTTTAAAAAGTGATCTCTTAATTTCTGCATTTTTTTTTATCATGCATGTCACACACTGTTGATTTAGGGGATGCAAGGTGCATAAATGTTTCCTCCTGTGAGTGTTTATGTGGGTGTATGTGTTTGTCTTTGTGCTTTGGTTTGTGTCTCTATGTGTATGTATTTTTTATCTGTGGGTCTCTCTGTGAGGGTGGGTGTGTATGTCTTTGTGCATTTTCTGTGGATGTCTGTGAGGGTGTGTGCATATGTCTTTGAGCTTTTTCTATGGGTGTTTCTGTGAGGGTGTTTGTGTGTATGTATGTATGTCTGTGTTTTCTGTGGATGTCACTTGTGTGTATGTATGTCTTTCTGTGTGTGTGTATGTCTTTGTGTGTTTTCTGTGGGTGTCTCTGTGTGTGTATGTGTGTATATGTCTTTGTGTGTTTTCTGAGGCTGTCTCTGTCAGTGTTTCCTTGGGTGTATGTGCAAGTTTGAGTTTGTGTGTGTGTGTCCATTGTCTGTTCCTTTTTAGGACATTTTGACCTTACTACTAATTATTCACATCTTTCTACAGACTTTGAGACTAACAAGACCTTTCCGGAAGTAACCACTCCACCATTTAACCTTTAAATTATTGTTTAGGCAGTTCAGGGACCTTCCTTTCAGCCACTGCATGCTGTTGTCATAATTTAGTTGTCATCTTCCTTTACAAAAAGATAATCAGAACTCCATATTTTGTTTTCTAAATCTCCTTTTTTTACAAAACTGTAGTTTACCTCATTACTTGTCAGTTCAATGTAAACAAGTGCTAAGTGTCTGTTTGGGTTTCTTTGCGTGTCTGCTAGAGTGTCTATATGTGAATCCTTATGTGTGAGTGTGTTTGTGTGTTTCAGTGTATTAGTGTGTCTGTGTGTGTGTATGTTACTACCTTTACAACATTTCCAAGTTTAAATAGACAATTAAGAATAAAGTGCATATACGTTTTAGTCACTTGGTCAAAAATTGCACATGTCAAAGGAGGGGGGGGGGCCCTGATCAATGGTTGAGTCAGGGGCCCCAAAATTTCTAGTGGCGGCCCTGGGGCCAATAAACACATAATATATTTCATGCACCTCCTGCTAATCATGGGTGCTGCCATTCTGGAACCTAAAGTAGGTTACACTGCAGGTATCTGAAGGAGAGTTTCTGCACATGTGCAAACACATACGCAGTGGTTAGTAGTGAAAGAACATTTTCCAATATGGCAGCACCCATGACTAGAGTGAGGCTGGGAATAACCTCAGTACTATATGTTTAATGACCCTTTAAGACACCATAAAAAAAGAAAATGCAGTCATAAGCCCAGATGCAAATATTATGTCTCCTTTGAAAAACTACTAATATATAGTCACAATTCATTCACATTTCTTTTATTACAGTTTCCTGTTCATCTTACGTATAGGTCTGTTTACCTGGTAAGCTTTATGCAAGTGAGACCACTGAGATGGTCAGGATACAACCATGGTGCAATACTTAAAGAAAACTGGATTTATACTGTACTTAAAATATATATATTATTTTTTTTAAGATTTGATTGTTATAAGAAAGCCCATCTTGTCCGAATAGTTTACGTATTGTTACGTAAACAGCTTAAACAGCCATAGCCTGGAGGAAGGGGTAAATATAGGAAGGATACAGAATCCCTATATATATATATATATATATATATATATATTTATATTTATATTTATATATATATATTTATATATATATATATATTTATATTTATATATATATATATATATATATATATATATATATATAAGCTTTAACTTGCCAGTAAAATAAATCACAGGGGCCACAGATCAATGTGGTAGAAGCATTAAGTACTGCATGTAAATGTATGCCTTTTAAACAATCATTTCTTACAAATGTTTAGTAGCACAGGGACAGATTTAGAGTTGTATGGTACTTTCTGTCTGCTCTTCTTGCCTCCAGAGGGCACTTTTGAGTTTTTACTCTTAAGGGTTTTTAGTTCCATTTTTTCCTAGGGCAGCAACAAATGTGTAGCCCTCTGGCCACCAGTTGGCCATCCCTAAATTAAGTAATTCATTTATCATATTCCATAAAACTGATTAAAATGTTGCATGTTAAACTCCTAACTTGGATGAAGGTTTACAGTGTCCCTCAAATTACTTTGCAGAAAGAAAAAAAAGGTTTGCAAATATTTATTGGGTGGGAGGGAGTGACCTTATACTTTTAAATCTATTGTCTGGTCCATTAAATGGTATCAGGACTGCAACCAATCTGGTTATCTCAAGAACAAATACAGCAGCCAATAACTTGTAATAAATGGGAATGATAAAAGCCCTTCTATAAAAACAAAAAAATAAATAAGTTCTGTTTCAAAATGCTGCAAATATGTTTAGCTTGGCAGTGAAAACAAACTAATTCTGCTTTTGTTTCTTTTCATATAGTCTCTTGGCAACTAATGTGCTACCAATATTAAAATCACTATCTAATTAAGAGAGACTGTAGCAAAGTAAAATAAAACATTTATAGCAAAGCAGCATGGGGAAATAGGGCCCTACCGCAAGATGATTAATTGCTTCTGCTTTGATTGTAGATAAACGTTTCTTCCCACCGTTGTTCCCAAACAGCTTGGACATTGATTAATAGTACATAAGTCTTAATAAAAGAACAGCTTTGATAGTGTTGATAAACACGTATTTGCTTTATATTTTATGTTTAAAATATAAAGCAGAGTATTTGTAAAGAGAAAAATGGTTCAGTAAATGATGCTATTTTCTTTTTCTTTTCTTTATGTTTGATTGCAGGTGTAGTACAGAGTTTATAATGAAAAAGCCATACATTTAGCTACCAATTACTGACTGCATTTTCACCTCTATACATAGAGTAAATATAGTTTATTGCATCATCAGTGGCCATGATGTCATTTGATCTCGTTGAGGTCAATGTGATAATTCCTATCACTATTATTGTTATGGCGGATCAGATAACATTTATAACGTGCCCTATTGTTTTACTTCTTAAGGGTTTGTTTATTTTTAAAGCTTCAAGTGTATTGAATTGTGTGGTCCTGGTGTTCTGTCAGAAGAGCGAATTCATCAGACTAGTGAACAAGCTGTCTGCTAACAAATCCATACCACGTATGCGCTTCTCATCGTAGTCGCATTCCAAAGCGACTACATCACAACCTAAAGTTCGCTCTTCTGATAGAACACTGCGCATAGTAACAGCCGTTAGACACTAATGTGTCACTTGTCAGTGAGTGTGTGGTACTCACTCACTGCTGTTTTACTAAATACTGACAATGTTACCTTTATTACATGTGTACAGTAATAATACTACTTATGTTCACTGTATGCATGGTTATTTCTTATTTATGTGTGTCTGTCTTGTCAGTCAGAGTGTGGTACTCACTGTTGTGTCACTGAATACTAATACTGATAATGTTACCTTTACTACGTGTGTACAGTAATAATACTTCTTACGTAAACTCGTTGCACGGTTCTCTGATGAATTTACACTTCTGACTGGACACATATAAATAAGATATAACCGTGCATAGAGTGAACATAAGTATTTCTGTACACACATAATAAAGGTAACACTGTCAGTATTTAGTACCACACGCCCACTGACAAGTGACACGTTAGAGTCCAACTGCACACAGTGTTCTATCAGAAGAGCAAACTTTAGGCTGTGACGTAGTCACTTTGTAATGCTACTACGAAGAGGAGCGCATGAGTGGTATGGATTTGTTTTCAGACGGCTGATGGAACTTCACTTCCATTCGCTAGTCTGATAAATTCGGTCTTCTGACAGAACACCGGCAGGAAGGGATTAACCCTTATGAACACCACCAATCCCTATTTAGCTCCCAGTAGTGCATTGCTGCTCCTGAGCCTACCTATGTTTGATTTTTAACAGAGGATGAGATGACAAGAGAGCAAAGAAAATTTAATAATGGAAGAAAATTGTAAAGTCGTTTAACTGCATGATGACTTTGAATCACAAACATTTAATTTTGACTGTCATATCCTTTTAAATGTCTTAAAAGTAAATTAAGAAAAAGCTGTAATTTTCTTACTACACTATTGCTTACATCAGGGCTTGACAAAACCAGGAGCCAGGGAGCCATTGGTTTCTAGAATTTTACCCCTGGCTCCTAACTTTTTGAGTTATTCTTTATAAATCTATATACAAATATCACTGTCTGGCTCCTATATATTATAACTGGCTTATAAATTTTAAACAGTTTTATCGACCTCTGGCTTATATACAACTTTTTGATTAACACCTGCAAACTAGTTAAATACATAGTTAAAGTTGTTTCCAAAGCATCAATGCACTACTGGCAAGTAGCTGAAAACAACCACCGGGCCAGTGGAGGGAGGGATACATGTATAGCCCCCAGTCAACTGCCATGTTTAGCTCTGGAGCAGAAGTGCATTGCTACCCCCTGGAGCCGATTTTATCTATTTTCCCCCTTTGCAGAACAAAAACATATAGTTATATGCAACCAACAGATGATTAAAAATGCTGTAACCATTTAGAGCATTGTTTTTTTGCACTTTTATTTCCCTTTAACCCAAAAAAATTTTTTCATGATTTAGGTAGAACTTTCCAGTTTACTACTATTATCAAATTTGTTTCATTCTCTTGTTATCATTTATTGAAGGAGCAGCAATGCACTACTGGTTTCTAACTGAACACATGGGTGAGCCAATGACAATCGGTACATGTATGCTGCCACCAATCAGCAGCTAAAACCTAGGTTCTTTGCTGCTCCTGAGCTTACCTAGATAAACTTTTCAGCAAAGGATAACAAGAGAAGAAAGCAAATGAAATAACAGAAATACATTGGAAAGTTGTTTAAAATTGTATGCTCTGTCTAAATCATGAATGGAGATCTGTGAGGACAGAGAGAAGAGAGGCGCCCTATGGGACAGTATCACTCGTCACAAGAAGGATAATAACAAGCAGCCCAGAGCGGGGGTACTCACAAGAGTGGCGGCATAAAGGTATGCCTCACAACGCAGGACGGGACCTTAGTCGCCCGACAGACACGTCAGCAGGAGAAATCCCAGGAGTCCAGGACCCAATCAGCAACCGCTAACAGGAATACGTCACAGGGGAGCCGTCCGTGGCACGTCCAATCACCGGCTTCACAGTTTGATAAGCGGATTGGCGGACCAACCAAATAACAGCAAACGAAGAGCAGGAATATCACAGTAAAAAGGGGTTTATTTAAAATGCAGGATTAAAAACTTATGCATAATATGCAGTAAAGGGCAACGCGTTTCTCGACCATCCGGTCGTTTCATCAGGCTAATGATACAAAATGATAACCCGCTCTATTTCACAAGTAAATGGTCCAATCACAGGCCGACCTACGTACACACCCCTTTCGCAAATGTATGTTAAGTTTTATTTAAATCATATTGATGTGTATAATATATGTATGTTTTCATTGTATATTAATGATTACTAGGTAGAGTTATTCCTTAATCTTGTATGCAGTAAAGCCTGTTCATACTTTTATCTATTATTATTGCTTGCACCTATCACAGCTGGCACTACTTGCACACGCCCTACTTTTGGGCTCTTGTGATTGGTCTAGCCCATGCTCCTTTTTGAGAGCTATTCGACTGGTTGCGAAAGGGGTGTGTACGTAGGTCGGCCTGTGATTAGACCATTTACTTGTGAAATAGAGTGGGTTATCATTTTGTATCATTAGCCTGATGAAACGACCGGATGGTCGAGAAACGCGTTGCCCTTTATTGCATATTATGCATATGTTTTTAATCCTGCATTTTAAATAAACCCCTTTTTACTGTGATATTCCTGCTCTTCGTTTGCTGTTATTTGGTTGGTCCGCCAATCCGCTTATCAAACTGTGAAGCCGGTGATTGGACGTGCCACGGACGGCTCCCCTGTGACGTATTCCTGTTAGTGGTTGCTGATTGGGTCCTGGACTCCTGGGATTTCTCCTGCTGGCGTGTCTGTCGGGCGACTAAGGTCCCGTCCTGCGTTGTGAGGCATACCTTTATGCCGCCACTCTTGTGAGTACCCCCGCTCTGGACTGCTTGTTATTATCCTTCTTGTGACGAGTGATACTGTCCCATAAGGTGCCTCTCTTCTCTCTGTCCTCACAGATCTCCACCTTGTCCTTTCTTCTAAGAGTGCTGCCTCTTCTTCCGAGTGTTTTGCTGGTTCAAGAACCTCTTCAACTCTGCGATCATTCTTTGGTCAAGCTCCACTTCACTATTTGCGCACCTCCAAAAGAGAGTCCACTTTCTCTTTTTATCTAAATCATGAATGTCTAATTATGACTTTACTGTCCCTTTAACGGACAGTCATTTAGCCCTTAGGAATATGAGCCATACCCTGTACTGTGGTTGTGATTAGCCTGGGAATAATATGCTGATGTGTTTTTTTAATATTAAAAACAAGTGTAAAATTTTGGATGCCCCACCATGTTTTAGCCTAGGCCTGTAACACTGTGTTTAGGCAGTATCAGTTTTTGGAATTTTAATCTGGTTTTGGACACGCATCAACATCATTCTTTTAATTCAATAGCGACATTATTTTTAAAGCTTACTACTCCACAATATGATTTTATAAATGTATGTAACAAAACCTGATTTACTGCATTATTATTATAAGGCTATTTTATACTCACTGTGATGGTTGAGGCCCAGCCTAGGGATAATTTGGTTTCTCAAAATTGTACCTTAGTTTGGTAATTCATTAACTAAAGCCAACTGGAAGGGGTGAATTAAATAGACGCCTGGTAATTGTTCACTTACTCAAAGTGGCATGAGACAATATACACACCAGTTGCTGAATAGATATATTTTTAATATGAAGATACAGGTTTATTGTATAAACCTGGATGTAAGTAGTCATTTCTGAGATAATGTTGTACTGTCTTGTTTATTTTCGTTACTTCTATGGCAAATTAAAGGAATATTTCAGTTTAATAAAAACTAAGAAATAACAGCAGTTTTTATTGTCACACAAATGTTATTTGATTGCTGTGTGTTTAACCCCTGTAAAGTAGTTCGTAATCTAAATTTTAAATCACTTTTTTGATGTTACATTTTTTTTTTAAATGGGATGTAAAACAAGAAGAGAAAAAAAAACATTATCCTGTATTTTATGTCTGTTTTGCAGTTTTCAAGTGGTCATGTTAACATTCCCTTTTAGGGGTGTTTTTACAAAATATTTGTGGTCTTTTATAGTCACACCTGCTCTGTGAGTTGAGAAGTTCTATCCAGAAAAGTAGACAAGGTGGTTGGCACAAATTCACTTGGTTGCTGCTGCTTTATGGATTGAGGTTGGGCAGGCCTAAGCTGCAACAGGATCACACAGTGCTTGGTACAGCAAGCTAGCTCAATGTCCAGGGACTGTGTGTTGATAATTAAGCTACAATTTATTTTAATTATTTATATACACACACACGTATTCAGATATATACAGATAAATACACCCACAGACATATACAGATACATACAAACAGATACACAGACACTTACATACACAGATATATACAGAATTATACATGCACAGACACAGATACCGATATATACAGATACAAACACACACAGGCACACACAGATAAATTCACACACACACACATACACAGATAAATTCACACACAGACATTTACAGATACATACACGCACAGACATATACAGATACATACACGCATAGACACAGAAAGACTCCCCCCACAAGACAGACAGTTCATCTTACACATCTGATCCTGCAGCCCCTTTAGCTTGCTGCTGCCCACCATCTTTCCCTCTTCCCAGTGTTGCTGCTTAGTAGAATCAATAGGCACTGTAAGAACATATGTTGTGAGGAGCTACAAATTACAGCCCACAGTAGCAACTGCAGAAAGGCCTACAGAATAATATAAAGAGAAAAAAAATGAAGGCTACTGAGCAACAGTCAAAAAAGCTTTAATCCATTCAAAAAGTACAGGATACAAATCACAAACAGAAGGGCTCAGCTATCTTATGCATTTCACGCCGTGAGGCGCTTACTCATAGATACTGAGCACAAGTAAAACCGCTGTTACATTTAAAGGCAGTGTGACCAATCAAACACAGTCCAAAAATTATGTGGTAACAGCTGTCATACCAACATATACGTATGCTGTGGTATGCATGTAACAGCATCTAAAATCAAAATGAACATTACTTGCAGTGACAGCAAAAAGGCCACATGATCATTAGAAATAAGTTAACAATGAAAACTAATACTATAACGATATACAATATGTATTGTATATTATGTTATACATTATTCCAATATACTACTATCTCTACCTTTTGGTATATAAATCAATTGGGTTACTCTAGTGCAGCAAAAATAAATATGTTGTTACAATTTATGCTATACATCATTTATGCATTATCCAAATCTATACCAGTAAGTGTGTCAATTTCCATACTAGCTCACATTCATGATCATAATGAAGCCTTATATAAATGACACCCTCCCAGACTTAATATGATAGTCAATAGAAAATGATCCAATGACAACACTAACCCCAATTGAAATATAAATATATGTGTATGTTTAATGACATTATCAAGGTTTATTCTACATAATACCTCATATCCCACACAAAATTCATGCCAGACGGTGATTTTGTTCTTAATTTATAGATCCAAAAAAGTTCTTTTTTATCAAGGATCTTAGCTAGGTCAATAATTCTTTTATTTTAAAATTAGGGACATTGGTAAAGTGAAAAAGATTGAAGTGTTTGGCCACTGCGGAATCTTTATTATAGTTTTTCACATCCCTCAGGTGTTCCCTAGCTCGGGATCTAAGGGTCCTAGTTGATTGGCCTACATACTGTGCTCCACAGAGCTGACAATCCAGTAATTACACTATATGGTCAGTAAGACAAGTCGGATAAAATTCAATGTCAAAATTTTCTTCTGTGACATTGCTGGTGAACTTATTAGTGAAGTCCATATTATCACGTTAGACAATTAGTCAAATATGACCTGAAATTACCTTTACCTCTAAGCCATGAGGTTTTAACTTAAGTTTTTGAGTCAGCAATACTGGGAGAAAGTCTAGCGGCCAAGGTAGGTGGTTTTCTAGACACAAACTTACATTTTTTTTACATAAGCTTTTAAGATATCAAATGTTTCTTAATGATATTACAAATTGTATTATAGTGTAGGGAAAATTTTGTTGAGAAAGCTATACTATTTTCATCAAGGTACCCTTTGATTGTGCCACTAGACCCAATTATCTCATCCTTTGGCTTTCAAGTTTTTATTTCCTCAAAGGTTCCATGTAGGGAACCTCATCTCATTATATCCTCTGGCTTTAAGCCTACATATTAGTTTGTGGCCCCCTTATATATAGTTTTGCAATGTACTTGTATTATGCCTTAGCCTAATAAATTTGCTTCTAGGGATGGACTTAACTAAATGTCCTGGATGACAAGAAGTGGCATGTAATATGGTGTTGCCCGCTGTGTCCTTTCTATACGTACTAGAAATGATCCTATGTGTCACTGGATCTCCATGTAAGTGTAAATCCAAAAAGTTAACCCCATCATGGTGCAATTCTCCAGTAAATCTGAGGTTAATATCATTGTTATTGATGTGTTAAAAAAATCTCAAATTGAAAAGAATCTTTAACTATAAAAATAAGATCATCAATATACCTCATGTACAGAAGGATGTCAGACCTGAAAATCTCATTAATGTCATAGATGTGGTGGAGCTCCCACCTCCCCACAAACAAATTTGCATAAGATGGGGTGAATTTCGCCCCCATCGCTGTACCTTGGTTTTGTTAATAAAACTCAGAATCAAACATAAAATAACTGTGCGTGAGTAAGAACTCAGACATATTGTTTTACTTCTTCACTATAAGTAGTTTCTTTGGTCATAAAAAACTCTAAGGCCTGACACCCATGCACATGAGGATTGAGGAGTAAAGTGAAACAGCGTCAACTACTACCCACTTATATCCCTCCTGCCTGTCAAAGTCCTTCAAAATATCTAAAAGATGACTTGAATCTCTGAGATAGCTCTACACAGTTTTCACTATGGGTTGTAAAGTATTATCAATCCACTCAGACATAGGCTCCAAAAGTGAGCCTATGCCTGAAATGATCGGGCACCCTGGGGGAGACGTGAGGCTCTTATGTGTCTTAGGAAGATAATGAAAAATGGAAGTAGTAACATGTATGGTTAAAAGTTGCCTTGATTGTTCTACAGTCATAATCCCCAAAGAAACTGCTTCATCTAGTAGTTTATTGAGCTGACTAGTAAATATAACTGTAGGGTCACTTTGAAGTTTTCGATATGTGGTCATGTCTGATAATTGTCTATAAGCTTCAGCTATATAATCAGTCTTGTTGAGAACGACAACATTGCCACCCTTGTCAGAGTTTCTGATGACAATGCCGTCATTCTCAGCCAAGTTTCTTAAGGCTAATCGCTCTGGTCCAGTAAGGTTGTCCTTGTATTTAACAGTTTTAGTCTCTTCCAATTTGAGAATATCTTTCTCCACACGCATGTGAAAGGAATTAATAAAACTACCCCTGAAGTGTCTAGGGTAAAAATTTGATCCCAATCTCTTCTGAGGTGGAATATCGCTTACAACACTTGCTGGGGAGTCATTCAAATTTTTTAATAGTTTCAACTAAGCATAAATCCGAAAAACACAGAACACCTTATTCCAATCTGTAATATCACCAACTTCATGTATTATATGATTATACACATCATAATTGACATTATGCTCAGTAGAGTAAAAAAATATTTTTAAAGTCGATTTTATGACAAACTTATTTACATTGATTAAAGTCCTAAAGGCTGAAAACTTAAGAGTAGGGGCAAACCCTATACCTTTCATCAGGACTTTCTCATGTATAGGTGTCAGTTTGACATTAGACAAATTGATAATGTTTAAAGTCCCTTCTTCTTGTGGGATTTCTACTGCTTCACTGGTCCTCCTTGCCTTCTTCCTTCTCGATCTTCTGGTCCGTCTCCTAAAGGGACACTCGGCTGATTGTGAGTTTTGGGTCGAACTGCCATCTGTACTTCCCCTTTGTTTTTCTTAGATGGAACCTGTAAAGATAAGCAGACAGAAGAGGGAGGGAAGACACTGGAGCTGATGGGTCATTGCTGGATCCCAAGGAGTCATGGTCTGTAGATTCTGGTTCAATAGAAGAGAACACCACCCTACGATCTTTATCTTTATCCACTGTTGATTTTTTCTAAATTGTTTTTGGAAATTTGTTCTCATCTGCTTCATTGGTACGGTTCTTTTGTGGTTTTCCCTGGCGTCTATGGAATCTGGACCAATCATATACTCTTTTGTTATCATAATTCTCATGGTCACGTAATATTTTTTTCCTCTTTCTTACAGCTATTTCCTCATCTGCTTTCATGATCTTTTCTTTCATGTGTGTCTTAAGTTCAGCATATTGGTCATCACCTTTGCATGTTTTCAATTCTGCTTTAATGGTTGTAATTTTCTGTTTCCGATTAATGCGTTTGCGTTCTTTACTTTTAAGAGATGAAATTAGTGTTGCTGCACCTTAAAAGAGCTCAATTTGGGCTATCAGAAAACTCTAAAAAGGGATAAGACAAATATTGACTAAAATTATAGAGATCTAAAATTGTAGAAAGAGGTGGTCTTAGTTTGAATATTTTAATTATAATATGTGAGGAAATAATAGTTAATTTATGTGGTTTAAAAAATATAAAACATAACATATAACATCAGAAACCATATCATCAATTGCTTAAAATATGACTGGCCAGTCAGAATGTATATATATATTTATTTGTATACAACCCAGTATCTTTGATATAATAATTATATTACAATGATGAATAGCCTATTGTGAAATTCAGATCACCTATTGTAGAATTCAGATACTGCAAGATAGTAACTAAGAAAAATAATATAAATAAAATATTCCTTTTTACATAAGAAACTTATTTTGTTTCTGCATAAACAACCTATTGTGCAACATCGGTTTTAATAGAAACAACAGCCTTCACATAACAATCATTTCTATTCGAATAAGCATACAAAATTGTTCAAAGAAATGTGTAATACTACTCGTTGGCAAATACCGGTAAATGCATAAAAAAATCCATACATAAAAAATTCCATATATAAATATATAATTCATGTACAAAAAAAATGTATACAATTTTTTTTTTTTTTTTTTTTTTTTTTTTAAATATGAGAAAAGATATGAGAAAGGAACATTCTATAAATATAATGTTCTGAACTCCCATTATACCAATTTTTCTATTGGTTCTGTATGGTTGTTTAGTGGATATACACACACACTTTTTTACTGTTTTTTTTTTTAATATTTTTCTGTTCTTTACTTTTAACCAGAATCCCCAAAAGGGTAATGGAACATTCATTTAAAGCATTTAAAGCTGTGTTCCATTCGTCCAGAAGCTCAGTGTCTTATAAGTCATAATTAGGGTATTTCTTCAATCGCAACCCTCTGGGGACGCTTTTGGCGTCAATGTAGTGTGAAAATGTAACTACATCCCACATGAAACGCAGATCTGATAACAGCAATTTTTCAAGGGTATTGCATTGACGTTTCAAATCACTCTCATGAGCATAAGTAGTGGTAGAAGAAAATATTTTTTCAAAATATTGTTTTCTATTTTTTATATCAAAATATGTGGCCAAGTTGCCATCTTCACCCTCCATAGTGAATGTATCCGTTATAGAACAAAAGGGAAAATATATTGACTTGCTACTCACACAACTTTTAAACCCTTAAGTATATATGTACAAATGTGTCAAAGGCGGGTCTGTATTTAAAATTCTCCAATAGACAGGTGCATACAATTCATGCAAACCTTGTATTTCCAAAATGGTAAAAAGGGCAAAAAAACAGGGAGACAAAATATTGCTTTGTGAGCTGTAAAATGTTAATAAATCAGGACCATGGCATAGTAATCTTAATAGTTTGTATCGAACATCAAAGACAGCAAACGGAAAAAAGTTCACAGGAACAAAGGGGAACGAAATACAATCCGTGTATGTGAATAATTCCCTTTAAATGTCAGTCCCATTACACATATAGCGCATTTAGCTACTGTCGGAATAGATCGATCAGAATATACACCTGAATCGTACCACAGATAACTTTCTCCGTGTAGTTTGGTCAGTTCATAATGAAACAAACAAAATTTGTACCTGATAGTTTCTCTAGTATGAGTCTCTCCGTGTAGCTTATATGTCCACAACAAACGTTCGGTAACGAGCAGGCACAGTAGGAAGCCTGATTCGCGACAAGAGAAGAGGAGTGCCGCTGCAATGAAACCTCCATGGATGTGTGTGAGGAACACAGGTGAACAGAACCCAGTCAGTGACTAGGGTAGTGTGGAGCCAACAGAAAATCTGCCGCTATTTTTCTGTTGGCTCCACACTACCCCTAGTCACTGGCTGGGCTCTGTTCACCTCTGTTCCTCGCACACATCCACAGAGGTTTCATTTTAGCGGCACTCCTCTCTTGTACAGAATAATATACCAGCACTGCTGCCCTGCAGTCGCTGCTCTGGGTTGTAATGTGCAGCTCCTCACTACACATGTTTTTATTTTTTATATTTATTCTACTAAGGGCTGAGAATATCTGATGCTACAATAGCGCTATATAATTTATCTATAGTGATAATGTAAATTTGATGCTATAATAGCACTATATGATTTATGTATAGTGAGAATATAAATCTTATGCTACAATAGCGCTATATGATTTAGATATAGTGAGAATATAAATCTGATGCTACAATAGCGTTATATGATTTATATATAGTGAGAATATAATTCTGATGCTACAATCTGATGCCCACCATCGTTCCCTCTTCCCAGCTGCTTAGTAGAATCATTAGGCACAATAAAAATATATGTTGTGAGGAGTTACAAATTACAGCCCACAGTAGCGGCTGCAGGAAGGCCTACAGAGTAATATACCAGCACTGCAGTCGCTACTGTGGGTTGTAATGTGCAGCTCCTCACCTCACATGTTTTCCATATCCAGAAGGGGAAGAAAGAGAAGTAGAAGAGTTTGTTCCCCAGTTCGGTGCCGAGCGCGAACAAGTAATAGAGCAACGGGTGGCGGACGGTGAAGTCTTGGCCCTTCTCGTCCGTTAGAGTTCCGGCATGGAGACTTCTTTCTGAGGTTCCCAGTGGTACTTTTAGTGTCCCTGAACGCCCCGTTAGCCTGGTGACCTGCGCAGCTCCTCACCCGCGTAGCCGCTAGAAGCGAGCCACATGACTGGGGTCCTGTAGATAACGGGCCAGACATCCCGGCCCAGAGTCTGCCCCCATTCCCGCTCCTTGCAGCGGAACCTCGACCATGGCGGTGCAGCAATTTAAGTCACTGCCATGCCCCTTACCCGCATGTGGCCGCAGCGGAGCCCTCCTGTACGCCATAGGTGATGTCATAGTGGGTGTGGTTACAAATTGCAAATTGAATTGAAATTGCGCCAATTTAAAATTGCGATTAATCCTGCAGCCCTAATACACAGATTTATACAGAAACACGCACACATAAACAGATACACACACTCGCAGACATATAAAAGAAATTATATTATTAATTAATTATTCCAATTCCTTATTTTTTATGCTTTCACACTTTTTTCTTATCACCCCACTTCTTGGCTATTCGTTAAACTGATTTGTGGGTGTGGTGAGGGTGTATTTATAGGCATTTTGAGGTTTGGGAAACTTTGCCCCTCCTGGTAGGAATGTATATCCCATACGTCACTAGCTCATGGACTCTTGCTAATATGAAAGAAATGAATTTATCAGGTAAGTTCTTACATAAATTATGTTTTCTTTCCAATTTAACATACACAGATACATACAGACACACACATACACAGATATATATATATATATATATATATATACACACACACACACACACACACACAGATATATAAAGATACCAACATGCATACACACACATATACAGATACACACACACACGTGTGTGTGTGTGTGTGTGTGTATATATATATATATATATATATATATATATATATATATATATATATATATATATATACACACACACACACACGTGTGTGTGTGTATCTGTATATGTGTGTGTATGCATGTTGGTATCTTTATATATCTGTGTGTGTGTGTGTGTGTGTGTGTGTGTGTGTGTGTGTGTGTGTGTATATATATATATATATATATATATATATTTCTTTCATGTAATTAGCAAGAGTCCATGAGCTAGTGACGTATGGGATATACATTCCTACCAGGAGGGGCAAAGTTTCCCAAACCTCAAAATGCCTATAAATACACCCCTCACCACACCCACAATTCAGTTTTACAAACTTTGCTTCCGATGGAGGTGGTGAAGTAAGTTTGTGCTAGATTCTACGTTGATATGCGCTCCGCAGCAAGTTGGAGCCCGGTTTTCCTCTCAGCGTGCAGTGAATGTCAGAGGGATGTGAGGAGAGTATTGCCTATTTGAATGCAGTGATCTCCTTCTAAGGGGTCTATTTCATAGGTTCTCTGTTATCGGTCGTAGAGATTCATCTCTTACCTCCCTTTTCAGATCGACGATATACTCTTATATATACCATTACCTCTGCTGATTCTCGTTTCAGTACTGGTTTGGCTATCTGCTATATGTAGATGAGTGTCCTGGGGTAAGTAAGTCTTATTTTCTGTGACACTCCTAGCTATGGTTGGGCACTTTGTTTATAAAGTTCTAAATATATGTATTCAAACATTTATTTGCCTTGACTCAGAATGTTCAACTTTCCTTATTTTCAGACAGTCCGTTTCATATTTGGGATAATGCATTTTAATTTAACATTTTTCTTACCTTAAAATTTGACTTTTTCCCTGTGGGCTGTTAGGCTCGCGGGGGCTGAAAATGCTTCATTTTATTGCGTCATTCTTGGCGCGGACTTTTTTGGCGCAAAAATTCTATTTCCGTTTCCGGCGTCATACGTGTCGCCGGAAGTTGCGTCATTTTTTGACGTTATTTTGCGCCAAAAATGTCGGCGTTCCGGATGTGGCGTCATTTTTGGCGCCAAAAAGCATTTAGGTGCCAAATAATGTGGGCGTCTTATTTGGCGCGAAAAAATATGGACGTCACTTTTGTCTCCACATTATTTAAGTCTCATTTTTTTATTGCTTCTGGTTGCTAGAAGCTTGTTCTTTGGCATTTTTTCCCATTCCTGAAACTGTCATTTAAGGAATTTGATCAATTTTGCTTTATATATATGTTGTTTTTTCTCTTACGTATTGCAAGATGTCTCACGTTGCATCTGAGTTAGAAGATACTACAGGAAAATCGCTGTCAAGTGCTGAATCTACCAAAGCTAAGTGTATCTGCTGTAAACTTTTGGTAGCTATTCCTCCAGCTGTTGTTTGTATTGATTGTCATGACAAACTTGTTAAAGCAGATAATATTTCCTTTAGTAAAGTACCATTGCCTGTTGCAGTTCCTTCAACATCTAAGGTGCAGAATGTTCCTGATAATATAAGAGATTTTGTTTCTGAATCCATAAAGAAGGCTATGTCTGTTATTTCTCCTTCTAGTAAACGTAAAAAATCTTTTAAAACTTCTCTCCCTACAGATGAATTTTTAAATGAACATCATCATTCTGATTCTGATGATTCCTCTGGTTCAGAGGATTCTGTCTCAGAGGTTGATGCTGATAAATCTTCATATTTATTTAAAATGGAATTTATTCGTTCTTTACTTAAAGAAGTACTAATTGCTTTAGAAATAGAGGATTCTGGTCCTCTTGATACTAATTCTAAACGTTTAGATAAGGTATTTAAAGCTCCTGTGGTTATTCCAGAAGTTTTTCCTGTTCCTAATGCTATTTCTGCAGTAATTTCCAAAGAATGGGATAATTTGGGTAATTCATTTACTCCTTCTAAACGTTTTAAGCAATTATATCCTGTGCCGTCTGACAGATTAGAATTTTGGGACAAGATCCCTAAAGTTGATGGGGCTATTTCTACCCTTGCTAAACGTACTACTATTCCTACGTCAGATGGTACTTCGTTTAAGGATCCTCTAGATAGGAAAATTGAGTCCTTTCTAAGAAAAGCTTATCTGTGTTCAGGTAATCTTCTTAGACCTGCTATATCTTTGGCTGATGTTGCTGCAGCTTCAACTTTTTGGTTGGAAACTTTAGCGCAACAAGTAACACATCGTGATTCTCATGATATTATTATTCTTCTTCAGCATGCTAATAATTTTATCTGTGATGCCATTTTTTATATTATCAGAGTTGATGTCAGGTTTATGTCTCTAGCTATTTTAGCTAGAAGAGCTTTATGGCTTAAAACTTGGAATGCTGATATGGCTTCTAAATCAACTTTACTTTCCATTTCTTTCCAGGGTAACAAATTATTTGGTTCTCAGTTGGATTCCATTATTTCAACTGTTACTGGTGGGAAAGGAACTTTTTTACCACAGGATAAAAAATCTAAGGGTAAAAACAGGGCTAATAATCGTTTTCGTTCCTTTCGTTTCAACAAAGAACAAAAGCCTGATCCTTCATCCTCAGGAGCAGTTTCAGTTTGGAGACCATCTCCAGTCTGGAATAAATCCAAGCCAGCTAGAAAGGCAAAGCCTGCTTCTAAGTCCACATGAAGGTGCGGCCCTCATTCCAGCTCAGCTGGTAGGGGGCAGGTTACGTTTTTTCAAGGAAATTTGGATCAATTCTGTTCACAATCTTTGGATTCAGAGCATTGTTTCAGAAGGGTACAGAATTGGTTTCAAGTTGAGACCTCCTGCAAAGAGATTTTTTCTTTCCCGTGTCCCAGTAAATCCAGTAAAAGCTCAAGCATTTCTGAAATGTGTTTCAGATCTAGAGTTGACTGGAGTAATTATGCCAGTTCCAGTTCCGGAACAGGGGATGGGGTTTTATTCAAATCTCTTCATTGTACCAAAGAAGGAGAATTCTTTCAGACCAGTTCTGGATCTAAAAATATTGAATCGTTATGTAAGGATACCAACGTTCAAGATGGTAACTGTAAGGACTATCTTACCTTTTGTTCAGCAAGGGAATTATATGTCCACAATAGATTTACAGGATGCATATCTGCATATTCCGATTCATCCAGATCATTATCAGTTCCTGAGATTCTCGTTTCTGGACAAGCATTACCAGTTTGTGGCTCTGCCGTTTGGCCTAGCTACAGCTCCAAGAATTTTTACAAAGGTTCTCGGTGCCCTGCTGTCTGTAATCAGGGAACAGGGTATTGTGGTATTTCCTTATTTGGACGATATCTTGGTACTTGCTCAGTCTTCACATTTAGCAGAATCTCATACGAATCGACTTGTGTTGTTTCTTCAAGATCATGGTTGGAGGATCAATTTACCAAAAAGTTCTTTGATTCCTCAGACAAGGGTAACCTTTCTGGGTTTCCAGATGGATTCAGTGTCCATGACTCTGTCTTTAACAGACAAGAGACGTCTAAAGTTGATTACAGCTTGTCGAAACCTTCAGTCACAATCATTCCCTTCGGTAGCCTTATGCATGGAAATTCTAGGTCTTATGACTGCTGCATCGGACGCGATCCCCTTTGCTCGTTTTCACATGCGACCTCTTCAGCTCTGTATGCTGAAGCAATGGTGCAAGGATTACACGAAGATATCTCAATTAATATCTTTAAAACCGATTGTTCGACACTCTCTAACATGGTGGACAGATCACCATCGTTTAATTCAGGGGGCTTCTTTTGTGCTTCCGACCTGGACTGTAATTTCAACAGATGCAAGTCTCACAGGTTGGGGAGCTGTGTGGGGATCTCTGACGGCACAAGGAGTTTGGGAATCTCAGGAGGTGAGATTACCGATCAATATTTTGGAACTCCGTGCAATTTTCAGAGCTCTTCAGTTTTGGCCTCTTCTGAAGAGAGAATCGTTCATTTGTTTTCAGACAGACAATGTCACAACTGTGGCATACATCAATCATCAAGGAGGGACTCACAGTCCTCTGGCTATGAAAGAAGTATCTCGAATTTTGGTTTGGGCGGAATCCAGCTCCTGTCTAATCTCTGCGGTTCATATCCCAGGTGTAGACAATTGGGAAGCGGATTATCTCAGTCGCCAAACGTTGCATCCGGGCGAATGGTCTCTTCACCCAGAGGTATTTCTTCAGATTGTTCAAATGTGGGAACTTCCAGAAATAGATCTGATGGCGTCCCATCTAAACAAGAAACTTCCCAGGTATCTGTCCAGATCCCGGGATCCTCAGGCGGAGGCAGTGGATGCATTATCACTTCCTTGGAAGTATCATCCTGCCTATATCTTTCCGCCTCTAGTTCTTCTTCCAAGAGTAATCTCCAAGATTCTGAAGGAATGCTCGTTTGTTCTGCTGGTAGCTCCGGCATGGCCTCACAGGTTTTGGTATGCGGATCTTGTCCGAATGGCCTCTTGCCAACCGTGGACTCTTCCGTTAAGACCAGACCTTCTGTCACAAGGTCCTTTTTTCCATCAGGATCTGAAATCCTTAAATTTAAAGGTATGGAGATTGAACGCTTGATTCTTGGTCAAAGAGGTTTCTCTGACTCTGTGATTAATACTATGTTACAGGCTCGTAAATCTGTATCTCGAGAGATATATTATAGAGTCTGGAAGACTTATATTTCTTGGTGTCTTTCTCATCATTTTTCCTGGCATTCTTTTAGAATACCGAGAATTTTACAGTTCCTTCAGGATGGTTTAGATAAGGGTTTGTCCGCAAGTTCTTTGAAAGGACAAATCTCTGCTCTTTCTGTTCTTTTTCACAGAAAGATTGCTATTCTTCCTGATATTCATTGTTTTTCCCATTCCTGAAACTGTCATTTAAGGAATTTGATCAATTTTGCTTTATATATATGTTGTTTTTTCTCTTACGTATTGCAAGATGTCTCACGTTGCATCTGAGTCAGAAGATACTACAGGAAAATCGCTGTCAAGTGCTGAATCTACCAAAGCTAAGTGTATCTGCTGTAAACTTTTGGTAGCTATTCCTCCAGCTGTTGTTTGTATTGATTGTCATGACAAACTTGTTAAAGCAGATAATATTTCCTTTAGTAAAGTACCATTGCCTGTTGCAGTTCCTTCAACATCTAAGGTGCAGAATGTTCCTGATAATATACGAGATTTTGTTTCTGAATCCATAAAGAAGGCTATGTCTGTTATTTCTCCTTCTAGTAAACGTAAAAAATCTTTTAAAACTTCTCTCCCTACAGATGAATTTTTAAATGAACATCATCATTCTGATTCTGATGATTCCTCTGGTTCAGAGGATTCTGTCTCAGAGGTTGATGCTGATAAATCTTCATATTTATTTAAAATGGAATTTATTCGTTCTTTACTTAAAGAAGTACTAATTGCTTTAGAAATAGAGGATTCTGGTCCTCTTGATACTAATTCTAAACGTTTAGATAAGGTATTTAAAGCTCCTGTGGTTATTCCAGAAGTTTTTCCTGTTCCTAATGCTATTTCTGCAGTAATTTCCAAAGAATGGGATAATTTGGGTAATTCATTTACTCCTTCTAAACGTTTTAAGCAATTATATCCTGTGCCGTCTGACAGATTAGAATTTTGGGACAAGATCCCTAAAGTTGATGGGGCTATTTCTACCCTTGCTAAACGTACTACTATTCCTACGTCAGATGGTACTTCGTTTAAGGATCCTCTAGATAGGAAAATTGAGTCCTTTCTAAGAAAAGCTTATCTGTGTTCAGGTAATCTTCTTAGACCTGCTATATCTTTGGCTGATGTTGCTTCAACTTTTTGGTTGGAAACTTTAGCGCAACAAGTAACACATCGTGATTCTCATGATATTATTATTCTTCTTCAGCATGCTAATAATTTTATCTGTGATGCCATTTTTGATATTAGGTGGAATGAGGGCCGCACCTTCATGTGGACTTAGAAGCAGGCTTTGCCTTTCTAGCTGGCTTGGATTTATTCCAGACTGGAGATGGTCTCCAAACTGAAACTGCTCCTGAGGATGAAGGATCAGGCTTTTGTTCTTTGTTGAAACGAAAGGAACGAAAACGATTATTAGCCCTGTTTTTACCCTTAGATTTTTTATCCTGTGGTAAAAAAGTTCCTTTCCCACCAGTAACAGTTGAAATAATGGAATCCAACTGAGAACCAAATAATTTGTTACCCTGGAAAGAAATGGAAAGTAAAGTTGATTTAGAAGCCATATCAGCATTCCAAGTTTTAAGCCATAAAGCTCTTCTAGCTAAAATAGCTAGAGACATAAACCTGACATCAACTCTGATAATATCAAAAATGGCATCACAGATAAAATTATTAGCATGCTGAAGAAGAATAATAATATCATGAGAATCACGATGTGTTACTTGTTGCGCTAAAGTTTCCAACCAAAAAGTTGAAGCTGCAGCAACATCAGCCAAAGATATAGCAGGTCTAAGAAGATTACCTGAACACAGATAAGCTTTTCTTAGAAAGGACTCAATTTTCCTATCTAGAGGATCCTTAAACGAAGTACAAATTATTTGGTTCTCAGTTGGATTCCATTATTTCAACTGTTACTGGTGGGAAAGGAACTTTTTTACCACAGGATAAAAAATCTAAGGGTAAAAACAGGGCTAATAATCGTTTTCGTTCCTTTCGTTTCAACAAAGAACAAAAGCATGATCCTTCATCCTCAGGAGCAGTTTCAGTTTGGAGACCATCTCCAGTCTGGAATAAATCCAAGCCAGCTAGAAAGGCAAAGCCTGCTTCTAAGTCCACATGAAGGTGCGGCCCTCATTCCAGCTCAGCTGGTAGGGGGCAGGTTATGTTTTTTCAAGGAAATTTGGATCAATTCTGTTCACAATCTTTGGATTCAGAGCATTGTTTCAGAAGGGTACAGAATTGGTTTCAAGTTGAGACCTCCTGCAAAGAGATTTTTTCTTTCCCGTGTCCCAGTAAATCCAGTAAAAGCTCAAGCATTTCTGAAATGTGTTTCAGATCTAGAGTTGACTGGAGTAATTATGCCAGTTCCAGTTCCGGAACAGGGGATGGGGTTTTATTCAAATCTCTTCATTGTACCAAAGAAGGAGAATTCTTTCAGACCAGTTCTGGATCTAAAAATATTGAATCGTTATGTAAGGATACCAACGTTCAAGATGGTAACTGTAAGGACTATCTTACCTTTTGTTCAGCAAGGGAATTATATGTCCACAATAGATTTACAGGATGCATATCTGCATATTCCGATTCATCCAGATCATTATCAGTTCCTGAGATTCTCGTTTCTGGACAAGCATTACCAGTTTGTGGCTCTGCCGTTTGGCCTAGCTTACAGCTCCAAGAATTTTTACAAAGGTTCTCGGTGCCCTGCTGTCTGTAATCAGGGAACAGGGTATTGTGGTATTTCCTTATTTGGACGATATCTTGGTACTTGCTCAGTCTTCACATTTAGCAGAATCTCATACGAATCGACTTGTGTTGTTTCTTCAAGATCATGGTTGGAGGATCAATTTACCAAAAAGTTCTTTGATTCCTCAGACAAGGGTAACCTTTCTGGGTTTCCAGATGGATTCAGTGTCCATGACTCTGTCTTTAACAGACAAGAGACGTCTAAAGTTGATTACAGCTTGTCGAAACCTTCAGTCACAATCATTCCCTTCGGTAGCCTTATGCATGGAAATTCTAGGTCTTATGACTGCTGCATCGGACGCGATCCCCTTTGCTCGTTTTCACATGCGACCTCTTCAGCTCTGTATGCTGAAGCAATGGTGCAAGGATTACACGAAGATATATCAATTAATATCTTTAAAACCGATTGTTCGACACTCTCTAACATGGTGGACAGATCACCATCGTTTAATTCAGGGGGCTTCTTTTGTGCTTCCGACCTGGACTGTAATTTCAACAGATGCAAGTCTCACAGGTTGGGGAGCTGTGTGGGGATCTCTGACGGCACAAGGAGTTTGGGAATCTCAGGAGGTGAGATTACCGATCAATATTTTGGAACTCCGTGCAATTTTCAGAGCTCTTCAGTTTTGGCCTCTTCTGAAGAGAGAATCGTTCATTTGTTTTCAGACAGACAATGTCACAACTGTGGCATACATCAATCATCAAGGAGGGACTCACAGTCCTCTGGCTATGAAAGAAGTATCTCGAATTTTGGTTTGGGCGGAATCCAGCTCCTGTCTAATCTCTGCGGTTCATATCCCAGGTGTAGACAATTGGGAAGCGGATTATCTCAGTCGCCAAACGTTGCATCCGGGCGAATGGTCTCTTCACCCAGAGGTATTTCTTCAGATTGTTCAAATGTGGGAACTTCCAGAAATAGATCTGATGGCGTCCCATCTAAACAAGAAACTTCCCAGGTATCTGTCCAGATCCCGGGATCCTCAGGCGGAGGCAGTGGATGCATTATCACTTCCTTGGAAGTATCATCCTGCCTATATCTTTCCGCCTCTAGTTCTTCTTCCAAGAGTAATCTCCAAGATTCTGAAGGAATGCTCGTTTGTTCTGCTGGTAGCTCCGGCATGGCCTCACAGGTTTTGGTATGCGGATCTTGTCCGGATGGCCTCTTGCCAACCGTGGACTCTTCCGTTAAGACCAGACCTTCTGTCACAAGGTCCTTTTTTCCATCAGGATCTGAAATCCTTAAATTTAAAGGTATGGAGATTGAACGCTTGATTCTTGGTCAAAGAGGTTTCTCTGACTCTGTGATTAATACTATGTTACAGGCTCGTAAATCTGTATCTCGAGAGATATATTATAGAGTCTGGAAGACTTATATTTCTTGGTGTCTTTCTCATCATTTTTCCTGGCATTCTTTTAGAATACCGAGAATTTTACAGTTCCTTCAGGATGGTTTAGATAAGGGTTTGTCCGCAAGTTCTTTGAAAGGACAAATCTCTGCTCTTTCTGTTCTTTTTCACAGAAAGATTGCTATTCTTCCTGATATTCATTGTTTTGTACAAGCTTTGGTTCGTATAAAACCTGTCATTAAGTCAATTTCTCCTCCTTGGAGTTTGAATTTGGTTCTGGGAGCTCTTCAAGCTCCTCCGTTTGAACCTATGCATTCATTGGACATTAAATTACTTTCTTGGAAAGTTTTGTTCCTTTTGGCCATCTCTTCTGCCAGAAGAGTTTCTGAATTATCTGCTCTTTCTTGTGAGTCTCCTATTCTGATTTTTCATCAGGATAAGGCAGTGTTGCGAACTTCTTTTGAATTTTTACCTAAAGTTGTGAATTCCAACAACATTAGTAGAGAAATTGTGGTTCCTTCATTATGTCCTAATCCTAAGAATTCTAAGGAGAAATCGTTGCATTCTTTGGATGTTGTTAGAGCTTTGAAATATTATGTTGAAGCTACGAAATCTTTTCGTAAGACTTCTAGTCTATTTGTTATCTTTTCCGGTTCTAGAAAAGGCCAGAAAGCTTCTGCCATTTCTTTGGCATCTTGGTTGAAATCTTTAATTCATCTTGCCTATGTTGAGTCGGGTAAAACTCCGCCTCAGAGAATTACAGCTCATTCTACTAGGTCAGTTTCTACTTCCTGGGCGTTTAGGAATGAAGCTTCGGTTGACCAGATCTGCAAAGCAGCAACTTGGTCCTCTTTGCATACTTTTACTAAATTCTACCATTTTGATGTATTTTCTTCTTCTGAAGCAGTTTTTGGTAGAAAAGTACTTCAGGCAGCGGTTTCAGTTTGAATCTTCTGCTTATGTTTTTCGTTAAACTTTATTTTGGGTGTGGATTATTTTCAGCAGGAATTGGCTGTCTTTATTTTATCCCTCCCTCTCTAGTGACTCTTGTGTGGAAAGATCCACATCTTGGGTAGTCATTATCCCATACGTTACTAGCTCATGGACTCTTGCTAATTACATGAAAGAAAACATAATTTATGTAAGAACTTACCTGATAAATTCATTTCTTTCATATTAGCAAGAGTCCATGAGGCCCGCCCTTTTTTTTGTGGTGGTTATGATTCTGTATAAAGCACAATTATTCCAATTCCTTATTTTATATGCTTTCGCACTTTTTTATCACCCCACTTCTTGGCTATTCGTTAAACTGAATTGTGGGTGTGGTGAGGGGTGTATTTATAGGCATTTTGAGGTTTGGGAAACTTTGCCCCTCCTGGTAGGAATGTATATCCCATACGTCACTAGCTCATGGACTCTTGCTAATATGAAAGAAATGAATTTATCAGGTAAGTTCTTACATAAATTATGTTATATATATATATATATACACACACATATACATTTGGTGGATGTTTCATCATGCTGTGGGGCTGTGTGGCCAGTGCCGGTACTGGGAATCTTGTTAAAGTTGAGGGTCGCATGGATTCCACTCAATATCAGCAGATACTTGAGAATAATGTTATGGAATCTGTCACAAAGTTGAAGTTACGCCGGAGCTGGATATTTCAACTTAACAACGACCCAAAACACTGCTCAAAATATACTCTGGCATTTATGCAGAGGAACAAGTACAATGTCAATGTACAATGCAGAGGAACAAGTACAATGTTCACTTCAGCTTCGGTCCTCCAAATAATCGCAAACAGTAGACTTACCTGCTACTGTTTGCTATTATTTGGAGGACCGAAGCTGAAGTGAACTCTCTGTACCCTGGCGTACAGAGGACATCCTGTGGAAACAAACACTTGTGCAAGTGGTCACCTAGGATCCGGAACCGGGTGACGTCACTCACGGGATTTTCGCTGAGCAGACATCTAAAGGAGCAGCCGGAGTGTCGGGCCAGGTAAGGAGATCGCTGGCAGACACTTGTAAGAAGGTAGGAGAGCCTCCCGGCTAAGTTATAAATACTTGATTGCCTTTAACTAAGAGAACATTAAGGAAGGAGCTCTATACCATCGTGGGCTTTTATTTGTGATCAAATAAGACTGGGGATATAACGGCACCATTCAGAAACATTAACATTTATATCTTTGGATTTACAATAATTAAACCTACATTGTCATTCCGGACCATCTTCTTTGGGGGATCCCCTTGAACTACCAACACCAAGATTAGAACACAGTCATTATAGGTGTTCTCCGCCAGCCCCATTTGATTTGGGGAATCTGAGGGGTTATGTATAGTGTGTATGTTTAACCGGTATTACTTTACTTTATTTTATGTATGATTGATTGTTATATGGATTGTTTGTGTCAACCTTTTATGCATTGACTTATTAAATATCACATCTGTGTTTTACTAATTATTGTCACTTGATCATTGATTGCACTTTGATACTGCATTTATTTCACTTTGATTTTTCACTTGGATAAATTGTTTTTATATATATATATATATATATATATATATACGTAGATATTTTCCTTTATTTTTAATTATCACCGATTTTTTATCACAGATTTTGCACATAAATAGTATTTTAACGTATCCCTTAAGGGTCATTGGGATTTTCGGATTTTTAATTTTTTGAATGTTTTAACTGGTCAAGATACAGTGAATTTTACATTTATTTATATCTATATATCCTACGGCTCTATAGCGCCTCCTATATCCACTGATTTTACATTCTTAATTCTCTATTGTCTAGGGAGGAGACAATAACCTTTAGTGAGGCTAAGTAGGTTTTTGGTCTAGCGCTATACCCTATCCGTATCTGTCTACTGTACACAAAACCACACACACACTACACAGACACAAACACATGCACACACAGGTATATACACATATATACACAAAGATATATACATACAAATACACAGACACACACAACACATACATTAAGGCACATACATACAAACAATAATACACAGACACATACATACAAAAAGTAACATTCACATATAGACACAAAGGTATACCAACATAGACAGGCACACACACAACATGTATACATACATACATACAAACACATACTTCAGACATCCCAATTCTCCCTGATACCAGCAAATGGAATGCAATCTCCCTGAAACTCCAAGTACCATAATCCAAGTACCATAATCCAATGTGGTCCAAATCCAGAAAAGGGTTTCTTTAAGGAATGCCTTTAGTTGCTGGGAAGTTATGTAACCCTCAAAGCATGTATCATTAATAAAAAAAGCCCTCACCGGTTTTAATAAAATAAAACACAAATACTACCTTATTTACTGCACATAATTAAACTTTATTTAAGCATTCAACAAGCGTATGATCACTGTAAAATAGGTTTGTTGTATGTGGTTGTGCAATAAAGCTACTTTTTTAAATGTGCCTTTAGTGGGAAGCTACTTTAATGATAAGTCTCTATCTTATTTAGTGTTTCAAGGTGTCCAATATATAACTGGGAGGGGGGTGGCGGCGCAGTAGCGTGTGAAGCCACCTCCCTGAAATGATTTTTTCAGGTTGGGATGTCTGCATACATACATGTACATGTTGCTATATATTACATTTCATGCAGCATAGAGATCTAGAGCACAATAAAAACACATGCTGTGAACTTGCACTAACGTTTAGGTATGCAGTTTATTTAACTCTGGCTCTGCTCTGGAATGCACAAAGGTTATAAATAACACTGACAGGACCCCATCCTTACACTGCCCTGCTAACTGAAGTGTGTTCAAGCTGACAAGAGGGCTGACCTGAATAAAAAGGAGTACAAATTATTTAACTATATGCAGCAGAACAGTACTCACTGGGAACATGCCGCGTGAGTGGACTACTCTGAACATGAATCACAGATGTAGCAGTCAGTCAACAAGCCGCTAACTCCCAGTAACCTTTCCTCACATAGTGTCACTCTTTGAAATCAACAGGCTGGAGGACCACATAATATGAGCAAATCTGACCAGTGTGGGTATAGTGGGGGAAGTACCAATGTAGTTTTATCAGTTTAGTGAGCACTGAGCTGTGTGCTAAATCTCTGGTGTGGCTGTTGGCAGCAAACAGCGTTCCGCAGGGGAAAGTCAGGGACACCAATTCTCTCTGAAATTAGAAAAGTTCTGTTTTTACTGATTCAGGCACCACAGGGATCTGTCATTTAAAGTGTGTGCTTTGATTCTGTGCAGCACAGAGTCCCTGAAGTGTTTATTTCTGCATCTGGGGCTGCACAGAATCCCTGTGGTGCCTGTATCTGTGTTGGGACACAGTGCTTAGCTGTAAACAATTACCTATCACTCTGAGGCATGCTGTAAAAATAAATCATTGGTGTCAGTGGCAACTTACCTTTCTGCTGTCAGCCTAGTCTCATATCTCCAACTGGCAAAAGCTGCTCCTCCCACATCCCTAGAAGTGGGACGGGGCAACACGCAGCACTACTGACTCCTACTGGTAGGCTCAGACTGTTGACTATCAGACACAGAATGGCTCCCCACCCCTATGAGGCTGCATGAGAGCAGCCTCAATTCCGATACATTTGATTGGTTAGGGAGTAGGTGTGTGAGTAAGCGACATGTAACTGGCCAGTGTGCTGAGTGCACTCATATAACAATGAAAGCAGTTGCACAAGAGACAGACACGGTCACTGCCTCTCTCTCATAATATCATGGGAAAATGTAATTTTCATTTTATTTAAATGTTGTTGGGGTTTTTTGTCTTGTAAATAACAGGTGAGACAGAGCTTCACCTGCCTACACTGACTGCACGTCACTATATATATATACAGATACGCACGCACATACAAACACTGCTAAAAATATTATGTTTTTTAAACCTGAGGAGGATTGCTGTGTTGACAGTGGTGCGTTCACATTGAGTGTGTTACTGTAATGGGTCAAGCTTCTAAATCTGAAAAGGAATATAACTAAAGGGACAGTCTACTTTTATTTTTATGGTCTATAAAGATAGATAATCGCTTTATTAACCATTGTCCAGTTTTGCATAACCAACACAATTATATAATATACGTTTTTACCTCTGTGATTACCTTGTATCTAAGCCTCTGCAGACGGCCCCCTTTTTTAGTTCTTTTTATAAGATTACATTTTAGCCAGTCAGTGCGTGAATGAGCACAAGATCATCTATATGGCACACGTGAACTAGCGCTCCTAACATTGAAAAATTGTGCACTGAAATAAGAGGTGGCCTTTAAGGGCTTGGAAATTAGCTTTTGAGCTTACCTATATTTAGCTTTCAACAAAGAATACCATGAGAACAAAGCAAATTTGATAAAAGTAAATTGAAAAGTTATTTAAAATTGCATGCCCATCTGAATCATGAAAGTTTAATTTTGACTATACTGCCCCTTTAACTAGCCACTTCATACCCCAAGGAAGGCATTGAAATAGGCAAGAACAAAAACAATGATGGAAAAAATGCCACCTGCTACCGGCCTATAAAGAATTACTCACGTGATAGTCACTTCACTTCAAAGCCTTATGCCCCTTTAATTGTCTGATAGAGACATAGGCCCCTATTTATCATAGGTCTTGTGGACCTGATCCGACAGTGCGGATCAGGTCCGCAAGACCTCGCTAAATGCGGTGAGCAATACGCTCTCCGCATTTAACATTGCACCAGCAGCTCACAAGAGACCGCTGCTTCATAACTTGTGTTTCTGGCGAGTCTGAAGACTCGCCAGAAACACGGCCCTTCAAGCTCCGTACGGAGCTTGATAAATATGGGCCTTTGCATGTGTCTAAGCTGTTTTAAGTAGAAATTAATTCACAATGGACATTTTAACTTATAGTGAAAAATAATAATTTACTTTCAACGGACACTTGTGAATAGTTTATACTCTAATAATGACAATAGATAGGATAGGATGCTGATTCCCATACTGTAGTATTGTATGTGTTTGTTATGTACTTTATTACTCAGCTTTTAATGCACATTTTGTATACCTAAGTTATGTTAATTTTATATGGAAAATGCTGTCTGCAAACTTATGTACTGTGGGCTTATTGTTTCGGTTTGCTGAAGGCCAGTGTCATCTTGTGTTGAAGAGTAGTCCCTTCAGTCTCTGATGTGAGGCTGATCAAGAGTCCTCAGGAGGAAGATATGACGTTTTACCATTGCATTGTCTAGGAGACATATTATAAAATATTAACTAGTTATTCAGTTTATGCCAGTTAGCTGAATAGGAAATTAATTTCTATATTCTTATTTATGATCTGTGTTTTCTCTTTTGCAGAGATGTGCACCTGCATCGATACGCCTTATGGATAACGCACAATTTCAGTTTGGTAAGATAGCAACCCATTTCCATGTATAGATATGTTAAGGGAGGTGGCATTTGCTTTTTTTAAATTAATTTAGATGTCAGAAAATACAATGAGAATGAAGTAAAATGGATCATGTAGGAAGAGGTAGAATTCTATTCCGCATTAGATTCTGTGTTTCTCTACTTAAAGGGACATGAAACCCAAAAATTCTTTCATGATTCAGACAGAGAATACAATTTTAAACAGCTTTCCAATTTATTACTATAATTTAATTTGCTTCCTTCTCTTGTTATCCTTTTCTGAAAGATTTATCTAGCAAAGCTCAGGAGCAGAAAAGAACCTATGTTCTAGCTGCTTATTGGTGGCTACATATATATATATCAATTGTGATTGGCTTACAGATGTGTTCAGTTAGAAACCAGTAGTGAATTGCTGCTTCTTCAACAAAGCATACCAAGAGAAGGAAGAAAATTTGATAATAGAAGTAAACTGGAAAGTTGTTTAAAATTTTATTTTCTATATGAATCATGAAAGAAAGAAAAAATGGGTTTCATGTCCCTTTAAGTAACAGCAACATTTTTTCTTCTTTGAATAAGATCTGAAGAGCTGCCTGTATCAAGATTTTAAAGTATGACTAAAAAGTCTGGAACAGGATTATAACCTCAGACTAACAGACTTGTGTAACAATCAATACAAATCAATATTTAATTATTTAAGCTTCAAAATGTCTCGTTTATATGCCATCCAGATATCACAAGGCTTGTGTTAGGCACTGGAGCTGTAATAAATGAACAAGCATTTTCCAGTATTTGATCTGTGAAACAAATAGACTACAGGGAAATCATACATTTATTGGCCAATCCCAATGGGAACCAATGCCCAAGTTGCGTGTGAAACAAGTGTAAATAAAGCATTTTTTTGTCACTTAAAGGGACATGAACCCCCACCAACAAATGTCATGAACTAGCAATTTTAAACAACTTTCCAATTTATTTCTATTATCACATTTTTTTGGTTTTCTTTGTGCATGTTTCCGGAGCACTATGTGGCAGCACTATTTCCTGCCATGTAGTGTTTCAGACATCTACCTAGTTATCTATTCAACAAAGAATAACATAAGAACAAAGCAAATTTGCTAATAGAAGTCATTTAGAAATTTTTTAAAACCAGAACTTTGTTTCCTTTTTTTTTTTTTTTTTGTCAAAGCCATTGATTGTGCAATGAATTAAACACAAAAAAGCACAATGCTAGGGTGCCATATTACCAAAACTGATTTTGTAGTCTCTTAAAACCCACTTACTGAGATTATAATCCTGACTGCTACATTCTCTTGCGACTAATCTATAGAGGCAGATCCAATCTGATGTCATATAGACTGGCACGTTGTGTATTTATCTTATATGTAGAAGAATTCAGTCACTATCATCATTAATTGTGTAAAAAAAAACCTGGATTACTGCCCAGGATCACTGGGGCAATGTAAAGAATGCACATTTTTACAAAAAATAATTAACAAGCTCATATTGAGACCATATATCTGCAGAAATATACAGTAAAGGTTATACATATATATTAAGGTTACACATGTATATTAAAGGCTGTGATTTTTATATAAGATACATTTATTTAATAATAATGATGCAGATGGTAATTCAATTATTTCACACTGAAAGGGTATAAAAGTTTATCTGTCTACCGGCATTTTTCTGAAATGTCATATTTATATTTATACACAACGAACTACCACAAACACTGTATATGTGTCAACTTTACAGCTAAATACAACAATGTTCCTTCAAAGTAGCTGTCCTTATTGAATAATACAAGTTCACACTTTTATGGGACTTTTTATTTATAAAGATTTGTATATTAAATTCAAATATCTGCATATCTTCTTTTTTAATTCATTTAATTACAATTATTTTGAATCACTATAGTTAGTATCTTGTATCTCCCTGTTAATACTTACCAGTGAGAACCCCTATCCAGAGGGGTGTAGACAGAACTGCCCACTTCCCTGGTTACCTGTATACAGGGAGTGCAGAATTATTAGGCAAATGAGTATTTCTCCAACATAGGTGTGTCCGGTCCACGGCGTCATCCTTACTTGTGGGATATTCTCTTCCCCAACAGGAAATGGCAAAGAGCCCAGCAAAGCTGGTCACATGATCCCTCCTAGGCTCCGCCTACCCCAGTCATTCTCTTTGCCGTTGCACAGGCAACATCTCCACGGAGATGGCTAAGAGTTTTTTGGTGTTTAAATGTAGTTTTTATCCTTCAATCAAGTGTTTGTTATTTTAAAATAGTGCTGGTATGTACTATTTACTCTGAAACAGAAAAGAGATGAAGATTTCTGTTTGTAAGAGGAAGATGATTTTAGCAAACGTTACTAAAATCGATTGCTGTTTCCACACAGGACTGTTGAGATGAAGTAACTTCAGTTGGGGGAAGCAGTTGGCAGACTTTTCTGCCTGAGGTATGACTGGCCACATTTCTAACAAGAGTTTGTAATGCTGGAAGGCTGTCATTTCCCCTATGGGGACCGGTAAGCCATTTTCTTAGATTAAGTAAAAGAATAAAGGGCTTTATAAGGGCTTAAAAAACTGGTAGACATTTTTCTGGGCTAAAACGATTACTTTGCTAAGCATATTTGGCAGATTATAACTCTTAATAGTTATTATAATCTTGGGGATTGTTGTTAAAAAACGGCAGGCACTGTATGGACACCTTTTTCAGATGGGGGCCTTTTCTAGTCATAGGCAGAGCCTCATTTTCGCGCCACTAATGCGCAGTTGTTTTTGGAAAGCAAGGCATGCAGATGCATGTGTGAGGAGCTAAGAACCACTGAAAAAGCTTATTGAAGGCGTCATTTGGTATCGTATTCCCCTCTGGGCTTGGTTGGGTCTCAGCAAAGCAGATACCTGGGACTGTATAGGGGTTAAATGTAAAAACGGCTCCAGTTCCGTTATTTTAAGGGTTAAAGCTTTCAAATTTGGTGTGCAATACTTTTAAGGCTTTAAGACACTGTGGTGAAATTTTGGTAAATTTTGAACAATTCCTTCATGCTTTTTCGCATATTCAGTAATAAAGTGTGTTCTGTTTAAAATTTAAAGTGACAGTAACGGTTTTATTTTAAAACGTTTTTTGGGCTTTGTTGACAAGTTTAAGCCTGTTTAACATGTCTGAACCATCAGATAAGCGATGTTCTATATGTATGAAAGCCAAGGTTTCTCCCCATTTAAATATATGTGATAATTGTGACATAGTGTCCAAACAAAGTAGGGACAATGATGCCACAGATAATAATATTGCCCAAGATGATTCCTCAAATGAGGGGAGTAAGCATGGTACTGCATCATCCCCTTCTGTGTCTACACCAGTTTTGCCCACACAAGAGGCCCCTAGTACATCTAGTGCGCCAATACTTATTACCATGCAACAATTAACGGCTGTTATGGATAATTCTATTGCAAACATTTTATCTAAAATGCCTACTTATCAGAGAAAGCGCGATTGCTCTGTTTTAAACACTGAAGAGCAAGAGGACGCTGATGATAACGGTTCTGACATACCCTCACACCAATCTGAAGGGGCCAGGAGGGAGGTTTTGTCTGAGGGAGAAATTTCAGATTCAGGAAAAATTTCTCAACAAGCTGAACCTGATGTTGTAACATTTAAATTTAAATTAGAACATCTCCGCGCACTGCTTAAGGAGGTATTATCTACTCTGGATGATTGTGACAATTTGGTCATTCCAGAGAAATTATGTAAGATGGACAAGTTCCTAGAGGTTCCGGTGCCCCCCGATGCTTTTCCTATACCCAAGCGGGTGGCGGACATAGTAAATAAGGAGTGGGAAAGGCCCGGCATACCTTTTGTTCCTCCCCCTATATTTAAGAAATTATTTCCTATAGTCGACCCCAGAAAGGACTTATGGCAGACAGTCCCCAAGGTCGAGGGGGCGGTCTCTACTCTAAACAAACGCACTACTATTCCCATAGAAGATAGTTGTGCTTTCAAAGATCCTATGGATAAAAAATTAGAGGGTTTGCTTAAAAAGATGTTTGTTCAGCAAGGTTACCTTCTACAACCAATTTCATGCATTGTTCCTGTCACTACGGCAGCGTGTTTCTGGTTCGAAGAACTAGAAAAGTCGCTCAATAAAGAATCTTCGTATGAGGAGGTTATGGACAGAGTTCAAGCACTTAAATTGGCTAACTCTTTTATTTTAGATGCCGCTTTGCAATTAGCTAGATTAGCGGCGAAAAATTCAGGGTTTGCTATCGTGGCGCGCAGAGCGCTTTGGCTGAAATCTTGGTCAGCGGATGTGTCTTCCAAGACAAAATTGCTTAACATCCCTTTCAAGGGTAAAACACTGTTTGGTCCTGATTTGAAAGAGATTATTTCAGACATCACCGGGGGAAAGGGCCACGCCCTTCCTCAGGATAGGTCTTTTAAGGCTAAAAATAAACCTAATTTTCGTCCCTTTCGCAGAAACGGACCAGCCTCTAATTCTACATCCTCTAAGCAAGAGGGTAATACTTCTCAACCCAAACCAGCCTGGAGACCGATGCAAGGCTGGAACAAGGGTAAGCAGGCCAAGAAGCCTGCCACTGCTACCAAAACAGCATGAAGGGATGGCCCCCGATCCGGGACCGGATCTGGTGGGGGGCAGACTTTCTCTCTTTGCTCAGGCCTGGGCAAGAGATGTTCAGGATCCTTGGGCACTAGAAATAGTTTCTCAGGGTTAGCTCCTGGAATTCAAGGAACTACCCCCAAGGGGAAGGTTCCACAGGTCTCAATTATCTTCAAACCAAATAAAAAGACAGGCATTCTTACATTGTGTAGAAGACCTGTTAAAGATGGGAGTAATTCATCCAGTTCCAATAGGAGAAAAAGGATTGGGGTTTTACTCCAACCTGTTCATAGTTCCCAAAAAAGAGGGAACATTCAGACCAATTTTAGATCTCAAGATCCTAAACAAATTTCTCAGGGTTCCATCGTTCAAAATGGAAACCATTCGAACGATCCTTCCTACCATCCAGGAAGGTCAATTTATGACCACGGTCGATTTAAAGGATGCGTACCTACATATTCCTATCCACAAGGAACATCATCAGTTCCTAAGGTTCGCTTTTCTGTACAAGCATTACCAGTTTGTGGCACTTCCATTCGGATTAGCCACTGCTCCGAGAATTTTCACAAAGGTACTAGGGTCCCTTCTAGCGGTTCTAAGACGAAGGGGCATTGCAGTAGTACCGTACTTGGACGACATCCTGATTCAAGCGTCGTCTCTGTCAAAAGCAAAGGCTCATACGGACATCGTCCTAGCCTTTCTCAGATCTCACGGATGGAAAGTGAACATAGAAAAAAGTTCTCTGTCCCCGTCAACAAAAGTTCCCTTCTTGGGAACAATAATAGACTCCTTAGAAATGAGGATTTTTCTGACAGAGGTCAGAAAATCAAAACTTCTAAGCTCTTGTCAAGTACTTCATTCTGTTCTTCGTCCTTCCATAGCGCAGTGCATGGAAGTAATAGGATTGATGGTTGCAGCAATGGACATAGTTCCTTTTGCACGAATTCATCTAAGACCATTACAACTGTGCATGCTCAGACAGTGGAATGGGGATTATACAGACTTGTCTCCGACGATTCAAGTAGATCAAAGGACCAGAGATTCACTCCGTTGGTGGCTGATCCTGGACAACCTGTCACAGGGAATGAGCTTCCGCAGACCAGAGTGGGTCATTGTCACGACCGACGCCAGTCTGGTGGGCTGGGGCGCGGTCTGGGAACCCCTGAAAGCTCAGGGTCTATGGTCTCGGGAAGAATCTCTTCTCCCGATAAACATTCTGGAACTGAGAGCGATATTCAATGCTCTCAAAGCTTGGCCTCATCTAGCAAAGGCCAAATTCATAAGGTTTCAATCAGACAACATGACGACAGTTGCATATATCAACCATCAGGGGGGAACAAGGAGTTCCCTGGCGATGGAGGAAGTGACCAAGATAATTCAATGGGCGGAGGATCACTCCTGCCACTTGTCTGCAATCCACATCCCAGGAGTGGAAAATTGGGAAGCGGATTTTCTGAGTCGTCAGACATTCCATCCGGGGGAGTGGGAACTCCATCCGGAAATCTTTGCCCAAATAACTCGATTATGGGGCATTCCAGACATGGATCTGATGGCCTCTCGTCAGAACTTCAAGGTTCCTTGTTACGGGTCCAGATCCAGGGATCCCAAGGCGACTCTAGTAGATGCACTAGTAGCACCTTGGACCTTCAACCTAGCTTATGTATTCCCACCGTTTCCTCTCATTCCCAGGCTGGTAGCCAGGATCAATCAGGAGAGGGCTTCGGTGATCTTGATAGCTCCTGCCTGGCCACGCAGGACTTGGTATGCAGACCTGGTGAATATGTCATCGGCTCCACCATGGAAGCTACCTTTGAGACAGGACCTTCTTGTTCAAGGTCCATTCGTACATCCGAATCTGGTTCCCCTCCAACTGACTGCTTGGAGATTGAACGCTTGATTTTATCAAAGCGTGGGTTTTCAGATTCTGTAATAGATACTCTGATTCAGGCTAGAAAGCCTGTAACTAGAAAAATTTACCATAAGATATGGAAAAAATATATCTGTTGGTGTGAATCTAAAGGATTCCCATGGAACAAGATAAAAATTCCTAAGATTCTATCCTTTCTACAAGAAGGTTTGGAGAAAGGATTATCTGCAAGTTCTCTGAAGGGACAGATCTCTGCTTTATCTGTTTTACTTCACAAAAGGCTGGCAGCTGTGCCAGACGTTCAAGCGTTTGTTCAGGCTCTGGTTAGAATCAAGCCTGTTTACAGACCTTTGACTCCTCCCTGGAGTCTTAATCTAGTTCTTTCAGTTCTTCAAGGGGTTCCGTTTGAACCCTTACATTCCGTAGATATTAAGTTATTATCTTGGAAAGTTTTGTTTTTGGTTGCTATTTCTTCTGCTAGAAGAGTTTCTGAGTTATCTGCTCTGCAGTGTTCTCCGCCCTATCTAGTGTTCCATGCAGATAAGGTGGTTTTGCGTACTAAGCCTGGTTTTCTTCCGAAAGTGGTTTCCAACAAAAATATTAACCAGGAGATAGTTGTACCTTCTTTGTGTCCGAATCCAGTTTCAAAGAAGGAACGTTTGTTACACAATTTGGACGTAGTCCGTGCTCTAAAATTCTATTTAGAGGCCACTAAAGATTTCAGACAAACATCTTCTTTGTTTGTTGTTTATTCTGGTAAAAGGAGAGGTCAAAAAGCAACTTCTACCTCTCTTTTTTTTTGGCTTAAAAGCATTATCCGATTGGCTTATGAGACTGCCGGACGGCAGCCTCCTGAAAGAATCACAGCTCATTCTACTAGGGCTGTGGCTTCCACATGGGCCTTCAAGAACGAGGCTTCTGTTGACCAGATATGTAAGGCAGCGACTTGGTCTTCACTGCACACTTTTGCCAAATTTTACAAATTTGATACTTTTGCTTCTTCAGAGGCTATTTTTGGGAGAGAGGTTTTGCAAGCCGTGGTGCCTTCCATTTAGGTGACCTGATTTGCTCCCTCCCTTCATCCGTGTCCTAAAGCTTTGGTATTGGTTCCCACAAGTAAGGATGACGCCGTGGACCGGACACACCTATGTTGGAGAAAACAGAATTTATGCTTACCTGATAAATTACTTTCTCCAACGGTGTGTCCGGTCCACGGCCCGCCCTGGTTTTTTTAATCAGGTCTGATGAATTATTTTCTCTAACTACAGTCACCACGGTATCATATGGTTTCTCCTATGCATATTTCCTCCTGTACGTCGGTCGAATGACTGGGGTAGGCGGAGCCTAGGAGGGATCATGTGACCAGCTTTGCTGGGCTCTTTGCCATTTCCTGTTGGGGAAGAGAATATCCCACAAGTAAGGATGACGCCGTGGACCGGACACACCGTTGGAGAAAGTAATTTATCAGGTAAGCATAAATTCTGTTTTTGACCACATCATCCTCTTTATGCATGTTGTCTTACTCCAAGCTGTATAGGCTCGAAAGCCTACTACCAATTAAGCATATTAGGTGATGTGCATCTCTGTAATGAGAAGGTGTGTGGTCTAATGACATCAACACCCTATATCAGGTGTGCATAATTATTAGGCAACTTCCTTTCCTTTGGCAAAATGGGTCAAAAGAAGGACTTGACAGGCTCCGAAAAGTCAAAAATAGTGAGATATCTTGCAGAGGGATGCAGCACTCTTAAAATTGCAAAGCTTCTGAAGCGTGATCATCGAACAATCAAGCGTTTTATTCAAAATAGTCAACAGGGTTGCAAGAAGCGTGTGGAAAAACCAAGGCGCAAAATAACTGCCCATGAACTGAGAAAAGTCAAGCGTGCAGCTGCCAAGATGCCACTTGCCACCAGTTTGGCCATATTTCAGAGCTGCAACATCACTGGAGTGCCCAAAAGCACAAGGTGTGCAATACTCAGAGACATGTCCAAGGTAAGAAAGGCTGAAAGACGACCACCACTGAACAAGACACACAAGCTGAAACGTCAAGACTGGGCCAAGAAATATCTCAAGACTGATTTTTCTAAGGTTTTATGGACTGATGAAATGAGAGTGAGTCTTGATGGGCCAGATGGATGGGCCCGTGGCTGGATTGGTAAAGGGCAGAGAGCTCCAGTCCGACTCAGACGCCAGCAAGGTGGAGGTGGAGTACTGGTTTGGGCTGGTATCATCAAAGATGAGCTTGTGGGGCCTTTTCGGGTTGAGGATGGAGTCAAGCTCAACTCCCAGTCCTACTGCCAGTTTCTGGAAGACACCTTCTTCAAGCAGTGGTACAGGAAGAAGTCTGCATCCTTCAAGACAAAACATGATTTTCATGCAGGACAATGCTCCATCACACGTCCAAGTACTCCACAGCGTGGCTGGCAAGAAAGGGTATAAAAGAAGAAAATCTAATGACATGGCCTCCTTGTTCACCTGATCTGAACCCCATTGAGAACCTGTGGTCCATCATCAAATGTGAGATTTACAAGGAGGGAAAACAGTACACCTCTCTGAACAGTGTCTGGGAGGCTGTGGTTGCTGCTGCACGCAATGTTGATGGTGAACAGATCAAAACACTGACAGAATCCATGGATGGCAGGCTTTTGAGTGTCCTTGCAAAGAAAGGTGGCTATATTGGTCACTGATTTGTTTTTGTTTTGTTTTTGAATGTCAGAAATGTATATTTGTTAATGTTGAGATGTTATATTGGTTTCACTGGTAAAAATAAATTATTGAAATGGGTATATATTTGTTTTTTGTTAAGTTGCCTAATAATTATGCACAGTAATAGTCACCTGCACACACAGATATCCCCCTAAAATAGCTATAACTAAAAACAAACTACAAACTACTTCCAAAACTATTCAGCTTTGATATTAATGAGTTTTTTGGGTTCATTGAGAACATGGTTGTTGTTCAATAATAAAATTAATCCTCAAAAATACAACTTGCCTAATAATTCTGCACTCCCTGTATAGGTAACCATAGAGCAACACCCCTTCCTCCTCCTAGTTCTTTCTATCCTTGAGGTTTCTTCATTTTTATCAGGTTTCTTTCTTCATTTTTATCTCCTTACCTCGTACTGGATTGGCAGGGTGTGTCGTTGCTTCCGTTTTATAAGTTAATACCGGTAACCTTGTGCCACTGTATCTGTGACTCCCGGTCACTGGTGTGGTGTGCAGCAGAGGGTTCTCCATTTTAAGTTCCTAGTGGGAGCCACCATTGCTACCATGATATCTTTGTTCTGCAATCTTGCGGTGGTATAATCTCAGGTCTATGGTGCACAAGCCCTGTCATTTTCGCCTCTTTGGAGGTCTTTGCCTTATAAGCTTTTGCTCCACTTCATGTCAGGAGCCCATGAAGTTATGGAGTTGTTTGTAAGTTTCCTATACAGCTTGGACATTATGCCTATTGTTATTTTGGGGAACCATTGCAATATTTTATGCTCATATCCTAAATACCTTTCCGCAGGTTTTCTGGATATGAATTCTGCTACTTCACAGATTGCAGCTGCCCAGGGGACTACTGAAATGGATTGAATCCATGACCTCAAGCCTAAGTTCACCTACCCCCTTTGTGTTAAACCTTGCTGGCAAGATAAAAAGCTATGTAAAATTTGTGTTGCACAAATTTATGGCAGAAGCTTTGCTACTCCCTATACACCTGACGATACATTTACAGAATGTTTTCAAGCTTTTGACTCTGTGACGTAATTAAATGTATTAAAGAAACTTTAGGTATAGAAGAGGCACAACCACATGGTTCGCAGAGCCCTGTGGCTTCGTCATTGGGATGCAGATCCTGTCTCTAGTCTCCTGAGTTTACCGTTTAAAGGGGGCATGTTGTTTGGTAAGCAATTAGACCTAATTTTCAAATGGGCTAGAGATAAGAGTTCCTTTCTCCCATAATCTTAAAGAGTTCATAAGAATACTTCCGATACTCATAGGAAAAGATCTAATTTTCAGCACTATAAATATTTCTCAAGAAGGGATTCCTTTTGTTTCCAGTATTGGAAGTCTCAGACATATTCAAAGGGTAGAGGAAACGGTAAGTCCATTTCAGTCCATCAAGTTAAAAAAACAATAATGTTATGCCTTCTCAAACATTCCTGCTAGGGGGGAGACTCTCAAAGTTTAGAGAGGTTTGCTATCCAGTATTTCAGACATGTGTCCTCACTCTTTTGACAGTAGGCTACTATTTGGAGTTTAAAAAAAAACCTCACTTGGGGAAATCACCACTCCTGAAGGAAACCGTAAAATGGAAGCTATCTACCATATTGTCAACAAGCTTCTGACTGAGAAAGTTATCTAGGGACTCCCTATGTATTAGCACAATCAGGATTTCTATTCTCTATTTCTGGTAAATAAATTATTCTTGGAGGCCTGTTCTTGACCTGCGAAAATTGAACACCTTTCTAATGGTGCAGAGATTCAAAATGGACACAGTTCTTTTAGCCTTCAATCTGATGCCTCCAGGAGTATTTCTTCAGTCTGTATTTCTAAAGGACACCAATTTTCATATTCCCATGGCAGCGCCCACAGAAAACTTCTGAGATTCACTATTGGAGGGATATCCAATTTGCAACACTGCCTTTTGGCATTTATACAGCCATTTTTCAAGAACATTTGCACTTTCAAGTTCCTGTTAGTAAGAACTCTAAAGATTCTGTTAGACAACAGAACTACAATAGCTAACATTGGGTTTCAAGGAGGCACCAGAAGTCAATCTGCCTTGAAAGAAATCACACCAATTTCTATTTAGGTCCAGCACAAAGTACATCTTCTGGCTGCGGTTCACATTCCAGGGCTAACGAATGCTCAAGCAGATTTTCTTTGCCGAAATAAAGTGTCTTTTATGAAGTGGCAACTCAATATTTATTTTTTTTAACTAATTTCACACAGATGGGGAGTTCCAGAGATCAATATTATGGCCTCCAATTCCAACCATCAAGTCCCAAAATGTTTCAGCTGTTTTCCTGTACCTCAAGCTTTAGGGAGGGAGGCACTGTTCCAATAATGGGCATTCAATCATTTACGTTTTTCATCCAATATTTCTGATTCCTCGCTTACTAAAGAGAATCCTGAAAGAAAAGTCGATCTTCATAGTTATTTTTTTTACATTCTGGCTTTGTAGACTGTTTCCTCTTGTGCAGAGTCTAGCAATTCTTCCACCGTGGCATCTTCCAGGATCTATGGACATGTTGCAACAAGTCCATCGGGTCATCCAAACCGACAACAATTCAAGTTGACGGCATGGTTGCTGAAGACTTCGAGCTTTAACGGCTGATTATTTCAGATGTTGTTATTGAAACTCTTTTGCAGGCCAGTAAAGGATCTACTTCCAAGACTTATTACAGAATTTGAGATGTTTTCTCTTCCTGGATGGTCCAGCACAATCCTTCTACAGCTTCTATTCAGCTTTGGATGTGGTACGCTGACTGCATATTTATGTAGAGACATATTATTCCAAAAGGACCTCGGTGGGTCAAGCTACTGTAAAATTTATTATATCCAGTTGGATCGTTCAAACAATCTCCAGAGCATATAAACAAAATGGCCAACAGATTCCAGAGAGGCTTAAGGCACATTCTGCAAGAGCAGTTGCAACTTCCTGGTCTGTAGAGGCGGATACTACACCTGAAGAGCTTTGTCAGGCTGCACTCTGGAAGTCTCATCATACCTTTATGTCACATTATAAACTGGATGTTCTTCAATCTGCTTCTGCCTCATTTGGTCACAAGATTTGGTCCTCTGTCTTATCTTAAAGTGAATGTCAACTTTCACGAATGAAAGCCCTGTTTTTAAAAATACTATTAAAAACAGGGGCACTTTCATTCATGAAATTTTACATTGAAGCCGTTCTTTTAAAATACTTACCTTTTATTCCTAGCAAGCGTTGAACACCGGGGCAGCGATTCCCCCGCCTCCATGTCGTCTCATCTTCGAAAATGACGAATCCTGCTTCCTCCTATCACGGCGTGGCCTCAGGCAATGTTTGCTCTTGGGTGGGAAGCCGTTATTGGAGGAAGCCGGATGCATCATTTCTGACGTAAGAAGAGACGACCTGGAGGCAGGTGAATTGCTGCAGCGGTGTTGCACGCTTGCTAGGAATAAAAGGTAAGTATTTTAAAAGAACGGCTTCAATGTAAACTTTCATGAATGAAAGTGCCCCTGTTTTTAATAGTATTTGTATAAACAGGGCTTTCATTCATGAAAGTTGACATTCACTTTAAATAAAATATTATTATTAGTAACTTGTTGTGTTAATGTCTTTTTTTCCCCACAATTTGTGGCTGTCTCTACTGCTTTTTATTCTTGCCATATCCCTGGGTAATACTTTCCATGCTCCCTCCTATTTGGCTGGACATTTCTAAGAGGGGGTGGTACCCTTTAAGGTTACCAATATGCATATATCTAGGGGAGTGGGCAGTTCTGTCCACACCCCTCTTGGGAGGGGTTCTCACTGGTAAATATTACCCAGGGATATGGGCCAATATATAGAAATTGCTAATATTTTGGTGATAATTTCTTTCATAAAGGTGGAGAGAGTCCACAAGTCATTACTCCAGGGGATTATACTCCTGGCCACTAGGAGGCAATGATCCCAAAACTCCCAGAGCCCTTAAAACAACTAAAACTAGTCTTAGGAAGATGAAGAAGGAATGTGCTTCAGGCTTTTATGAGAAGGGTTCTCAGACCAATTTGATACCAATTTATATCTTGTTTTTTTTCATTACCTGTCTGTCAGAAGCTAGATCCTCTGAACACTTTTCTACTAATATTTAGGTCAAAATGTATCATTCTGCTAACTGACTGGATTCACATGTTGTGAATCTGTCTGCATTCTATCACAGATTGTGGGGAACATTTTTCCCATATTTACCATTGCACAAGGGAATGATCAAGCAATGCCGTCCCTCTACCCTAGTGTATCTTTTGCAAGCTGGTTGATACAATCCCCCCTGCTCAGCTTTGCAACTCATGCACGGATCATCTTATGCATTCTCATCAATCTAATACAAAACAGAAATAATGTGGCTCCAGCACAGGGAATTTAAAGATTTTGTAAGCTTTACTATATCTTAGATATTGATGCCTGTACCCACTCCATGCGTAAAAAGCTGGTCTCTGATAATCCCTCTCCTAGCTTTTCTGATTTAAGTAAATCTAAGTCTGTTAAACTGAACATTCCAGCTCATGCTTCATCTTAATTCGTCTCTGTTCAAGAAACTGAATCGTCCCTTTTTTTTTTTTTTTTTTTTTTTTTTTTAAACTTGAACTCCTTCATTCTTTTTTAAAAGAAGCATTATGTATTTTAGGGGTTCAGGATTCTAACATTTCTGAGGATGTTTGTTAAGCAGCTGGATTTGTTTTTTAATCCCTCTGTTAAATACTGTTTCTAATGCTATTTCTTAGATAACTTTTAAAGAATGGACCAAGCCTGGTATCCCTTTTAATCAAGCTCAAAGATTTTAAAATATTTCCCTTTCTTGCTTCTAATTTAAAGCTTTGGGGAACTATTTCTAAAGTGGATGGGGCTTTTTCTACTGCAACTAAACACATTACTATTCCTCTAGAGGATAGTACCTCTTTTAAAGACCTTATGGATAGGACATTTGAGTATTTTCATAGAAAGACTTTTCAGAAAGCAGGTTTTCTTTTTTTAGTCCAGCAATTTGTATTGCTTGCATACATATAGCTTCTACCCTTTGGTTTAAAGGGTTTATCTGAGCAGCTTTCTGAAGAATCTACTGGTGAAGAATTTTGTAATTAACTTAAAACTCTTGAAACCTCTAATGATTTTATTAGTGATGCGGTTGTTGATATTATTAAGATCAATTATAAGAGCATGGCTCTAGCAGTTTTGCTTAGAAGGGCCTTGTGGTTGAAATCATTGTCTGCTAACATCGTTTCTAAATCCAGACTTCTGTCACTTCCCTTTAAGTGGAAGGTATTGTTTGGGTCTGGTTTGGACAAAATTATTTCTACTGTGACAGGGGGAAAGGAATTTTTCTCCCTCAGGTTATAAAGTCTAAGGGTAATTCTAGAGCTTATAATGGTTTTTATTCCTTTCGTCAATTTAAGAACCATGAATTCTCTTCTATTTCTTCTTTCCAGAAGCAGGGTTTCTCCAAGTTGTCCCAGAAACCCAAACCCTAATGTAACAGGTCTAAACAGTCCACAAAGCCTATTTCCACTAACAACTCTGCTTGGAGGTGCGGTCCCTGATCCAGATCTTCCAGTAGCAGGCAGATTAGGCATTTTTCAGGGGGTTTGGTTCATTTTGTTCAAGATCCATGGGTTCTGAATATTGTTTTCAAGGATACAGAATAGGTTTGCGATAAAGATTCCCAGGGGAAGGTTTCTTCTGGCTCATTCTCCAAAGAATCCTGTAAAGGTGGGATCCTTTTCTTTCATGTAATTAGCAAGAGTCCATGAGCTAGTGACGTATGGGATATACATTCCTACCAGGAGGGGCAAAGTTTCCCAAACCTTAAAATGCCTATAAATACACCCCTCACCACACCCACAATTCAGTTTTTCAAACTTTGTCTCCCGTGGAGGTGGTGAAGTAAGTCTGTGCTAGATTCTTCGTTGATATGCGCTTCGCAGCAGGCTGGAGCCCGGTTTTCCTCTCAGAGTGCAGTGAATGTCAGAGGGATGTGAAGAGAGTATTGCCTATTTGAATACCATGGTCTCCTTCTACGGGATCTATTTCATAGGTTCTCTGTTATCGGTCGTAGAGATTCATCTCTTACCTCCCTTTTCAGATCGATGATATACTCTTATGTACCATTACCTCTACTGATTCTCGTTTCAGTTCTGGTTTGGCTATCTACTATATGTAGATGAGTGTCCTGGGGTAAGTAAAATCTTATTTTTTGTGACACTCTAAGCTATGGTTGGGCACTTTATATATAAAGTTCTAAATATATGTCTTTAAACTTATATTTGCCATGATTCAGGATAATCAGTATTCCTTTATAATTCAGACTGTCAGTTTCATTATTTGGGATAATGCATTTTAATTCAATTTATTTTTCATTACCTTGAAAATTCTCAATTGGCCTAACAGCACGCAGGGGGCAGAAAATGTTGCTTTTTATTGCGTCATTCTTGGCGCAGACTTTTTGGCGCAAAAAATGTTGTCATTTCCGGCGCCGTAGTTGACGCCGGAAGTTGTATTCTGTAAACGTCATTTTTTGACGCATGTGTATTCAGACATTTTTTTCCCGCCAAAAAATGTGGGCGTCGGTTTCGGCGTCAGAGGATGTGGCGTCATACTTGGCGCCAAAGAATATGGGCGTTGTATTTAGCGCCAATAATGTGGGCGTCATTTTTGGCGCCAAAAAATTTGGTTATTTAAATCTCACTTTTTTATTGCTTCTGGTTTTTAGAAGCTTATTATTTTGCATTTCTTTTCCCATTCCTGAAACTGTCATTTAAGGAATTTGATAATTTTGCTTTAAAGATTGTTTTTTTCTATTACATATTGCAAGATTTCTCTGTTCCTGTTTCAAAATCGTTCTAAGGGATTCCCTTTGACTGAGGTTCAGTCCTACCAAAGCTAAGTTCATTTATTTTAAAAATGTTATGAATGTTTTTCTTTAGCTATGGTTTGTAATAAGTTATCATGATAAACTTTTACATGCAGAATCCGTTAGTATTTATGCTTTATATATTTGCTATTCTTTTTACATCTTATGTTCAAGAATTACGTAGAAGAATTATAAGAATATTTTTCTGATTCTAGTTTAAAGGCTTTGTCTGACATCGTGCCTTCTAATAAAAATTTTTAGGTCTTTTTCAAACTTCTTTTTTAATTATTGCAGTTTCAAATGACCAACTACATAATGATTTATCCTTCTCTGATGATGTTTTTCTCATTTCAGAATTTTCTTCATCAGATATTGACACTATCAAATCCACTTTTTATTTTTAAAGTACATTTGTTCTTTGTTGAAAAGGTGTTGATTATTTTGGATATTAAGGTAATTAGTTCTTTCCAGACTAACTAACATTTTATTTCCGCTTATTTATTCTTCTGTATTTTCAGAGGTTTTTTTCCAGTTCCTCATACTAGGGAATGGAATAGGCTGGGAATTTTCTTTTATTCCTTCTTTAAAGGATTTAAATTATATTCTTTGCCGGCAATTCATTTCAATTTTGATGGTTCTCCAATTTAATGGGGCTATCTCTACTCCTGCTAATTATGCTATTGTTTCTATAGCAAAATAGTATTTATTTTTCCTTTTAGATGGTTGTATCCTATGTAAGGAAAATTATTTTTCACCTGTGATTTATTTGAATGATGTTGCAATTGCTTCATTTATTCTGTTTACTTTAAATTCAAGTATCAGATTATGTTTTATTTAGCATTGTTAAGGGACAAAGTCTTCTGCTCATTTGAGGTTCAGACTGGGTGCTGTTGCATTTGTCTTGTTGTCTTGCATTTGTTTATGCAAGTCTGGTGTTGACTGGTCCTTTAACTGGATTAACATGCTAATGATTTCATTTGTATCTTCATTTTATTGAATATTTTCACAAATGAGGTTTAATCTATGTATTTAGCTGTTTTTAGCTAGAAGAATTTTGTGATTTCTAAAAATCCTTATTTCTTTTTTCCAAGATAATCAATTATTTGATTCATTTCTTAACTGTTACTCTGGGCTTCAAGATTGAGTTCTAATAATAAAACTTTGAGCTTATTTTAGTTCGGTTGTTCTTACTCAGGAACAAAATTCTAAATTCTTATCCAAGTAACATGTTTTTAATTGGAAGTTTTTTGGTTCTATTCGTTCCAAATTTCTTAGATTTTGGTGTAGAATAAAATTTAGAGTTAAACCGTCTATGAGAAGTCTTTTTCTCTCTTTTATATTCCAGCTATTCCAGTAAGGCTAACATTTTCCTATATATTTTGGGTAATGTTGAAGTGCGGCTAATCACCTGTTGGTGCTCAAGCGCTGCTCAGATCTGGAATCTTCTGGGGTATTTATTCCTGTTCCATTTTTAGGAACTGGGTTTTGAGGTTTTTATTCAAAACTATTCATTGTTCCAAAGATAGAAAATCTTTTGGTATTTATATGGTCTATTCTGCCTTTTTTTGGTCAGTGATAGCATTATTTGTTTTCGTTAGATACAATAGATGCATATCTTCATTTTCTGTTTTCATTCAGATTATTTTTAATTTCTGAGACTACGGAATCTCATATGATTCAACTTTGTTTTTTCAAGACATGGTTAGAGGAGTTTTTTTTATCAAAAGCTCTTGATTCCTCACACAAGGGTCACCTTTTTTAGGTTTCCAGATAGATTGTGTCACTGTCTTTGTCTCTAACAGACAAGTGACTCTTTTTATTGGGTTCTGTCTGTCGGTACCTTCAGTCTCTATTATTTTGAATAATGGTGCAGGGATTCTAGGATTTCACTTTTTAAATCTTCGAATTCTATGTTTATCTATCTTTGATTAGGTGGTTAAGATCACCATCATTTAGTTCTACAGGCCTCTCAACCTGGACCATGATCTCTATAGATGCAAGTCTTTTAGGTTGGGAGGCTGTCTGAGGTTCTCTGTCAGCACAAGGGGTTTGGAAATCTCAGGAGGCGAGATTACCATTTTATATTTTGGAACTCCGTGCATTCCCAGAGTTCTTCAGTTGGTTTCTTTTGAAGAAGAGATGTTTATTGTTTTTTTCAGACATTATCACATCTGTGGTGTATGTCATTCATCAGGGTGTGACTATCAGTGTTTAGACTGTGACGAAAGTATCTCGGATATTTGCTTAGGCTAAATCCAGCTCCTATCTAAATTCTGGGGTCCTTTTCCCAGGTATAGATGTTTGGGAAGCGGATTATCTCTGTTTATCAAGCTTTACATCCGGGAGAATGGTCTTTATCCAGATATGTTTTTCAATTTTTCGGATGTGAGGGCTTCCAGAAATAGATCTGTTGGCCTCTCGTCTTAACAAGCAACTTCCCAGGGGCCTATTTCAGGTCCGGGGATCCTCAGGCGGAAGTAGCGTATGCATTGACACTTCCTTGGAATTATCATTCTGTCTATATCCTCCGCCTCTAGATCTTCCAAAATTCTAATGGAGCGTTCGTTTGTTCTGTTGGTGGTTCCAGCATGGCCTCACAGGTTTTGGTATGCGGATCTCATTCGGATGGCCAGTTGCCAACCTTGGACATTTCCGTTAAGACCAGACTTTTTATCTCAAAGCCATTTTTCCATCAGGATCTCAAATCATTTAATTTGAAGGTATGGAGATTGAACGTTTGATTCTTAGTCATAGAGGTTTCTCTGACTCGGTGATTAATACTATGTTACAGGTTTGTAAGTCTGTCTCTAGAAAGATTTATTATCGAGTTTGGAAGACTTTCATTTCTTGGTGTTCTTCTCATAAATTCTTTTGGCATTCTTTTAGAATTCCTAGAATTTTACAATTTTTCAGGTTGGTTTAGATAAGGTTTTGTCTGCAAGTTCTTTGAAAGGACAAATCTCTACTCTTTCTGTTCTTTTTCACGGAAAGATTGCTATTCATTCTGATATTCATTGTTTTGTACAGGCTTTAGCTTGTATCAAACCTGTCATTAAGTCAATATCTCCTCCTTGGAGTCTCAATTTGGTACTGAGGGCTTTTCAGGCTCCTCCGTTTGAACCTTTGCGTTCTCTGGACATTAAAATTACTTTCTTGGAAAGTATTGTTCCTTTTGGTTATCTCTTCTGCTAGAAGAGTTTCTGAGTTTTCTGCTCTTTCTTGTGGATCTCCTTTTCTGTTTTTCATCAGGGTAAGGCAGCGTTCCTTCCTGTTATTCATTATTTTGTTCAGGCTTTGGTTCTTATCAAACCTGTCATTAAGCCAATTTCTCCTCCTTGGAGTTTTAATTTGGTTCTAAAGGCTTTACAGGCTCTTCTATTTGAGCATATGTTTTCTCTAGACATTATTTACTTTCATGGAAAGTATTGTTCTTTTTAGACATCTCTTCAGCGAGAACAATTTTTAATTATCTGTTCTTTCTTGTGAGTCTCCTTTTCTGATTTTTTAATCAGGATAATGTGGTTTTTGCTATCCTCATTTAAATTCTTACCTAAAGTTATGATTTCTATCAACATTAGGGAGGAATTATTGTCTTTTCCTAAGACTTCTTTGGTAAGATTCTTACTTTCTTTGGATATAGTAAGAGTTTTGAAATCTTATGTTGAAGCTATTCAGATTTCAGATAGTCTTCTAGTCTATTTGTTATCTTTTCTGGTGTTAGGAAGGTCAAAAGGCTTCTGCCATTTATTTGGCATCTTGCTTAAACTTTTGATTCATCATGCTTATTTGGAGTCGTGTGGATTCCCGCCTCGGAGGATTATGGCTCATTCTACTAGGTAAGTTTCTACTTCCTGGGTTTTTTAAGAATGAAGCTTCTGTGGATCAGGTTTGCAAAGCAATGACTTGGTTTTCTTTGCATACTTTAACTATGTTCTACCATTTTGATGTTTTCTCTTCTTTAGAAGCAGTTTTGGTAGAATGGTACTTCAGGCAGCTGTTTCAGTTTGATTCTTCTGCTTATATTTTCATTTTTTTTCATTATAAAAATTGAAACTTTTTTTGATTTGGGTAGTGGATTAATTTTTCAGCGGAATTGGCTGTCTTTATTTTATCCCTCCCTCTCTAGTGACTCTTGCGTGGAAGTTCCACATCTTGGGTATTTATTATCCCATGAGGCCCACCCTTTTTTGTGGTGGTTATGATTTTCTGTATAAAGCACAATTATTCCAATTCCTTATTTTTTTGATGCTTTCGCTCCTTTTTTATCACCCCACTTCTTGGCTATTTGTTAAACTGAATTGTGGATGTGGTGAGGGGTGTATTTATAGGCATTTTAAGGTTTGGGAAACTTTGCCCCTCCTGGTAGGAATGTATATCCCATATGTCACTAGCTCATGGACTCTTGCTACTATGAAAGAAATGAATTTATCAGGTAAGTTCTTACATAAATTATGTTTTTTCTGTCAATTTCAGATCTGGAATCTATGGAAGTATTAGTTCCGGTTTTCGAACAGTCAGGGATTTTATGCCAACCTCTTCCCAAGAAAGAAGGACATTTCAGACTTGTTCTGGTCTTAGGAACTTTAAATAAGTTTCTCAGGGTTCCTTCTTTCAAGATGGAAACCATTCAGACTATTCTTTCTCTTGTCCAAAGGGAACAGTTAATGTCCTCTATAGATCTGAAGGCTGCTTATCTTCATATTCACTGGAATCATCATCAGTGCCTAAGATTTTCATTCCTGGACAAGCATTTTCAATTTGTTATTCTTCAGTTTAGCTTCCACTCCCAGAATTTTTACAAAGGTTCTGGGGTCTCTCTTAGAGTGTTTTCTGAGGTTCCTTACCTGGGCGATATCTTGGTACAGGTTCCATCTTTACATCTAGCAATATCTCATACCAATAGACTTTTGTTGTTTAATTAAGAGTATGATTAGAAAGTAAATTTTCCAAAAAGATCTCTTGCCCCTCGATCAAGGATTACTTTTCTGGTTATGATAATAGATTCAGTCTCCATGAAGTTACTCTCAGCTTGTATAAATCTTTGGTCAGTTCTTTCTCCTTCTGTGACTCTGTATGGAAGTTTTAGGTCTGATGATCGTCGCCTCAGATGCTATTCCTTTTTCTCGGTTTTATGAGGCCTCTTCAGCTTTGAATGCCTCATCAATGGTGCAGGGATTACTCTCAATAGGCTCAATATAGCCACAGTGGTTTATATCAATCATCTAGGGGGAACTCATGGTTCCCTGGTGATGAGGGAGGTTTCCTGAATTTTAACTTGGCAGAAAGCTATTCCTGTGCCATTTCTGCAGTTCATATTCCAGGGGTGTTTAATTGGGAAGCAGACTTACTCAGTCGCCAATCCCTTCACCAGGGGAATGATCTCTTCATCTGGGAGTCTTCAGTAAGATTGTAAACCTATGGGGTCTTCCTGAAGTGGATCTGATGGCTTCTCATTTTTACAAATAACTCCCCAGATGTTTTGCAAGGTACAAGGATACTCAGGGGGAGTTTGTGGATGGTCTAGTAGCTCCTTGGTTGTTTCTTCAGGTTTATTTTTTCCAGCTCTTGTTTTGTTACCAAGGGATTATAGCCAGGTTTAAGCAGGAGGTATTGTCAGTAATCCTGATTGCTTCAGCTTGGTCACGCAGGACTTGACTTGCAGATCTGGTGCAGATGTCAAGTTGTCATTCATGACTTCCTCTGCCTCACGACCTTTCCATCTCAAGGTCCGTTTTTTCATAAAGATTTAAAATATCTAAACTTGTTGGCTTGGAAAGTCTGATTCTGTCATTTTGTTTCAAGCCTGTAAGTCTTTGACAAAGATTTATCACAAGGTTTGGAAGGTTTTTATTTCCTAGTGTATGGAACGTGGGTTCAGTTGGCACTCTTTTTTTTTTTTTTTTTTTTTTTTTTTTTTTAAGAGCTCCTTAAATTCTTAGATTTCTTCCGGATAGTTTGGATAAGGGTTTATTTGTTAGTTCCTTAAAAGGTCAGATCTCTGCTTGTTCTGAATTTTATCCAAGCCTTAATCATTTGGTTGCAGGTTCGCCTTTTGAAACGTTGCATGTTTCGGATATTCAGCTTTTATCCTAGAAGGTTTTGTTTCTTTTGGCTATTTATTTTTCTAGAAGAGTTAGTTATTCCTCTGTTCTTTGTGGTAAGCATCCTCATCTTGTTTTTTTTTTCTTTAGGATAAGGCAGTTTTGAGAACTAAGTTTGACCTTTCACCTCAGGTTTCTGTTAAAATTAATTGTGTGATTGTTGTTCTCTCTCTTTGTCATAATCCAAAGAATTCTAAGGAGGAACTTCTCCATTATTTGAATGTGGTCACAGCTTTGAAGTTATGTTTCGCAGGCTACTAAGGATTGACAATATTCTAGCCTGTTTATTCATTTGTCTAGTTCCAGAAAGGGTCAGATGGCTGATTTAATTTGCAAGGCAGTTTTTTGGTCTTCCTTGCATATTATTTCTAAATTCTACCATTTTTATGTTTTTTCTTCTTCTGAAGCATCTTTTGGTGGCTAAGTCCCTTTGGCACCTGTTTCTTCACATTTAATATTATTGTATATATGTTGTGTTGGAGTCCATGTACCCCTGCTTAATTTTTTTCTATTGTAGGATTTATTTATTTTTTCCTTCCATAAGGCAGGGAGAGTCCACAACTTAATTCCTTACTGTTGGGAAATACAACACCTGGCCACTAGGAGGAGGCAAAGACACCCCAGCCAAAGGCTTAAATATCCCTCCCACTTTCCCTATCCCCCAGCCATGCTTTGCCTTTCGTCACTATAGGAGGTGTCAGAGAAGTATCAGAAGATTTGGATAGTCCTGTAATGGGTATGTTCCCTTCAAGAAAGGACTGGAGTTTTAAGTAATCATGTCATCCTCTATGAGTATTGATGAAAGTATGAGTCTGGAGATGCAGGGTAAGTTTTTCTGTGAACCCATCCAGACTGTCGCCTAACAGCTCCTGAGCAATCAGTGTTGACGAGGTTCACTGCTTGCTATTACACACTCAAGTCCATGTCAGAAGTGCTGATGCAAGACTCTCACACTTGAGAGGCTGTGCCTGTTCCACAACATGTATCCTGGAGTGTAAGACCGTTTTTTTTATATATACACTTTAAAATGCTATACAGGGTCACAGTGTGGCTCCTTTATACCTCAATAGGATCAAGGGTTAATATCTCCAGGGAGATTATTTGAACAGCTTGGGGATTTATATCTGCTTAATGTGAGAGTTTTTTGGGGGCTCATAGACTGTTTTTTGGCTTGGAACAAACAGGTTTCACTTTAGTTTTTGAAGTGTTGCGCAGCTCATAATAGCTTAGCGCCCTTTTCTTTCATGTAATTAGCAAGAGTCCATGAGCTAGTGACGTATGGGATATACATTCCTACCAGGAGGGGCAAAGTTTCCCAAACCTCAAAATGCCTATAAATACACCCCTCACCACACCCACAAATCAGTTTTTACAAACTTTGCCTCCCATGGAGGTGGTGAAGTAAGTTTGTGCTAGATTCTTCGTTGATATGCGCTCCGCAGCAGGCTGGAGCCCGGTTTTCCTCTCAGCGTGCAGTGAATGTCAGAGGGATGTGAAGAGAGTATTGCCTATTTGAATTCAATGATCTCCTTCTACAGGATCTATTTCATAGGTTCTCTGTTATCGGTCGTAGAGATTCATCTCTTACCTCCCTTTTCAGATCGACGATATACTCTTATATATACCATTTCCTCTACTGATTCTCGTTTCAGTACTGGTTTGGCTTTCTACTACATGTAGATGAGTGTCCTGGGGTAAGTAAGTCTTATTTTTGTGACACTCTAAGCTATGGTTGGGCACTTTTATATAAAGTTCTAAATATTTGTGTTTAAACATTTATTTGCCTTGATTCAGGATGTTCAACGTTCCTTATTTCAGACAGTCAGTTTCATATTTGGGATAATGCATATGAATAAATCAATTTTTTTCTTACCTTAAAATTTGACTTTTTTCCTGTGGGCTGTTAGGCTGGCGGGGGCTGAAAATGCTTCATTTTATTGCGTCATTCTTGGCGCGGACTTTCTTGGCGCAAAAAATTTCGTGTCATTTCCGGCGTCATACGTGTCGCCGGAAGTTGCGTCATTTTTTTGACGTTTTTGCGCCAAAAAATGTCAGCGTTACCGGATGTGGCGTCATTTTTTGCGCCAAAAGCATTTAGGCGCCAAATAATGTGGGCGGCTTTTTTGGCGCTAAAAAATTCGAGCGTCATTGTTTTCTCCACAATATTTAAGTCTCATTGTTTATTGCTTCTGGTTGCTAGAAGCTTGTTCATTGGCATTTTTTCCCATTCCTGAAACTGTAATTTAAGGAATTTGATCAATTTTGCTTTATATGTTGTTTTTTCTATTACATATTGCAAGATGTCTCTGATTGACCCTGAATCAGAAGCCGCTTCTGGAAAAACGCTTAACTGAGTTTCAGTTCTACCAAAGCTAAGTCCATTTATTTTAAATGTTATAAATGTTTAGCTTTAGCTATGGTTTGTAATAAGTTATTATGATATACTTTTACATGCAGAATCCATTAGTATTTATGCTTTATATATTGCCATTCTTGCATCTTATGTACAAGAAATATTTAGAAATATTTTTCTGATTCTATTTTAAAGGCTTTGTCTGACTTCGTGCCTTCTAATAAATTTTTTTTAGGTCTTTTTCACTTCTTTTTTAATTATTGAAGTTTCAAATGACCAACAACATACTGATTTATCCTTCTCTGATGTTTTTTCTCTTTCAGAATTTTCTTCATCAGATATTGACACTAACAAATCAAGTACATTTGTTCTTTGTTGAAAAGGTGTTGATTATTTTGGATATTAAGGTAACTAGTTCTTTAAGACTAGCTGACACTATTTCTGCCTATTTATTCTTCTGTGTTTTCAGAGGTTTTCTTTCCAATTCCCCATACTAGGGAATGGAATAGGCTGAGAATGTTCTTTTATTCCTTCTTCAAAGGTTTTAAACTATATTCTTTGCCAGCAGTTAAATTCAATTTGGAGGGTTCTCCAATTTTTTGGGGCTATCTCTACTCCTACAAATTATGCTATTGTTTCTATAGCAAAATAGTATTTATTTTCCTTTAGATGGTTGTATCTTATTTATGGAAAATTATTTAGTTTCAGGTACTTTTCTTGGTCCTGTGATTTATTTGGATTTTGCAATTGCTTAATTTTTGTCCTGTTTACTTTAAGATCAAGTATCAGATTATGATTTATTTTAGCATTGTTAAGGGACAACATTTACTAGACTAGGTGCTGTTGCATTTGTCTTGTTATTTTGCATTTATTGATTATGCAAGTCCACTGTATTGTCTGTTCCTTTAAACTGAACTATCATGCTAATAATTTCATTTGTGTCTTCATTTTATTGAATATTTTCGCAAATGAGGGTTAATCTATGTCTTTAGCTATTTTAGCTAGAAGAATTTTGTGATTTTTATAAAATCCATATTTCTTTTGTTCTAAGATAATCAATTATTTGTTTTATAATTGGATTCAATTCTTAACTGTTACTCTGGGCTTCAAGATTGAGTTCTAAGACTAAAACTTTAAGCTTATACTAGTTTGGTTGTTCTTATTAAGGAACGAATTCCTGAATTCTTTCCCAAGTAACATGTTTATAATTGGAAATTTTTCAGTTGGAAATCAGCTCCCTAATATTGCGATGTACGTGCCGTATTCCAGCTTGGCTGGCAAGGGGCAGGTTAAGACTTTTTTGAAATTTATTTGGTTCTATTCGGTCCAAATTTCTTTGATTTTATTCCAGTAAGGCTAACACTTTCTTTAAGTGTGTTTCGGTCCTATATATTTTGGGTACTGTTGAAGCATGGCTGGGCACCCATGGGGTTCAAGCGCTGCTCAGACCTGGAATCTTCTGGGGTATTTCTTCCAGTTCCATTTTTGGAAACTAGGTTTTGGAGTTTTATTCAAACTATTCTGCCTTTTGGTCAGTGATAGCATTATTTGTTTTCATTAGATACAATAAATGCATATTTTCATTTTTCTGTTTTCATTCAGATTATTTTCTGAGGATGCGGAATCTCATATGATTCACTTTGCTCTTCAGGACATAGTTAGAGGATCTTTTTTTCAAAAGCTCTTGATTCCTCACACAAGGGTCACCTTTTTTAGGTTTCCAGATATTTGTGTCTCTGTCTTTGTCTCTATCAGACAAGGGACAATTTTATTGTGTTCCGTTTGTCGGTACCTTTAGTCTCTATTATTTCTTTCAGTTGCTATATATGCATAGAAGTTTTAGGTCTTATGGCCACAGCATTGGATTTAATTCCCTTTGCTCATTTTCAATAGAAAGAACCTTTTCAGTCTTTTATGCTGAATTATGGTGCAGGGATTCTAGGATTTCGCATTTTAAATCTTCGAATCCTAATATTTATCTCTCTTGATTTGGTGGTTAAGATCACCATCATTTAGTTCTACAGGTCTCTTAGTTTCTTTCAACCTGGACCATGATCTCTACAGATGCAAGTCTTTTTGGTTGGGAGGCTGTCTGAGGATCTCTGTCAGCACAAGGGGTTTGGAAATCTCAGGAGGCGAGATTACCATTTGATATTTTAGAACTCCGTGCTTTCTCAGAGTTTTTTTCAGTTTGTTTCTTTTTGAGGAAGAAACGTTTAATGTTTTTCAAACAATATCACTACTATGGTGTATGTCAATCATCAGAGTAGGACTATCAGTACTTAGGTTGTGACAGAAGTGTCTTGGATATTAGCTTGGGCTAAATTCAGCTCCTATCTAAATTCTGTGGTTTTTATCCCAGGTATAGATATTTGGGAAGCGGATTATCTCTGTTAATCAAGCTTTTCTTCCGGGAGAATGGTCTCTCTTACCCAGATATGTTTTTCATATCATCTGAATAGAGAACTTCCCAGGGGCCTATTAAGGTCCGGGAATCTTCAGGCGGAAGTAGTGTATGCATTGACATTTCTTTGGAATTATCTTTTTGCCTATTTCTTTCCGCCTCTAGTTCTTCTTCCAAAATTCTTATGGAGTATTTGTTTGTTATGCTGGTAGCTCCAGCATGGCATCTCAGGTTTTGGTATACGAATCTCATTCGGATGGCCAGTTGCCAACGTTGGACACCTCCGTTTAAACCAGACCTTTTCTTTCTCAAGGCCATTTTTTCCATCAGGATCTCAAATCATTAAATTTGAAGGGATGGAGTTTGAACGCTTGGTTTTTAGTCATAGAGGTTTTTCTGACTCATTGATTAATACTATGTTTCAGGCTCATAAATCTGTCTCTAGAAAGATTTATATTGAGTCTGGAAGACCTACTTTTCTTGGCATTCTTTTAAAATTCATAGAATTTTATTATTTTTTCAGGTTGGTTTGGATAAGGTTTTGTCTTCAGTTCTTTGTTAGGACAAATCTCTACTCTTTCTGTTCCTTTTTAACAGAAAGATTGCTAATCATCCTGATATTCATTGTGTTGTACAGGCTTTGGTCCATATCAAGCCTGTCATTAATTCAATCTCTCCTCTTTGGAGTCTCAATTTGGTGCTGAGGGCTTTACAGGCTCCTCCGTTTGAAACTATGCATTTTCTGTACATTAAATTACTTTCTTGGAAAAGTATTGTTCCTTAATGACTCCGTCATTAATACTATGTTGCAGGCTCGTAAATCTGTGTTTAGGAAGATATATTATCGAGTCTGGAAGACTTACATTTCTTGGTGTTCTTCTCATCATTTTTCTTGGCATTCTTTTAGAATTCCTAGAATTTTACAGTTTCTTCAGGATGGTTTGGATAAAGGTGTGTCTGCAAGTTCCTTGAAAGGACAAATCTCTGCTTTTTCTGTTCTTTTTCACAGAAAGATTGCTAATCTTCCTGATATTCATTGTTTTGTACAGGCTTTGGTTCGTATAAAACCTGTCATTAAGTAAATTTCTCCTCCTTGGAGTTTGAATTTGGTTCTGGGGGCTCTTCAAGCTCCTCCGTTTGAACCTATGCATTCGCTGGATATTAAACTACTTTCTTGGAAAGTTTTGTTTCTTTTGGCCATCTTTTCTTCTAGAAGAGTTTCTGAATTATCTGCTCTTTCTTGTGAGTCTCCTTTTCTGATTTTTCATCAGGATAAGGCGGTTTTGCGAACTTCATTTAAATTTTTACCTAAGGTTGTGAATTCTAACAACATTAGTAGAGAAATTGTGGTTCCTTCGTTGTGTCCTAATCCTAAGAACTCTAAGGAAAGATAGTTGCATTCTTTGGATGTAGTTAGAGCTTTGAAATATTATGTTGAAGCTACTAAAGATTTCCGAAAGACTTCTAGTCTATTTGTTATCTTTTCTGGTTCTAGGAAAGGTCAAAAGGCTTCTGCCATTTCTTTGGCATCTTGGTTAAAATCCTTGATTCATCATGCTTATGTTGAGTCGGGTAGAACTCCGCCTCAAAGGATTACAGCTCATTCGACTAGGTCAGTCTCTACTTCCTGGGCATTTAGGAATGAAGCTTCGGTTGATCAGATTTGCAAAGCAGCAACTTGGTCTTCTTTGCATACTTTTACTAAATTCTACCATTTTGATGTGTTTTCTTCTTCTGAAGCAGTTTTTGGTAGAAAAGTACTTCAGGCAGCTGTTTCAGTTTGATTCTTCTGCTTATAATTTCAGTTTTTTTCATTATAAGATTTAAACCTTATTTTGTGGTGTGGATTATTTTTCAGCGGAATTGGCTGTCTTTATTTTATAGAGCAAAAGAGGTACAAGAAGCGCAAACAAGCTTGAGTATTTTATTATAGACAAATATTTAAAATAAACATAGTAACTTACACTTAGGTAAGCAGATGTATTCCCCGGTTTAAAATCAGAAACAGCGGCAGTCTGAGTCTTGAACAAGCAGGCAGAAATATGTCCAGATGTAGCGGTGGACCGCCGAACAGAAAGTCGGCGTCTGACGTCACTGCGAGATACAGGATCTGGAGCGTCCCCCTTTAGGCCTCAACCTCTCAGCTGTCAAAACTGTCTGAAGAGACAAGTCACCCTTTGTGAGATCCCTACGCGTTTCGTCCGGACCCGGCCGGACTTTTTCAAGGGTAAAGTTTGTAAAAAGTTCCAATCTAGTGACTCTTGCGTGGAAGATCCACATCTTGGGTATTCATTATCCCATACGTCACTAGCTCATGGACTCTTGCTAATTACATGAAAGAAAACATAATTTATGTAAGAACTTACCTGATAAATTCATTTCTTTCATATTAGCAAGAGTCCATGAGGCCCACCCTTTTTTGAGGTGGTTATGATTTTTTTGTATAAAGCACAATTATTCCAATTCCTTATTTTATATGCTTTCGCACTTTTTTCTTATCACCCCACCTCTTGGCTATTCGTTAAACTGATTTGTGGGTGTGGTGAGGGGTGTATTTATAGGCATTTTGAGGTTTGGGAAACTTTGCCCCTCCTGGTAGGAATGTATATCCCATACGTCACTAGCTCATGGACTCTTGCTAATATGAAAGAAATGAATTTATCAGGTAAGTTCTTACATAAATTATGTTTTTTATAGCAGGGGAAATCCTGTCTTACACACCACGTGACCGGGTGCGTTCTTTCATTTCCTAAGATACTGCTGCAGTTATCATTCCTGAGGAAAGCGTTTAACTGTTAGCTGTCTGGGTCTAGTAGGTGGTGAGTGCCCCAGCCATTGGGAGTATTAAGGTGCCATTTTTCAAATTAAAGCGTTTCTTTTTGTTTGTCCTTCTGTGGGTATATACAAAGCTATGGAGGACTCTAAAGGTTCTGCTCCTTCTTTACTGATTAATAATTCCTGTTTTATATTGTGAGGAGGCTCTGGTTTGTCTGACTGCTCAATTTTGTTTCATTTGCCTAAACAGGGAGACAAGTCTGCTAATACTCATAGCGCTATTAGCCCTTCTGAGCGGTCTACTTCTCAAGAATCTGGGTCCTGAGAAATTACTACCCTTTCTACATTACCCGCTCCACATGCAGTTCCCCATGGCTCAACTAATCCTCCATCTGTAGGGGGCCTTTTTCCAGCGGACTTTACCGCACAGTTACAATCAGCGGTGTCTGCGGCCCGGAGTGCCTTACCTCCCTCTAACAAACGCAAGAGAGAGGTTAAACCATAGTTTTCCTGACCTAGAATCATCTAAATATCTGTCGGATTTAACTACTATATCCCAGCTATCAGAGGATGAGTTAAACGCTGTGGCTTCAGAGGGTGAACTTTCCGAGTCAGAGACTTCAGTTTTTAAACCTCCTTCAGCGGAAGAACCCTCCTTTAGATTTAAAATTGAGCATCTACATTTTTTATTAAAGGAGGTTCTGTCTACTCTAGAGGTTCCAGAGGCTACACTCCCTGAGAAACCAAAGATCCCTAAATAAGACAGGGTTTATGAAGATAGATAGGTCCCTCTGACTTTTTCTGTGCCAGTTAAGATGGTTAACATTATTAGTAACGAATGGGAAAGAGTAGGAGCTTCTTTTTCCCCTTGTCTACTTTCAAAAAATTATTCCCTTTTTCTTTTAGAGAGCCTATGGATAAGAAAATGCAAACTTTTATCCTGGTAGACCACCTTGCCCTGTCACATATCCAACAGTCAAATATCAAACATACTACATGGTCAGATCACTCTATGGTAACATGCACGATACACTGGCCATCTGCCCCATTTAAACCTTATCAGTGGAGGTTGGACGAGTCCCTTCTTGATAAATCACAGATAAAACTTTTTGCTAGTTATATTAAATCATATTTCCACACGAAAAACACTCCAGATGTCAAAGCACCCACTATATGGGAAGCACATAAAAGTACAATAAGGGGAGAATTTATTAAATTAAAGGCTCAAATTACAAAAAAATATAGAGAGGAAACAACAACACTAGCCAAAGAAATAGCAGACCTAGACCTCTCTCATAAATTATACCCAGGCAATACCATAATCCTAGACCAGCTCAGTGAGAAAAGAAATAGAGTGAAGAATCTCCTGCAAATTTGAACCCAAAAGCAATTGTTACATCTACAACAAAATTTCTATAGAGAAGGAAACAAGTCAGGGAAGCTTCTGGCAAAGGCTTTAAGACAACAGTAGCAGAAAACATATATACATTCCATTAAAAACTCCAGGGGGGGTAGGCTAGTGGACTCCAGGGGAATAGCTGAAGAATTTAAAGGGTTCTATCATAAGTTATACAATCTCTTTCCTAATAGAAATGCTAGCTCTCATAGACATGCATGCCAGCAATTTTTTAAAAACTGCCAGGTCCTACATTTAACCCTGGACCAACGAAAATCCTTGCAACAGCCCATTCAAATCTCAGAAGTTTTGGCAGCGATTAAAGCAATTAAAGCAAAACAAAGCCCCAGGTCCAGATGGCTTCTCAAGCCTTTACTATAAGACATTTGCCAAGCAGCTAGCTCCACACTTAACGGAACTTTACAATTCTATTACTAACGCCCTTCCTTTCCCAGACTCTATGTTACAAGAAAATATTACGGTACTAGCAAAACCTGACATACCTCCCAATTCCCCAGCAAATTTTAGACCGATATCTCTTTTATACGTAGACTTAAAATTATATGCAAAAATTTTCACATCTTACCCATGATTATACACCAAGACCAGGTAGGCTTTGTTCCAAATAGGGAAGCAAAGGACAATACGACCAAGAAAATGTTAACTTTTCTGAGGAAGATGTTTCAACATACAGGGTTTTTATTTCAACCGGCGGCAGCTGTAGCCGCGGTTGCCGGAGCTCATTGAGGTGGAGGCTCCCCTCGAGGATATTCAGGAGATAATTTAAGCACTGAGAATTGCTAACTCCTTCATCTGTGACGCGAATATGCAGATTATTCTCATAAATGGAAAGCTATTGAGCTCTCTGGTTGAACTCTTGGTCTGCAGATATGACATCTAATTTCAGACTCCTTTCTCTTTCTTTCAAGGGGAAAATTTTATTCGGTCCAGGGCTGTACATTATCTCTACAATTACCGCGGAAGGAAAGGTGCCTTCCTACCGCAGGATAAGAAGAATAGGCCTAAGGGACGGCAACTGTCTAATTTCCGTTCCTTTCGTGCTGACAAGTCACAACGACAGCAGTTCTCTCAAGTCTGAGCAGCCCAAGAGTACTTGGAAGCCGGCTCACTCCTGGAATAAGTCCAAACAGACTAAGAAGCCCGCCAAGAACAAATCTGTATGAAGGGGCGGCCCCCGATCCAAGATCGGATCGAGTAGGGGGAAGACTGTCTTTTTTTCAGACACTTGGTTCCAGGATATACAGGACCCTTGGGTCCTGGAGGTTGTATCTAAAGAATACAGAATAGATTCAAGTTTCATCTGCCCAGGGGCAGATTCCTTCTCTCCAGTTTGTCTACAAGACCAGAAAAGAGGGCTGCCTTCTTAGGTTGCTTACAGGATTTCTCATCTCTAGGAGTAATTGTCCCGGTACCTACAGCAGAAAGAGGTTTGGGTTTTTATTCAAACCTTTTCATGGTTCCTAAGAAGTAGAGAACTTTTCATCCAATTCTGGACCTAAAGTGTCTAAACAAGTTTTTAAATGTTCCCTCTTTCATATTGAAACAATACGGTCAATCCTTCCTCTGGTTCAGGAAGGACAGTTTATGACCACAATAGACCTGAAGGATGCATACCTTCACGTCTTGATTCACAGGGAACATTTTCAGTTCCTGAGGTTTGCTTTTCTGGACCAGCACTTCCAGTTCATAGCACTTCCGTTTGGTCTAGCTACTGCTCCAAGGATATTTACAAAGGTTCTGGGGGCTCTTCTAGCCATTACCAAAACACAAGGTATTGCAGTAGTGTGTTACCTGGACAATATCTAGGTACAGGCACAATCTTTTCGTCTAGTGGAAGAACATTCGGAGTCCCTTCTAAATCTTCTTCAATCACATGTATGGAAGATAAACTTGGAAAAGAGTTCTCTTATTCCAAGTACAAGGGTAAATTTTCTGGAAACTATAATAGACTCCATATTTATGAGAATATTCCTCAAGCTAACTTCTGCATGTCTTGCTCTCCAGGGCTCCTCGAGACCCTCAGTGGCTCAGTGTATGGAGGTAATCGGACTCATGTTGTCCTGCATGGACATCATTCCTTTTGCCAGATTCCATCTCAGACCCTTACAACTATGCATACTGAGACAATAAAATGGCGACCATTCAGATCTGTCTCAATGGATCGTGCTGGACAGCCTGTCGAGAGACTCTCTCTCCTGGTGGCTCTGTCCAGATCATCTGTCCCAAGGCACGTGATTTTTGATACTGTCCTGGGAGATTGTGACTACGGATGCAAGTTTTTCCGGCTGGGGAGCCATTTGGGGTGCCAAGAATGCACAAGGTCTGTGGACTCTGGGCATTCTTCAATGCCTTGAAGGCTTGGCCCCTTCTGGGTTTGTAGCAGTTTATCAGATTCCAATCAGACAATATAACCTGGGTTGCCTATATCAACTATCAGGGGGAATGAGAAGTTCCTTGGTGATGAGAGAAGTATCTCAGATACTAGTTTGGGTGGAGATTGACAAATGTACGCTGTCAGTGATCCACATTCCAAGTGTGGACAACTGGGAAGCGGACTTCCTCAGCAGGCAATCCTTTCACCCAAGGGAATGGTCTCTTCAACCCGAGGTGTTTGCAGACATATGCAGCGTGTGGGGGACGCCGGAGATAGATCTCATGGCATCCTCCCTCAATACCAAGCTACCCAGGTACGGGTTGAGGTTGATGGATCCTCAGGCGGAACTGATAGATGCCCTATCAGTACCATGGAGGTACACACTCGTATATCTTTTTCCTCCATTACCACTTCTCCCTCGTGTGGTGGCTCACATCAAGCAGGAGCGAGCATCTGTGATTCTGATTGCTTCATCGTGGCAGTGAAGGACGTGGTTTGTGGATCTGGGGGTGTCCTCATCTCCTCAGTGGAGGTTACCTTGTCACAGAGATCTGCTGATACAGGATCCCTTCGTTCATCAAAATCTAGATTCTCTGAGGCTGACTGCGTGGAGATTGAACTCTTGGTCTTAGCCTAGAGGAGGTTCTCTGGTAGTGTTATTGACACTCTGGTTCAAGCGTGTAAGCCAGTTACTCGTCGTATCTACCATAAAGAGTGGAGAACTTACTTGTATTGGTGTGAAGAGCGTGGCTTTTCCTGGCATAAGTTTAAGGTTGCCAGAATTTCATCTTTTCTCCAGCATGGACTGAAGAAGGGTCTATCTGCTAGTTCCCTGAAGGGTCAGATATCGGCCCTGTCGGTGTTACTGCACAAAAGATTGGCTGAGCTTCCGGATGTGCAGTTCTTTGTTAAGGCTCTGGCAAGGATCAGACCCGTGTTTATCTGTGGCTCTGCCTTGGAGCCTAAATCTTGTTCTTAGTGTTTTGCAGCAGGCTCTGTTTGAGCCTATGCATACTGTTGACATTAAAATTGTTATCTTGGAAGGTTATTTTTTTGTTGGCTATTGCCTCTGCGTGCAGAGTTTCTGAGATTTCTGCTTTGCAATGTGATCCCCCTTATCTGTTTTTTCATGCTGATAAGGCGATTTTACGCACTTAACTAGGGTTCCTTCCTAAGGTGGTGTCGAATCGTAACATTAATCAGAAATTGTTGTTCCTTCCTTGTGTCCTAATTCTTCTTCAGCGAAGGAAAGTTTGCTTCACAATTTGGATGTGGTTTGTGCCTTGAAGTGCTATCTTCAGGCTACTAAGGAATTCAGACAATCTTCCTCTTTGTCATCTATGCGGGGAAGCGTAAGGGGCAGAAGGCTACTATGACTTCTCTATCTTTCTGGTTGAGGAGTGTCATCTGCTTAGCTTATGAGACAGCGGGACGACAGCCTCCTGAGAGCATAACGGTTTATTCCACTAGAGCAGTGGCTTCCTCTTGGGCTTTTAAGAACGAAGCCTCAATGGATCAGATTTGTAAGGTGGCTGGCTACCTGGTCCTCCTTACACACTTTTTCTTAATTTTACAAGTTTGTTGTGTTTGCTTCGACTGAAGAAGCTTTTGGGAGAAAAGTTTTGCAGGCTATGGTGCCCTCAAAATAAAGTCCGCCTCTTTTTTCTGTTCCCTCCCATTATTCATTGTGTCCTCTGGAACTTGAGTATAGTTTTTCCAACAGTAAGGAATGAAGTCATGGACTCTCCCTGCCTTATGGAAGGAAAACATAATTTATGCTTACCAGATAAATTACTTTCCTTCCTGGCAGGGAGAGTCCTCAGCCCGGCCCGTAATTTATTTTTTTGATGGGCGGCTCCCTTTTTTTTTATTTCTTCTGGCACATTTTATACCCTGATGTTTCTCCTACTTTTCCTTGTTCCCTCGGCAGAATGACTGGTAGATAGGGGAAGTGAGAGGGATATTTAAGCCTTTGGCTGGGGTGTCTTTGCCTCCTCCTGGTGGCCAGGTGTTGTATTTCCCAACAGTAAGGAATGAAGTCGTGAACTCTCCCTGCCAGAAAGGAAAGGAATTTTTCTGGTAAGCATACATTCTGTTTTGGCAGCAGTTTAAGCATGCACCTCTTTTTCCCTGCACCTTTTTATTGCTCTTATGTTTTTTTCCTTCCTTAACCTTTCTAGCTTGGGTAAATGTCAAACTAGTTTCCAGTAGGATGGGAGGGTTTTTAAGGGCTCTGGGAGTTTTGGGATCTTTGACTTCTTTTGGTGGCCAGGAGTATAATTATTTATCAGGTAAGCATGAATTATATGTTCTAATTTTTATTGAACTTGTTCGGTGTACATCAGCATGAATTATGAAGAATAAAATAGTGTTTGTGAAATTTTGTATAGCTTGTTAGTAAAAATTGAGTTATTTTTATTTCAACACCTTTGTTTAATTAAAATCAAAAAGTTCTCTCTGGCGAGGACATATCTATCCAGGTCCCAGGTTGTATAAGAATTTACTAAGATCTAAATCTAGTACCTCATACTTTCGTGAATCTGTGTCATAGTGTAAAAGGTGGCAAAGCGTTCTTTCTCCATAGAGACACAGTTTTCCATATAAAGTTATTCCACTACATGCAGGAAACAATTCCAAAAGTATTTTCCCTACTTTACTATGGTACTTTAATTCTCATGTTTTAAGAGTTAGTTTTGAATTAGCCACAAAAGAATTTAAGATTTCATTGGGAAGACAAATTAATTACTCCCATTTATACATTATGAATGTCTAATAAACTATTCATGGGAATAATGTTTTATAGTGTAATTATCAAGTTTATAATTAAAACTTGATGCACTTGCATTAATGTGCAAGTTTGTGTATGTTCAATAAAAATCATCAAAAACTAAAAGCTATTTTTTCTCTGCACCATTTCGATATGCTGAATATTTATTGCTATATTAATGAGATTTTATATTTTTATTACAATGCTCCAATATATTCACAACGTGACAAAGCAATTAACAAGGTACAAGCACTATATTTCAAATGCCAATTGCTGCAACTTAATCAAAATAAATATATACCAATAAATAATGGTATTACTAAGCATAGTTATGTTAGAGATGTTGAAAAATAAACTGATTCTGGCAAACAAAGATGCTTACAATTAACAAAGTGTAAAGAAAACATTAGTGATACTCATTCCAGTAAAATAGTTTCTTTATCTTAGTTATGTAGTGTGAAACTGTTAAAGGGACGTGGATGTCCCAGGTTCAGCCTGAACATACAATTAAAAAAAAAAAAAATTACGAGCTTTCTGTGCTTACATTTTCTTTTCATCTTTTCCATGAGAGCATTTCTAGGTAGACTTAGGGACATGCATATATCTTGTGCACCACATATAACAGTGTTACTAACTTAGGTAAGGTAAAACATACAATAAAAAAAATCCAGTATACTTCTATTATGAAATGTACTCCTTTTATCCTAGTTGGTTCCTTTCCACAAAAAGCTTATCAAGATTTAGGAGCATGCAAGTCTGTTTAGAACTATGTATGCCATTATTGCAAACACTGAAGCTATATAGTTCTAAAGGTGCATGCATGCTCCTGAGCCTACCTTCAGTATGCTGTCATGGAAAGTAGCTACGTTTCAAGGATACCAAGAAAAAGAAGCGCACAAAACAAACAAAACAGATCGCACCTGCGATTCATAGCTGGTTTTATTCACATTCAGTTCAGACCCATACAATTGCGCTTAAAAGTTGCATAAAACCAGTCTGCATATAAGAGACAGTATCAATGTGGAGTGGGATTCAGTTAAGGAAATCCTTTGGTCTTGCTTCTATCCCCTGCCCTTAACGCTTCCCTTGTCCAAAACTGTACCGCTAGACAAGTTACCCATATGCGTTGCATCCTCATGTAGGTGGACTTTCTCAAGAGGGTAATTTAAATTTCAGTTTAATCTTCTTGACAAAGTTTAACTGCGTGCAAAAGAAACGTTTAGGGATAATGTGTCTAGCTGTATACTTTTGGACACAGGAAGTGTTAAGGATAGGGGATCGAAGCAAGTCCTTCTTAGCTGAAGGGTGGTATTCAAAAAGATTTCCTTGGCTGAATCCTACTCCACATCTCTTATATGCAGATCATTTTTATGCATCTTTTAAGTGCAATTTTATGGGACTTAATAGAATGTAAATAAATGCTGCTATGAATCGCAGATGTGCTCTGTTTTGTTTGTTTTGATAGATGTTCTTATTGTGGTTTGCACACGGCTGAATCCTGGAAGCTAGAGCGGCACTGAGATATTAAAGACAGCGTTATCCTTGTAAATTCAGACAGCATAAGGACTTTTTTGTTACTTTGCTCTTAAAGGTATTGTTTCACTATTTGAAGTTTATTGGATACTATCACATAACTCCTGCAGCTCGTAGTGAGGTCTTTAACGGTTACCGACTAATTGGACTCTTGGATTTGAGGTGAAGGATCATCTATAGATTTGTACTTTTGGTGTTTTTTACTTTTGAATTTATTTATTATATTTTTTGTTTTTTGTTTTATTTGTTACATTTAATAATAAAAGTAAACTGGATTTTTTTTAACTGCATGATATATTTGAATCAAGAAAGTTTAATGTTGACTTTCTGGTCCCTTTAAATAACTACTGCACCAATACATATGTGGGAGGTCTCATTGGTTAGTGACCATAACAAATACATAACCCATACTGCTGTATTAGTTTGAAACAACTTTTACTTAATATGTCACAAAGATTAATTACCATAGGTTTTTGCAGCACAAAAGAAGGAACAAAATGTAACGCTGCAGCAGAAAGGTTTCTTTTAAATGCACATTAAATTATATGCATCAGAAATGAATTATTGCATTGCAAAAAGTCTGTATACAAAGTAAATGATTAAAAGTGTTTAACATTGTCAGTTTTGTTTTGTTTTGCATTTCATGGACACACTCCTTAAAAGGCTCTTTAGTGTTGTTTATTCTATTATCAAGCAGGCCCTAAGCAGTATGTAAGAGGTGAATCCAGTGGATAAGCCCATGCGCTCTGGAGGCAGTGTACAAATACATAGTTTTGTTTTTTTCAGGTTTAAATTACAGGAAACGCAAACAAAATTGATCATGAAAGGGGATTGCATGTAATAATGAAAGTGATTACATTCTAAATTATATTTTAAGTTTAATATCGCTATGTGTCGGAAGTTTAATTAAAATGCATTTGCTTTTTTCTTTATTGCTTTTTGTTTCTCATTCCTTTGAATATTAAAGACATTCTGATATTTTGTTTCAATTTAAAAATAATTTGTAGTTGTGGTAATCCAAAAAAAAAAAAAAAAAACATAATCACTAGTCAATGATTTACCACCTAAACATTTTTTTTAAGACCCACTGAAATGAAAGGGTCTAAAAGGCACAATATACTGTACATTTGCTAGAATACATTTCATCAGGATTACACTGTTTGCAGTCTATAAACGTTTGACAGCATGTACACAATGATAGAGTAAGCAGTATACCGTTTTTGTTCAATTTGAGCAAGGATGTTGCAGTTTCCATATTTTTAAATAAAGCACCAATTCTTCCTAATGAATGTTGCTTAGTATGATTGATTTTTGTAGACCTAAGGGGGTCAGCAACTCAGTTATGCGCTGTTTAAGGACATAAATTGTATAAAACATCATGTTAATAAAGTATGAGGAAATGGTGCTTTAACCTGGCATGACTGTTTTTTTTAACTTTTTATTACCTTAGTTTATTTCTTGTTTGTTTTTTATGTGATTTCATCTGCAGTTTTAGAGTTGAGCTGCAATTTTTTGTTGTTAAATATGGCAATCATTGCAGCAACTTATTAAATTATTTTTTTATTTATTTATGCATGTATTTGTTGTTTTTACAGGGCATGCCCTTAAACCTCAGGTGGCCTCAATTTTTACTTCCTTTTTGGATGGGTTAAAAAAATTCTACATCACAAAGGTACAGTTTTTGCTACAGAACTTTTTTTGCTTCTTTAACTGGGGCTTTTTTGAATCTTAGAATTTGCATGCTTATCAAGCTGCGATAACAATATATATATTTTTTATTCATTTTTTCAGTTTATTTTTTTTCTATTGTAATGACTCATCAACAGTACAAAAAGCAATTTTACAAGTACACATGGACTATTATTACAACTTAACTCCAGTTTGTTACATTTGTATGCCAAATTCTAGTGGAGCATTAACTGTCTGATTCTGACCAAATATAGGTTTCAGAAAGCTTTTATCTTGCTGAGTCAATTACACGTGCTATAACTTTCACTTACAGCTACTTTATAAAAATAATACACTAAATAAACCTCTTTTCTAATTAACCAAGTCATTTTTTTTTATTTTTATGTTTTTAATACTGACATGCTTGAACAAGTTTTTGGCAGGATCTATTCTGCTTTTTTGATATTCTTACATTTTCTTCATTTTTAAAATCCTTTAATTATTTTTTTTATATATACAGGAATTAAAATATTCTATTATAAAAAAATATATAAAATACTCAAAATTTACTTTAGAGCATTTGATCTTTAAACAAAATGCCTTCTTTTGCTATGTGTTCAGAAGGGTTAAATACTAGACATGCAAAAATGTGCTTTTGTTCGTTTGCAAAGAAAAACAAAAAATCTTTTACTAATTTGGTCCAAATTAGTTTATTAATTAATTATGAACAAATAGATCATTTATTCATTAGTTAATTTAGTTTAGCCCAGGAGTGTCAAACAAATGACCCACGGCGAAAATGGCCAGAAAAGTAAACCCTGGGGAGAGAAAATTGGGTGCAAGGTAGAAAATTTTGAGTATTTTATATTTTTTTTTATAATAGAATATTTTAATTCCTGTATATATATAAAAAATAATGGGGAGAGAAAACTTGGTGCGTGGGAGATATTTTTCCCCTCTTGTTATCATTGTAAGAAGTCATACAATAGATTATAACCCTCAAGGCAGAACATGCTTTGATCTGAGATATCGCAGAAAATGCAGCATGTCTGCAGAAGAATGGGACACATGTAGGAATTTTTAGTACTTTCGCTTTGCCATGCTGTTCTACATCATAATGTTCCCTTCAAACAGCGCTGTGCTCTGACGGCACTGTGTAAGTTTCCCTTAACACAGTACAGCCAGAGTAAAACGTTGATTAAGAAAACAGTCAAATATGCGGCAGTGCATTAATTGATGACTCTACTTCCCAGTCTGCAAAGCTGTGACCCCTGAATGTAAGACTTGGGATCTAAGCACCTTTATTATTACTACATTTTTACCTTATAATTATGTGCTACTACACCAAAGGAAACACATTTATTCAAGACATTTTAAAAACTTAAACTTTTTTTTTTTCGGCAGCTAAGTTGCAATACAATTTTCAACTGCTGCATTATATTTTAAAACTTCAAAAATTGCTTTATTTTCCAGTTAATAAAAACATTGCAAATGAGCTATTTTTTTGTGTGTGTGATTGCCTTATTTTAAATGGCATTTTGTTTCAAAATCATCTGCAGACAATTTTTTGCAGAAAGTTCATGTTCTAACTCTGGGTTTATAACGTTACGTGACGTCCTTTGTTTATGCAAAAGTTTTCCCATGTTTGCTGTTTTAAAAAAGTGCTTGTTTTTTTTTTCTTGTTTGCGCATGTGCGTATATATACATTTTATACATTCGGCCCTCTATTCCTACGTTAATGGACAATTCGGCCCTTTTTAAGATATGAGTTTAACACCCCTAGTTTATCCATTTAATTGAGTAGGGAAACTAAATTAACAAATGTTTTCTTTAAACACGCTAAAGAACAGTTATTTCTTTCCTAAGATATGGTGAGTCCACGGCTTGAGTAATTACTGTTGGGAATATCACTCCTGCAGGAGGATGCAAAGAGCACCACAGTTAAACTGCTATCACTCCCTTACCCACAACCCCCAGTCATTCTATTTGCCTTCGGTGCATTGAGGAGGTTAAGTTTAGGTGTCTGAAGAAAATTTTTGATTTATTCTACAAGCAAGTTTTGGGGTATAGCCGTATTCCACGTCATTCCTTGCAGTCGGGTAGCGTGGCTTTAAAGTAGTTAGATACTTGTAAAGAGTTACTTACTGCGTTTTCCTAACAATTGCTGCTCTAGTTTAGAAAGCCAGAGTTGGCTACTCTGCTCTTTCTTTTTCAAAGATCCAGGTGAGGAACTGTGTCCTCTCCTTGTAACTGTCTACATGCCAGACAGCGGAGCAGGTAAGTGCTTTTTCTTCCAGTGGGGGAGACCATGCACTTAACAAATTAAAAACACTGCTTTTTTATTGGGACATAGATAATCCTGTTGTATGGATTACACTGGGGCATGAAGCAAGCACTGTAGCATGTGTGAGACTAACATTTAAACTCTTTTAAAAAGAAAGGGTAAAATGTTTTTATTAGGCTTTATTTTCTGACACATATTTACTTGATAAAACAATACAAGTTTAAACTGAAAGTAAGGCTGCATTTTCTATTTCAGCAGCTTATTCATTTCCCCTTTGCTTTAAAATAAAACAATGCAACATTTTAAACTGTCAGGTTTGAAAAACAAAACGGTTATTTTTGGTACTCTGTGTACCAGGAAGTAGTGCCTCCCTGTGTCGCAGCAGTAATTTGAGCTCGGCAGTTGCGGTCACATGACCAGCTTTGCTTCATAACATTTCTGAGGGAAAAGTTTTTTTCTCTATTTCTGGGTGATCCGGTCTTAATTGGTATCGGTAAGGCACCTCAGTAATTGAATTGTGGGGTTGCCTGAAGGGGATTTTAGAAGTTTATTTGATGTTTATTAAATGTTTTTTCTTAACTTTTCTCACAATTTTAGCTGGGGATCGATCCTAATTTGGGATAAAATTTAAAGTGTATTTTTTCCTTGGCTTATTTTTATTGAATATTAAAATCTTTGGAACTTATCTGTACAAGTTTATTTACTGTTTCACAACATGTCTGATATGGAGCAAGATCCTACTCTCATGAATTCATGCTTATTATGTTTAGATGCACAAATTGCAGCTCCTATGCAATTTTGTTCTTCATGTGTCAAGAAAACCTTACAAAATAAAGGTAAAATGTTTGAGCCTAATTTCTCTCAGGCTGATGCTGTTAAAATAATACCTCAGCTGTCTCCTGCTGCGTCCCAAGCCTCAATGGCATCACATGCAGTGCCATGCAGGTCCTCTATAACTCCTAGTGGAGTTTATTTAAAAGCAGAAATTGCTGCCCAGGTTTTTTCAGGGGTATCTGCGGCATTAGCTGCCATACCCAGATTACAGGGAAAACACAAGAGGAAATCTAGAAATTCAGAAAGTAAGGTGCCTGTCCTCAGTTCTGCTTCCCAATTTGCCCTTTCTCATAAGTCTGATGAGGAAGATACATCTGGACTTTCTGAGGGTGAAATCTCAGATTCGGACTGTATAATTCCTTCTTCTGAGACTGATGTGGTATCTTTCAGATTTAAGCTTCAACACCTTGTGTATTGTTAAAGGAGGTTTTAGCTACTTTAGATGACTCTGATACCCCTGTCATTGTCACACCTAAGAAATCTAGTAAACTTAATAGTTTCTTTGTTGAGCCTTCCACTTTGGAGGTTTTTCCTGTGCCGGACCGTGCTAGGGAGATTATCTCACAGGAATGGGAGAAACCAGGGGTGTCTTTTTTTCCCTGTCTCCCATTTTTAAGAAAATGTTTCCTGTTGAGGACTCCATTAAAGACTCTTGGTATACTGTACCCAAAGTTGAAGGGGCCATTTCCACTCTGGCTAAGAGAACCACTATTCCTATTGAGGATAGCTGCTCTTTTAAGGATCTAATGGACAAAAAGCTGGAGGCTTATTTGAAAAAGATTTATGTTCATCAAGGTCTCCAGTGGCAATCTGCAGTGTGTATTGCCACCGTGACTAGTGCGGCATCTTATTGGTTCAATGCCTTGTCTGATTCTCTTCAAGTAGATACTTCCTTGGATGAAATTCAAGATAGGATTAAAGCTCTAAAGTTGACCAATTCCTGTTGACCAAGGGGTCCAACAGGAGTAGCCGTGTCTCTCCTGGTTGTTTTTTTTTATTTGCTTATCTGGTTAAATAATATGCTTTAAAAAACCTTATAGTATGCTCAGATGCAGCCCTCAGTATTAGCTATTATTAGTTAAAAGTAATTCAGCCCTCGGATTGTAAGGGCTTAGCTTACTTCAGCAATATTTACTGTGGGCTAATATAAAGAATTATTATTGATATTCAGCAAACCTGTACTATCTATTAACCAGGTTTAAAGGGACACTATACCCAAACATTTTCTTTCATGATTAATGTAGAGGATATAATTTTAAACAACATTCTAATTTACTTCTATTACCTAATTTGCTTTATTCTTTAGATATACTTTAATGAAGAAATAGCAATGCACACAGTGAACCAATCACAGGAGGCATCTATGTGCAGCTACCAATCAGCAGCTACTAAGCATATTTAGATATGCCTTTCAGCAAAGAATATCAAGAGAATGAAGCAAAATAGATAATAGAAGTACATTAGAAAGTTGTTTATAATTGTATGCTCTTTCTAAATCATGAAAGAAAAAATGTGGTTTTCATGTCCCTTTAAGTGTTTTTAATTCACTAGCCTTTGCTACAGTATTTGTGTGTGTTGCTAGTTTATTTAATAAAGACTATAATGTATGAATGAAATTGAACTTTTAATACTATATGAATTATCCAAATTACATTATACTCTTTGAGTTAAGACTTATTGTACTATTGTGGAGTTCTTTTGCTACAAACTTTTTTGTATTTCTTTTATACAATTAGTTTATCTAGTTGTTTTGTCCTGCTCAAACTTAGACTCCACATCAGATGTTGGCTCTAATAATTATAATTCATTTATGTATTCATTAAACTAGAATGTACACATATTAGGATACGAATATATGAGCAACATCTGCTACTGCTTAACTCTGATATACCCTAATCCTATATGTTCTAAAGATTCCTTACAAGGGCAAAACCTTGCTTGGACCCGATTTGGCAGAAATTATCTCTGATATTACGGATGGAAAAGGGTCTTTTGTACCTCAAGATAAGAAGAATAGGCCTAAAGGACAGCAGAGTAATTTTTGTTCCTTTCGTAACTTCAGAGGAAAGCCTTCCCCTTCTTCTTCCAAGCAGGAACAATCCAAGCCTTCTTGGAAACCCAATCAGTCTTGGAACAAGGGGAAACAAGCAAAGAAACCTGCGGCTGATTCCAAATCAGCATTAAGGGTTTGCCCCCGATCCGGGATTGGATCAGGTGGGGGGGCAGACTTTCTCAGTTCTCTGAAGCCTGGTTATGAGATGTCCCAGATAACTGGACTGTGGACATAGTATCCCAGGGTTACAAATTGGAATTCCAGACTTTTCCTCCCAGAGGCAGATTCCATCTCTCAAGATTATCTACAGACCATATAGAGAGAGAGGCGTTCTTGAAATGTATACCATATCTTTCCTCCCTGGGAGTGATAGTTCCAATTCCAGTGCAGGAACATGCGTATCGGGTTCTACTTCAACCTGTTTGTGGTTCCCAAAAAAGAGGGAACTTTCCGTCCCATTCTAGACTTGAAGTGTCTAAACAAGTTTCTTACAGTTCCATCCTGCAAGATGGAGACTATACGCTCCATTCTTCCTTTAGTACAAGAGGGTCAGTTCATGAGAACCATAGACCTAAAAGGATGCATATCTTCATGTTCCTTTTCACAGGGACCATCACAGATTCCTGAGATTTGCCTTAATGTAATAAATTTGGATAAAATAAGTTCAAAATAGTTTTGTAAACAAATAGCAAATACAAACTTTTGCTCATGCCTATTAAAAACATAGATGAATTTGTTCTCTTGTGCCACTTCCAGTGAAGATACAGCTGGTGAGCAAATGGAAACAGCCATACATGTGTATGATCCAGTTACTGGACATAGAAATGGGGTAAAAAGTAGGTCTTCCAGGAGTGCAACTATGTGTTTAATCCTTTTGAAGGAGCTAAACATATAGTAAAAGAAGTTACTTTGTTTTATTACTATTATAGTTTAAATCCATGTATTTATCTTTACACGAGAATGTCCCTTTATTACCAATCTCAATCTCACACAGTTGTCTATGACTTCATGAAATTCACTGATGAATGCATTTTCCTTTTTTTCTGTATAGTATAGCTATGGAATTATTCAAATGCAAAAATATAATGTGTAAGCACAAGTTTTATAGTCAGTCCATAAAGGCTTTTAAAATTGCTAGCAAAATAATTGTATTATTTTTATTGCATATTGTATTTAAAATGAAATTAATAAGCCATTGCTTGAGCATTGGGTTTTGTTCTGTGGAGTATCCTGAAGCACTTAGTAAAACAATCTGCATAATGTATAAAGGAGTTGTAATACAGAAGGAAAAAGGGCCCATGAGAAACATCTAACAACGAAAGAACACTTGACATGCTGTGACAGATAGCCGTGTTTTATAAATGCTTCAAATGGAGGCCGAAACAGAAATTACATCTGCTGCAAATCCTGATGAAGTGCAATGTTTTCTTATTGGGAAAGGGATGCTTGATTCTGAATCCCTAAAAGGACATTAAAGGGACATGAAACCCCATTAATTTAATTAAAGTTTGTGAAAAATTTACTTTTTTATATTATAGCATCTGGAGATCAAATGGTGGCATGAAATATATGAAAATGGGCCTAGATCAATACTTTATCTATTTTAAAAATATATAGTTTTGGGGGTCAATTTTGACAATTCGGCCAGTTTTGCTATACCAAATGAGTAACCCAATTGCACCCTTGACACTAAACCCAAAATTTTTCTATAAAAAATCAGGTAGAGAATACAATTTTCAACAACATTCCAGTTTACTTCTATTATCTAATTTGCTTTATTGTTTAGATATACTTTGTTGAAGAAGTAGCAACACATGGGTGAGCCAATCACACAAGGCATCTATGTGCAGCCACCAATCAGCAGCTACTGAGCCTATCTAAATATGCTTTTTTGGCAAAAAATATAATGAGAATGAAGCAAATTAAATAATATAAGTAAATTAGAAAGTTGTTTAAAATTGCATGTTCTTTCTAAATCATGAAAGAAAAAAAATTTCATGTCCCTTTAAGATGATCACAAACAACAAAAATATATGTCTGATCTTAGCTAAATAAGACGCCAAAGAGATTTTTTTTTTTTTTTTTTACAGTGATCATCTTCTATATTTTTTAATTTTACAATAATTTCTTAATTCTGAGAATAAATAGCTAGTTAAAACGATCATCCACTGAAAGCTCTTTTTACCCCCCCCCAATAAATATATATATATAGTTTTCATAGGTAAAACAAAACACAAATAACAAAGATTTCTGTGTAAACTGAGTGATAGCCAAAATGTTTTAAAAATTCTCGGTTACTTTGGGCAAGGTTTTCTCTGAAATTCATAGTAGTGAACGGATTAAATACATCTCTCTTTTGTTTAAAAATTGTACTTGTCTCACACTGCCTAGAGAGGACAAAAACAAATTCAGTAACTTGCAAATGCTGAAAATCAAATAGATGGTTTAGGAAATTTTCAGTATTTTGAAAACCTAACTGACAGGTTTAGTTTTTTTGCCTTTCTTGGGAGTGTGGGACAAAGCACAGTGTTTACACAAAGCAATATGTTTTAATGCCCTTTTAAACCTCTAAACCAGTTACTTTTAAACAAAACTACACTAAGGTGCCTATTCAAAATGAACGTTATGTTAAAACATTCTTGCTATTCAGGAGCTGGCATTCAAAATCAAGTGAATTGACCAAATTTCACGCGCTCCTTGTGTGCATGAATCTTAGACGTGTGATTCGATGAATGAAAATGACATGCTTGCATTTTTTTACGCCTTCACTTTGCAGTTTTCAAGCATATTGTGTGAAATTGCTATAAAAAAATAAAGAAAACAAGATATCGGACAAATTTGGGGCAAAACATCTGCTTGCGGGTAACTTCATTGCTAGCAATGGGGAGAAACAAAGTCACACAAAAAGAATCTACATGTGTTTTTTTTGGCTTTGATTACTTACCTGAGCACTCTATAACAATTATTATGTGTAACTGAAAGGAAAATTAAGCACTAAATACCTGTACATTTTATACACCTCCCTCTTATTATGGGTGCCACAATTTTCGAACCTAGGTTTCACTGCAGTTATCTGAAGTTACTGCACATGCACTAACACTTGGGCACTAAAATGCAGTGAAGGCTACATTTCAACATGGCAGCACCTATGTCTAGAGGGAGGCAAGGAATAACCCAAATTCTATGCTTCTAAAATGTATTTAGTTTTTACAGCATTTTCACATATTTTAAATGACAAAATTTAAAATAACAAAAATAAAACCTTCATGTGGTTTCAAAGCAGATACAAGCATTTGTATATTTACAAGCGTTTGTTTGACTTGATTTTCACTAGATATGAAAATCAAGTAATGTGCACCAATTTGTTGAATTATAGGACTTTTCTTTCATAAAGGTGGTTGGAGTCCATGATTCATTACTCCTGGGAATTACTTTCCCTGCCACTAGGAGGAGTCAAAGATTCCCAATCCCCAAGAGTTCTATATAACACCTCCCACCTCTATGGTAGTTAGTCTTATCTTTGCCACCACTGGAGGAAGGTGAAGCGTGAAGATGTGCAAATAATTTCTTTGTTGAGAGAAACATAGAAACTTAGATATTGACGGCAGATAAGAGCCATAGGCCCAGCAAGTCTGCCCGATATTACCTAACAGTATAAACTTATCCAGTTTGTAGGATAACCTTATGTTTGTCCCATGCATTTTTAAAGTCCCCCACAGTGTTTGTCGCTACTACCTCTTGAGGAAGTTTATTCCATAAATCAATCACTCTTTCTATAAAGTAGCGTTTCCTCAAATTACTCCTGAATCTACTACCCTTTAGCTTGAGCTCATGACCCCTTGTTCTTGAATTTTCCATTTTATGTAAAATACCCACAGCCTCAGTTTTACTAAACCCTTTAACGTACTTAAAAAGTTGCTATCATATCACCTCTTTCCCTTCTCTCCTCTAAGCTATACATATTTAGGTTTATTGAACCTATCCTGGTAAGTTTTATTTTTTAGACCATGTACCATTTTTGTAGCCCTCCTTTGCACAGATTCAAGTTTGTGAATATCCTTCTGAAGATATGACCTCCAGAACTGCACACAATACTCAAGATGAGGACTAACTAATGATCTATAAAGTGGCATAATAACCTTACTATTTCTGCTGCAAATACCTCTACCAATACATCCAATACATCCAAGCATTGTGCTAGCCTTACCCCCCCCCCCCCCCCCCCCCGTGGAACATCCACTCTGTTACAAATTTTTGTATCATCTGCAAACACATACTTTCCCCTGTAGCCCTTTGCTGATATCACAGATAAATAAGATAAACAAAACAAGCCCCAGAACTGACCCCTAAGGAACACCACTAGTAACAGCCCCCTCTGCTGAATGAACTCCATTTACTAAGACATTTTGTTTTCTGTCCTTAAGCCAGCATTCCACCCAGTTCACAATTTTTGAATCTAGACCAAGAAGATAAAGTTTGTGAATTAGTTTGTGTGGGACAGTGTCAAATGCTTTGCTGAATTCTAGATATGCTACATCAACTGCTCCACCCTTGTCTAATACTTTTGTTACATTATCAAAGAAGTAAATTAGATTAGTCTGACATGATCTCCCTGAAGTAAAACCATGCTGATTTTGGTCCTCTAAATTGTTTGTCTTTATGTAAGTCATAATTCTTTCTTTTAAGAGGCTTTCCATTAATTTCCCTACTACTGAAGTTAAATTAACTGGCCTGTAGTTACTATATTCTTCTCTACTGCCCTTTTTATGAAGAGGTATTACATTTGCTATTCTCCAATCATCTGGGACAGCTCCTGTTAATAGTGACTGATTAAACAGATCTGTTAATGGGACAGTTAGCGCTGATCGAAGTTCTTTTAAAACCCTTGGATGAATATTATCAGGACCCACTGCTTTTTTAACATTTATTTTTGATAATGCTAACAAAACCTCACCCTCTGTTAAAAGATTACTGTTAAGCCTGTTTCTATTTTACATAGCATCCCTTAATGTAGACATTCTATCTTCACAATCTTTTGTGAAAACAGAACAGATGTAATCCTTGAGACAGTCTGCAATCTGCTTGTTTCCTTCTATTATTTAACAATCAACTGATTTAAATTTTACTATTCCTACCTTATTTTTTCTTCTATCACTGATATATCTAAAGAATGTTTTGTCCCCATGTTTTACTGACTGTGCTATCTTGTCTTCTGCATGAGCTTTAACCTTCCTAATTAACTGCTTAGTCTTTTTTGTTGGAGTCTCCATATTTTCATATCATTATCTGCTTGTGTGTGTCTGTAATTTTTATAAGCTATCTTTTTGTCTTTACAGCATGTGCTGCTACTTTGGAAAACCAAATTGGTTTCCGCTTTTTTTACTTTTACAGACATGTCTAATACAGTGTGCGGTTGCATCTAAAATGGCACCTTTCACAAATTCCCACTGTTCTTGAACCCCTGTAATAAGAGTTTTCCATTTTAAATAGTTTTTTAGGTATTCTCCCATTAATGAAAAATATGCCTTCCTAAAGTCTAAAACTTTTGTTTTAGTCTGGGTGGACAGTTCCTGCACATGAATACTAAACCAAACAGATTGATGATCACTGGATCCTAAGTTCTCACCTACAGACACATCTGAAACTGTATCACTGTTTGTAAGTATTAGATCTAATATAGCTTCCTTACGAGTTGGTTCCTTGACTAATTGCTCAAGTGATTCCACTAGCAGAGATTCAAAACTATACCTGCTTCTAGCTGATCTAGCAGAAGGAATCTTCCAGTCTATATCTGGCAAATTAAAGTCCCCCAGTACTATAACCTTACCCTTCATGGTCATTTTGGTTATTTCTTCTAATAACAGATTGTCCAGTTTTTCATCCTGCAATGGAGGCCTATATACAACTCCTATTCTAAACACATTTTTATCTCCAATTTCCACTGTCATCCAAATACTTTCCACCTCATCATGTGTTCCTACAATTTCAGTAACCTTTATTTCTTTTGCAAGATGTACCGAGTCCACGGATTCATTCTAACTTGTGGGATATTGTCCTTCCTGACAGGAAGTAGCAAAGAGAGGAAAAACAGATGAAAAAGGGGGGTTGTACAGCGCCTAAGGCTAAGGACTCAAGTAGGATAAAGGGAATATTTCAATAATAGACTAATAAAATTCCTAATACTTTTACTATAAATCGCTTTGGTAAAATAATACAATAGAATCACTATAATACATAAAATACAATGAAATACATAAAACTCATGGATCCATGATGTACATAAATTGTTGACAATAAAATAATATCTAAAACATGAGAAAGCTTCTAGCAATAGAGTATGCAATTGTTTGCAGGGACCACTTGGAGTGTCTTGACAAGCTTGGTGCTGGTGAAAAAACCCTTGCAAGGGTAATGAAGGTGATGTGAAAGATGAACTTAAAAAATTATGGTGAAAAACATTAGTGAAGATGGTGTAAAAAATTTATAAAAATTAAAAATTCCAAAAAAATGAAAAAAAGTGAAAAAAAATGAAAATATGATGAAAAATGGTGAAACTATGTGAAAAATATGAAAATATGAGCAAATTGGAGTGAGGAAGATAAAATATAATAAGTCACAAAAATGATGAAAATGATGCCATGGTGATGAAATTTAGTGATGTAAGTCAATCAATTTGTAATCCAATGAAAAAAGGCAAATAAATGTCAACGAGTCTTGAGAAAGGCCTTTTTAAAGGGCCGAAATACGTTGACCCACTGGTAAGGACTATTTCACAGAGTATTATACTATTGGACATATTACGCTATGTTATTGTATATTTCTTACAGGTACACTTCAAGAAACTAGTTTACCATTGGTTGCAGATCAGGGTATCGCTCAGGAGTTATGGACAGATCCTTACTCCCAACACTTCAGGTTCCATTTGACTTTTATTTGACATTTATTTGACTTTTTTCATTGCCTTTTTTCATTGGATTACAAATTGATTGATTTACATCACTAAATTTCATCACCATGGCATCATTTTCATCATTTTTGTGACTTATTATATTTTATCTTCCTCACTCCAATATGCTCATTTTTTCATATTTTTCACATTGTTTCACCATTTTTCATCATATTTTCATTTTTTATTCATTTTTTTGGAATTTTTAATTTTTATACATTTTTTACACCATCTTCACTAATGTTTTTCACCATCATTTTTTAAGTTCATCTTTAACATCACCTTCATTACCCTTGCAAGGGTTTTTTCACCAGCACCAAGCTTGTCAAGACACTCCAAGTGGTCCCTGCAAGCAATTGCATACTCTATTGCTAGAAGCTTTCTCATGTTTTAGATATTATTTTATTGTCAACAATTTATGTACATCATGGATCCATGAGTTTTATGTATTTCATTGTATTTTATGTATTATAGTGATTCTATTGTATTATTTTACCAAAGTGATTTATAGTAAAAGTATTAGGAATTTTATTAGTCTATTATTGAAATATTCCCTTTATCCTACTTGAGTCCTTAGCCTTAGGCGCTATACAACCCCCCTTTTTCATCTTGTTTTCCTCTCGGGGGCTAGTTAGGACCCCTTTTTTGTACAGCTACAGGACAGATCTTAGCGCTTGGCCATTTTTTACCCTATAAGGAAGTAGCAAAGAGAGCACCACAGCAGAGCTGTCTATATAGCTCCCCCTTAACTCCACCCCCCAGTCATTCTCTTTGCTGGCTCTAAGCAGGAAGGGTAAAGAGAAGAGGTGTTAAACTGTTAGTTTTATTTTATCTTCAATCCAAGTGTTTGTTATTTTTAAATGGTACCGGTGTTGTACTATTTACTCTCAGGCAGGACATAGATGAAGATTTCTGCCTGGAGGATGATGATCTTAGCATTTGTAACTAAGGTCCACTGCTGTTCCCACAGAAGCTGAGGAGTACAGGAAAACTTCTGTGTGAGGAACGGTTTTTTGCTATACAGCAATGAGATATGTTCAGTCATATTTTCTGCAGAGACTGTGTTAACTCAGAAAGGCTGACAGTGTCCCCATTAGGGGAAGGGGAAGCAGTAATCCTAGTGTTATCAGAGGTTTTTACTAGCTTGCATAAAGGGTTAATTTTTTGTGGGCACTCAGTTTATGTGAATTTGGGACAAATGTTTTTGTGTCTGGGAATAACGTTTTCTGTTTTATGGGACATTTGATTGAGGGTTCTTTGGGGTTGTTTATAACCCACATAGCTTTCAGGCAGGGTTTGTTAATTTTGTGTAGGCCCCAGCAACATCGAGTGAGGTGGGCAGGGCCTACATTTACAAGCAGCAAGCAACTTCTCCTGAGGTCCTGAGAGTCTTCTGAGGGACTAATTGAAGCTTTAAACCCCATATTATCGCTTCCTAAGGGCAGGTAGGGCCACAGCAGAGCTGTGGCAAGGTGCTTTAGGGGGTGTTAACCAGTTTTAGACACTTATCAATCCGGTTTTTTCATTTGGGGGTCTATTGCTTTGTTACTTGTGGTGCAATCCTTCTAAAGCTTAGTGGGTGTACTGTTAAAATTTCGGAATTTTTGAAGCAATTTTAACCTGTTTTGCAGTTTGTGTATGCCTTTTTTTCTCTTAAAGGTACAGTACCGTTTTTGCTAATTGTGTTTTTTTCATTAAAGTGTTTTCCGAGCTTGCTTGCTTCATTACAACCCTGTTAAACATGTCTGACACTGAGGAAACTCATTGTTCAATTTGTTTAGAAGCCATTGTGGAACCCCCTCTAAGAATGTGTCCCAATTGTACTGATATGTCTATAAATTGCAAACGGCATATTCTCAGACAGAAGTAAATCAGGTTTCGCCATCTAGTTCTCCCCAAGTGTCACAACCAGTTACGCCCGCACAAGCGACGCCAAGTACTTCTAGTGCGTCTAATTCTTTCACCTTGCAAGATATGGCTTCAGTTATGAATACTACCCTCAGAGGTTTTATCTAAACTGCCAGGGTTGCAAGGAAAGCGCAGTAGCTCTGGGTTAAGAACAAATGCTGAGGCTTTTGACGCTTTAGTAGTCGTATCCGATATTCCCTCACAATGTTCTGAGGTAGGGATGAGGGATTTGCTGTCTGAGGAAGAGATTTCTGATTCAGGAAAGATGTTCCCTCAGACAGATTCAGATATGACGGCATTTAAATTTATGCTAGAGCACCTCCGTTTATTGCTCAGGGAGGTTTTAGCTACTCTGGATGATTGTGACCCTATTGTCGTTCCAGAGAAATTGTGTAAAATGGACAAATATTTAGAGGTTCCTGTTTACACTGATGTTTTTCCGGTCCCTAAGAGGATTTCGGACATTGTTACTAAGGAGTTGGATAGACTAGGTATTCCGTTCGCTCCCCCTCCTGTTTTTAAGAAAATGTTCCCCATTTCTGACACCATAAAGGACTCATGGCAGACAGTCCCTAAGGTGGAGGGAGCTATTTCTACTTTGGCTAAGCGTACAACTATACCTATTGAAGACAGTTGTGCTTTCATTGATCCTATAGATAAAAAGTTTGAGGGTCTCCTAAAGAAAATATTTATTCATCAGGGTTTTCTTCTTCAACCTATAGCGTGCATTGTTCCGGTAACCACTGCAGCTGCTTTTTGGTTTGAGGCTCTAGAAGAGGCTCTTCAGATGGAGCCCCCTCTAGATGATATTTTGGACAGAATTAAGGCCCTTAAGTTGACTAATTCTTTTATTACAGACGCCGCTTTTCATCTTGCATAAGTTAGCGGCAAAGAATTCAGGTTTTGCCATTTTAGCGCTAAGAGCGTTATGGCTTAAGTCCTGGTCAGCTGATGTGTCATCTAAATCTAAGCTTTTGACCATCCCTTTCAAAGGTAAGACCCTATTCGGGCCTGCACTGAAAGAGATAATTTCAGACACCACTGGAGGGAAGGGTCATGCCCTCCCTCAAGATAAGTCAAATAAGACAAGGACCAAACAAAATAATTTTCGTTCCTTTCGAAACTTCAAGGGTGGTCCCACTTCCTCTTCCCCTGCTGCAAAGCAAGAGGGGAACTTTGCTCAATCCAAGCCAACTTGGAGACCTAACCAGGCTTGGAACAAGGGTAAACAGGCCAAAAAGCCTGCTGCTGCCACTAAGACAGCATGAAGGGGTAGCCCCCGATCCTGGACCGGATCAAGTAGGGGCAGACTTTCTCTCTTTGCTCAGGCCTGGGCAAGAGACGTTCAGGACTCCTGGGCCATAGAAATTGTAACCCAGGGGTATCTCCTAGATTTCAAAGATTCTCCTCCAAGGGGGAGGTTCCATCTTTCTCAATTGTCTGTAAACCAGACAAAAAGAGAGGCGTTCTTACTCTGTGTAGAAGACCTTTTTACCAGTTCCGAAAACAGAACAGGGGAAAGGTTTCTACTCCAATCTGTTTGTGGTTCCCAAAAAAGAGGGAACCTTCAGACCAATTCTAGATCTCAAGATCCTAAACCAATTCCTAAGAGTTCCATCCTTCAAGATGGAGACCATTCGAACTATTTTACCAATGATCCAGGAGGGTCAATATATGACTACCGTGGATCTAAAGGATGCATATCTACACATTCCTATCCACAAAGATCATCACCAGTTCCTCAGGTTTGCCTTTCTGGACAGGCATTACCAGTTTGTGGCTCTTCCCTTGGGGTTGGCCACGGCGCCAAGAATCTTCACAAGTTGCCCAGTCTCACACAGACTTAGTGTTGGCCTTTCTAAGATCTCATGGGTGGAAGGTGAACGTGAAAAAGAGTTCTCTTATTCCTCTCACAAGAGTTCCATTCCTGGGAACTCTGATAGATTCAGTGGACATGAAAATATTTCTGACGGAGGTCAGGAAATTAAAGATTTTAACCACCTGCCGAGCTCTTCATTCCATGCCGTCAGTGGCTCAGTGTATGGAGGTAATCGGACTTATGGTAGCGGCAATGGACATAGTTCCGTTTGCTCGCTTGCATCTCAGACCACTGCAACTATGCATGCTCAAACAGTGGAATGGGGATTATGCAGATTTATCTCCTCAGATAAATCTGGATCAAGAGACCAGAGACTCTTTTCTTTGGTGGTTGTCACAGGATCACCTGTCCAGGGGAATGTGTTTCCGCAGGCCAGCGTGGGTTATTGTGATGACGGACACCAGCCTACTGGGCTGGGGTGCAGTCTGGAATTCCCTGAAAGCACAGGGTTTGTAGACTCGGGAGGAGGCCCTCCTACCGATAAATATTCTGGAATTAAGAGCTATGTTCAATGCTCTTCAGGCGTGGCCTCAGCTGGCTTCGGCCGGATTCATCAGGTTTCAGTCGGACAACATCACGACTGTAGCTCATATCAATCATCAGGGGGGAACAAGGAGTTCCTTGGTGATGATAGAAGTTTCCAGGATAATCCGATGGGCAGAGACTCACTCTTGCCATCTATTAGCGATCTATATCCCAGGGGTGGAGAACTGGGAGGCAGATTTTCTAAGTCGTCAGACTTTTCATCCGGGGGAGTGGGAGCTCCATCCGTAGGTGTTTGCTCAACTGGTTCAGCTATGGGGCACACCAGAATTGGATCTGATGGCGTCTCGTCAGAACGCCAAACTTCCTTGTTACGGATCCAGGTCAAGGGATCCTCAGGCAGTACTGATAGATGCTCTAGCAGTACCCTGGTCGTTCAACCTGGCTTATGTGTTTCCACCATTCCCTCTCCTTCCGTGTCTGATTGCCAGAGTCAAACAGGAGAGAGCTTCTGTGATTTTGATAGCGCCTGCGTGGCCACGCAGGACTTGGTATGCAGACCTGGTGGACATGTCATCTCTGCCACCATGGACTCTGCCACTGAGACGGGACCTTTTGATTCAAGGTCCATTCAAGCATCCAAATCTAATTTCTCTTCAACTGACTGCTTGATAATTGAACGCTTGATTTTATCAAAGCGGGTTTTCTCTGAGTCGGTCATAGATACCTTGATTCAGGCTCGAAAGCCTGTCACCAGGAAGATCTATCATAAGATATGGCGTAAATATCTTTTTTTGGTGTGAATCCAAAGGCTACTCATGGAGTAAGATCAGGATTCCTAGGATTTTGTCTTTTCTCCAAGAAGGATTGGAGAAAGGATTGTCCGCTAGTTCCTTAAAGGGACAGATATCTGCTTTGTCTATTCTGTTGCACAAGCGTCTGGCAGATGTCCCAGATGTTCGGGCTTTTTGTCAGGCTTTAGTTAGAATTAAGCCTGTGTTTAAACCTGTTGCTCCGCCATGGAGTCTCAATTTAGTTCTTAAAGTTCTTCAGGGGGTTCCGTTTGAACCCATGCATTCCATAGATATTAAGCTTCTATCTTGGAAAGTTCGGTTTCTAGTTGCTTTCTCTTCAGCTCGAAGAGTTTCTGAACTATCTGCATTACAATGTGACTCGCCTTATCTTGTTTTCCATGCTGATAAGGTGGTTTTGCGTACCAAACCTGGGTTCTTCCCTAAGGTTGTTTCTAACAGGAATATCAATCAGGAAATTGTTGTTCCTTCTCTGTGTCCTAATCTTTCTTCTAAGAAGGACCGTCTGTTGCACAACTTGGACTGGGTTCGCGCCTTGAAGTTTTATTTGCAGGCAACCAAAGATTTTCGCCAATCATCTTCTTTGTTTGTTGTCTATGCTGGAAAGCGTAGAGGTCAAAAGGCTACGGCTACCTCTCTTTCCTTTTGGAAGCAAGAGAAGAGACAGATGCGCCACATGGCCCAATATTGTTATTTCCAAAAGATGTGTATGATAAAGATGTGCAAAATTACACTCACATATATTGAAGCACTCCAAATAGTGCTGTGGGAGCAGTCTGGGATCTATAACAGTCACCCAGCAGACCAACCTCTTGGGAGAGATAGATAATCTGTAGTGTGGAAATACAAGAAGACACACAGGTGCCTATATGGCCTAGTACAGTTTGGACCCAGGAGTATATAGTATGAGTTGTATGATATATACTCACATTTGGTGTAACATCTCCAATGATGCTAATCAGGCAGGAAGGGATCAATATAGTCTCCCAACAGACTTTACCAAGGCACACAGCATATACCAGAGTTCCAGGAGGTCCAATGGGTCAAAAAAATATTGATCCAAAGAATACAGTGCAGCAAGTGTTTTTTATATAAAAAGTAACAAACTTTACTTAAAATAATTAAAAACAAGTGACGCGTTTCTCAGCAACAAGCTGTTTCATCAGGCTTATAAAAATGACAAAAAACACTTGCTATATATACACCAAACAATTGTATCAACTTAATTGGCCACACTTGTAGGGGGTGGCTCATGAACAACTCCCTCATGTGAGAGCCCATCAGCATTCAATTAAAATATGTAACAAACATTTCAAAACCTAATAACAAAATGATGCAAATTCATTAAGAAACACATAATATAATTTCATAAGATCACATATGGTTATGATCTCTTTGCTATAATAAACATAAGAAGTGACTTCATAATAATATTTTTTACATTTCTTTTGTTATTTCATAGGTAATTTTTGAATACAAATATGAATACGATATCATTTATATATGTTCCCTTTTGGAGATAAGTGGCTAATATAAGGCCCAAAAAGACAAACATGCTCTCAAAAAGTTAACACTCTTATGACTTACTTGGTTTAATTCCTGTTATATTATACATATTACTGTGGTTAATGGCGTCTACTAGATTGTATTGGCGTCCGCTATTTCCTACTGCACATGCGTTAAATGTGATCTATCAATCAATAGCACAGCATACTATCATAGGTTTATGTGCCGTACCGGTCAGACTGTGTCATCATTGTGGGTGTATACAAGAACTGTGTATGTATTATCCATGACCTGTCACTCAATAGCACGGCATGTTTTCATTGGGTTATGTACTGAACCGTTCGTAAGATGTCATCGTTATGGGTGTATTCATACATCAAGGCCGTAACGGACAAGCCAATGCTGACAGAAATGTCAACCAGTCGTCACGGCTATCGTCATTGGAGGTGTGTTGACTATACTATAGCCATAGTGAAAGTGTGAGAGCTGTCAGATGTATAGCTATCACAACAATTGATCATGTTTATAATTCCCAAACTCAATTCCTTGTGTAATGCACCTCAAATAGTTAAATACAAAATCATGATCGAAAATATCATAAACGGATAAATAGTAATTACCAAAAGCATTGTTATTATGGCAACATTAAACATCAATTCTAATTGATAAACAAATATGGAATATAAATATCTATAAATAGTACGTATATATGTAATTAATGTTAACACCAGCAGTCTTTAACCTAGAACTTTTAATTTGGGCATTATTAATACCAAATATTAAATATCATAATAGAATAAATGATATTTTGTCAAAAGCTTTGTTGTTATGGCAACCATAAACATAAATTCTAATTGATAATAATATATGAAATAGGTTATTGTCTATAGAGAAAATGTTAATATGTAGTGGACATTAGGACAAGTGGTTTTTAACATAGAACTGTTAATTTGGCCATTGTTACTACCAAATAAATGATAAACAACATGGTGTGGTGAGAGGTGTAATGAATAACATATAATGCTACTCTACCTATACAAATGGTGTTTAAATAGTGATAATAAAAATAATAATAATAAGAGAATTTTTTTAAAAAGACATGTTCATGATCCCTCTTAAGATGGGTGATGAGTGATGCATATCTAGTAATGGTATAAATACAATGTAACTATCGAGAATAAAGTGTAATATAAAGAAATCGACTCCCTAATATAAATGTGATGAAGCACCTACTCTATATAAGGTATCAATTGTATCTAAAAGTGATAGATTCATAGATAAAACACAAACCATTCACAGTGTGATGAATACAAGTGATACTATCAAGTCCTAATAACAGTGTATACGCAATCACGAGTGATCTGCATTATTACAACCGTTAACTACATATATGACTGCATTAATATAGTTCTCTATAGATTGCTATCTTGGTGAAATCTATCTAAATAAAGGTTAATGGGATACAATCCCTATATCTAATTGGCCTGTGGTAATAATTTAGTGGTAAATATAATGTGATTATCAATCGCAGAATTAAAAGATAAAAATTTAATAAGAATAATCTATCCAAATGTGATGCCTTAGAAAAGTCACTCATCATGGTCGATTTTATAGTAGACGGTTTTGCAAGCAGTGGTGCCTTCCGTTTAGGTTCCTGTCTTGTCCCTCCCTTTATCCGTGTCCTAAAGCTTTGGTATTGGTATCCCACAAGTTAGGATGTATCCGTGGACTCGGTACATCTTGCAAAAGAAACGGCCTGCCCTGTCTATTCAAGACAGATAGTATTTTTTATGTAAACTTCAGTCACCTCTGCACTTTATAGTTTCTCCTTTTCTTCCTTGGCCTTCGGTCGAATGACTGGGGGGTGGAGTTAAGGGGGGAGCTATATAGACAGATCTGCTGTGGTGCTCTCTTTGCTACTTCCTGTCAGGAAGGACAATATCCCACAAGTTAGGATGAATCCGTGGACTCGGTACATCGCAAATGAAAGAAATTTATCAGGTAAGCATAAATTCTGTTATTTTCATTTACATACAGAGCAACTCCTCCACCTTTCTTTGCTACTCTGTTCTTTTTAAATATCCTGTATCTAGGTATGACTATGTCCTAGTCATGCAAATCATTGTACCAGGTTTCTGTTATAGCTACTAAATCCAAGTTGTCCCTAGTCATTGAAATGAGTTCAGGTAATTTATTTCCTAAGCTGCAAGCATTTGTGCTCATGGCACGAATAATTTTTCTACTAGAATTTCAAGAATTGTTACTTGGACTAACAGTTTTGGTTGCTGTGGGGGGCAGGTGGATATATTAATGCTACCCCCCTTTATTAGTTTAAATGATTTCTAATAAAGCATTTGAACTAGAATTTCTAGAATTGTTACTTGGACTAACAGTTTTGGCATGCTGTAGGGGGCAGGTGGATATATTAATGCTACCCCCTTTATTAGTTTAAATGATTTCTAATAAAGCATTTGAACTCCCAGATACTTTGTTCCTTTAACATCCAAATGCAAGCCATCTCTCCTAAATAACCTAGTATCTTTCCAAACAGAACTATAATAGCCAATAAAACCAAATCCTCGTTCCCTGCACCACTTATCTAACCAATAATTAAATGCTGTTATCAGCTCCATCTTTCCTGCTTCCTGGCCATACACAGGTAAAATAGCAGAAAATGATAGAGTTGATGCCACAGTCTCTAAATGATTACCTAGGTCACAAAACTCTTTCTGAACAGCAGCAACATTATTACTAGCCAGATCATTTGTTCCTAAATGAACAATCACATCTAACTCACTTCCCTTTCCTGCTGCCTTAACAATTCTCAAAATACGATTCTTATCCCTGTGAGCAGTAGCTCCTGGAAGACATCTAACCTACCTTGCTTCTCCTTTACTTTCACCTAAATACACATTCCTCAAAATAGAGTCCCCCACTAACAGTCTTTTCCTCAAAAACACATCTGCAGTTCTTTCCTGTGTTATGTTACCTGGAGAATCAGGTACCAATAGATTTAAATTACCTGTTACAGCTTCAGAAACAGCAATCTCCTCATCACAAGTGTGTTTGGCAAGAGCAGCATAGGAGTTTTGCAATGGCAGAGGTTGTAGGCAATGCTTCTGGTCTACTGTTTCTTACAGAGCCTACAGTGATCCATCTGCTTCTCCTTGCTGATCTTTGGGGTAGAGGGGCTTCTTTCTGAGGCAGTTTTGTAGAGGTAACAGGTATGTTACTTACCTTAGCTTGAAGTTTAGCTATTTCTTCCTTTAAGAGGGAAAACTGCTTACAGGACAGCCCCTAAATCTCCAAAAAGTAGCACAATTAAAAATTGCAAAACGCCCATTGCACTGTATCTGAGACATTTTAAACTATGCAACCGTTTAACAATAAGTAAAATATAAGTATTCTTTACTACTGAATAACTCCTGAAATAGCTCAACTCATATATCCTTATTTATTTGATCCTTTTTTTAGCTTGATTCCTATGCTAAGAAGCAAAGCTAATGTTTAGCAGAGCTAAACAGATCTCTTTAAATACTTTCAGAAAGATAGGGTGGGGTCCTTCCTAATTGCTCACCTATGCAAACAATCTAATTGTTATCTAATTGCAATACTAAAAACCAGAATACAAAAGAATGTAAATTAACTCAAACCTTTAACTATTCAATTTCTGTAGTGAAACTAATTCACAGTTCAGGTCTACCACCTATAAAAAAAACAAAAAAACAGTAAATATAAAGTTAATAGTTAGTAGAAATACAAAATAGATTATCTGAAAGTACAAACTATTCAAGTAACAACATTTTAAAAGAGAAATGTTATATACCTCCTGAAATAACTCCAATATCCTTATTTATTTGATTCTCTTTTTAGCTTGATTCCTATGCTAAGAAGCAAAGCTAATGTTTCTAATGAGATGGTTTCTTAGATTGATTTGAGGGCCATTTCCAATCAGAATACAGTGTTTGTTAGAGGGAAGTTATGGAGTACAGATTGTGACAATTTTTTTTTCCCATTATAATTTTAGTCACTAACCTCCCACAGATGTAGCAGGGACTTATATTTTGCCTCTTTCTACTGGGTCTACAGATTACTCCTATATTATGTCCTCTGCTGATATGTTTTCAGTACTGGACTGGTTTCTGGTTAGTGTTTCTAGCAGTAGAGTGTTATTGGTAAGTACTGTTTATTTTCTCAAACACTCTATTAACCTTATATTTATAAGTTTTTATTATTTGATTTTATTTTATATTTGTTGCCCCTCAGAAAACGCAAACATTTTTATTTTTTGCCACCTGCGTGCACCCTCGTGTGCATGCACATGTGCGCTCCTTTTGGGACTTTTGTTCCTTATTAATTGGCCTTTGGTGTGCATCCTCCTTTGGTACACCTTTTTTTTTTTGGATGAAGCTTTCTTAGGAGGGAGTACATTTTTCTTTTGGGGATATTTATCATAATTTTATTGTTGGAATAAGGGATATTTATTTGTATGTTCCTTTTCACTAAGAACATTATTAGTTTCTGAGATCTGCTTTTTTGAACAAGCATTTACAGTGTATTGCTTTATCAATTTGTCTTGCTTCAGTTCCTAGAATGTTTTCTAGATTTTGCCATTTTGTCTATAACAGAACTCAGGGCGTTGCAGTGTTTATCTTTTTATGTATATTGGATACTTTCTCCAGCAGTCTGTTGTTGTTTCTTCTATGGCATAGTTGGAACATTTTTCTTCCAAGGTGTTCCTTAATTCTTCAGATAATGGTTCCTTTCTGGGGTATCATTTGGATTTAATATCCATGAGATTTTCTCTGTCTGATTAGAGAACGCTGAAGTTAGTTTTAGCTTGCTTAATTCTTCAGTTTCTAAACCTCTCCTGTTTTTTGAAATGGGGTTATTTGGATTTTGATTGTAACATCTAATGTTTCTCTGTTTTGCCCATTTTTTATAAGATCTTTTTCAGGAATTTGGTCTGGTTTTCAGACCAGGTCTGTACCTGTCTTGGTGAGTAAATGCAGCCACCAATCAGCAAGCGCTACCCAGGTTCTGAACCATAATGGGCTCGCTCCTATGCTTACATTCCGACTTTTTAAAATAAAGATACCAAGAAAACAAAGAAAAATGTATAATAGGAGTAAATTAGAAAATTGCTTAAAATTGCATGCTCTATCTGAATCATGAAAGAAAAAAATTGGGTTTCATATCAATTTCACAAGGCATACTTAGTGGCGGGTAAGTTGCCTCCCAAACATATCACAAGTGCCAACATATTCTGCAGTGCTGTCCATGGATACAATTCATTTAAATAAAACAATTATATAAAACTTGTAAGAAACAGGACAAAAAAAACACATACAGGAGGAATTGAGGGCCCTATTCCCGTGGAAACTTACAATCTAGAAGGGGTAGGAGGTTGAGAAACAGGAAGTGAGGACTGCAGGGGTGAGAAAGAAGTTAATACAGAGTTAGATGAAGGAAATATTAGGTAAGTGGAATTAATTTATTACTGAGTTGGGTGGTAGGAGAGCACAAGGTGTCCCAGAGCATAGGTACTGCACGACAGAAGTCCTGCAGTCTAGCATGGGAAGAGGTGATAGTCGAAGATGCAAGGAGTAGGTCATTGTTGGATATTAGTGGGCGGGCTGGAGTATACTTGTTGATTAGAGGGGAACGGCGTTGGTGAGAGATTTGCATGTAAGGGTGAGGATTTTTAATTTAATTCTGCTGTAAATGGGGAGCCAATGAAGGGACTGGCAGAGAGGTGCAGCAGATACAGAGTGATGGATGGGAAAGGTGGATTAGCCTGGCAGAGGCATTTAGGATGGATTGAAGAGGGGAGAGGCGGGAAAGAGGAAGACCAGTAAGTAGGTTATTGCAGTAGTCAAGTCGGTAAATATCAAGGGAGTGGATTATTTGCTTCGGTGGTTGCGGCAGGATGAAGAAAGCGATTGGATGTGGGGTATGAAGGATTGATTTGAGTCAAGTGTAACTCTGAGGCAGCGGACTTGGGGAAATGGTGATGCTGTCAACAGGGATAGAAAAGTCAGAAGTCGGCATAGAGCTAGAGGGGGAGGTTCAGTCTTGGACATGTTAATCTTTAGCTGGTGAGAGGCCATCCAGGAAGAAATGCCAGATAAGCAGTCGTTGACCTGAGAAAGGACAGAGGGAGAGAGAGCAGGGGTGGAGAGGTAGATCTGGGTGTCATCCGCATAGAGATGATATTTGAAGCCATAACTGTTAAGTTTAGCCAGTGAAGAAGTATAAATGGAGAAGAGTAGAGAACCCAGAACAGTTCCTTGAGGTACTCCAACAAACAGAGGCATTGGAGAGGAGTCACCAGCAAATGTCACAGAAAAAGACCTTTGAGAAAGATAAGAGTGAATCCAAGAAAGAGCAGTGTCACAAAGGCTAAGAGAGCTAAGGGTCTGTAAGAGGAGGGTGTGGTCAACTGTGTCGAAGGCAACTGAGAGGTCTAGTAAGATAAGTATATAGAGTAGTGGCCATTACTTTTAGCAGAAAGAAGATCGTTAGTAACCTTGGTAAGTGCAGTCTCAGTTGAGTGTTACACTTACAGCCTCAACTTTATTAAGCCTCTGCAGTTGTAACATTGTGGGCTTTTAAGAATGATGCATCTGTGGAGCAGATTTGCAAAGCTGCCACATGGTCTTCTTTGCTTACTTTTTCCAAATGTTATAGTTTTGATGTTTTTGCTTCTTCGCAACCAGCTTTTGGCAGGATAGTCCTTCAGGCTTGGCTAAATAGGAACTGTCAGAAAAATTTGTACCACCCTTAAGGTAACATCGACCATCTCCTTGGGTATTAATCCCATATCTTTGAGGACTGTGGACCATCATCATTTTACGAAAGAAAACAAAATTTATGCTTACCTGATGAATTATTTTCTTTCGACATGATGATTGTCCACAGGCCCGCCCGTTTCAAATTTTGGCAACAGTTTTAATGACACCTCTACAGACCCTGCTTTTGTCTTTCCTACTTTTATATTTCCTATTCTAGGAGGTGGGAGGGATTCAAAGCTCGTGTATGGGTTCTTGACCTCCTCCTAGTGGCAGGAACTATATCCCATATGTTAAGGAGGACTGTGGACCATCATTCCAAAACAAAAGATCATGTAAGCATAACTTTTGTTTTATTCCTTAATGTTTTTGGAATATGGCTTCTCCTGCTATCCTTTCAGAATTGCTGCAGGTTGGATTAGATAATGGCTTATCTTTTAGTCTATTGATAGGACAGTTTTCTGCTCTTCTCAGTTTTTTTTCATTGGAAAGATTGCTTATCGTTCTGATTTTCATGTTTTTTTTAATTTAGATTTTTGGCCCATATTCAGCTTGTTATATCTCTTCACCTTGAGGTCTGGGTTTGGTGTTGATGTTTTACAGACTCCTCTATTTGAGCATATGCATAGGGTAGTTTTTAAGCTTTCATTTTTGGAAGCTTTTGTTCCTTTTGGCCATTTCTTCTGTTAAAGGGACACTCAGGTTTTATTACATTTTCATGATTCAGATACAGCATGTAATTTTAAACAACTTTCCAATTTACTTCCATTAAAAAAATGTGCACAATCTTTTATATTTACACTTTTTTTGAGTCACCAGCTCCTACTGAGCATGTGCAAGAACTCAGACTATACGTATATGCATTTGTGATTGGCTGATTGCTATCACATGGTACAGGGTGAGTGGAAATATACATAACTTTAAAATGTTTTAGACAATAATCTACTACTCATTTGAAATTGAGTAAATGCTTTTGTATTGTCTTGTTATCATGTATTTGTTGATTATGCAAATCTGCTGTGTTTACTGGTCCTTTAAGCGTTTATGAGCTATCTCTCCTTATCTTTTTTCATTTTTTAGGATAAGGTGTTTTTGGGGAGCTTGTTACTTCTTTATGTTCTAGTTTTAGAATTCTTTAGAAAGGTTTCCTCTTGCCTTTGGTGGGGCTACTGAAATTTTCATTCAAACTTTGGTTTGCTCACTTTCCTGATATTATTCAGGGTCGAAGAGCAAGTGCTTTCTTTTGGTTTTTGCTAGGAGCTTATGTTTTTATTGACATGCTTGGAGGTGGGATAGCCTCCACCTTTAATAGTTTTTTTTTCTTATTATTTTTCCAGTTCAGTTTTCTATTTTTGGTTGTTCTAGAATGTGACTTTTGTTAACATATTTTGTCTAGCAGCCTCTTGGTCTTTCTTGCTTTTTTTTTTTCTTCCATATTTTTTTTTTCTTCTTCAATGGCAGCCTTTGGCAGAAGGTTCTTCAGGCAATGGTTTTAGTATTATGTAACCTGTTGGTTATTTAATGTGTTTTTATTGTCATAGAATCATTATTTAGAGGGTTGTGGATATAGTTTCCTTGTGGAAAAAATATTTCTTTCATGTAATTAGCAAGAGTCCATGAGCTAGTGACATATGGGATATACATTCCTACCAGGAGGGGCAAAGTTTCCCAAACCTCAAAATGCCTATAAATACACCCCTCACCACACCCACAATTCAGTTTTTACAAACTTTGCCTCCGATGGAGGTGGTGAAGTAAGTTTGTGCTAGATTCTACGTTGATATGCGCTCCGCAGCAAGTTGGAGCCCGGTTTTCCTCTCAGCGTGCAGTGAATGTCAGAGGGATGTGAGAAGAGTATTGCCTATTTGAATGCAGTGATCTCCTTCTACGGGGTCTATTTCATAGGTTCTCTGTTATCGGTCGTAGAGATTCATCTCTTACCTCCCTTTTCAGATCGACGATATACTCTTATATATACTATTACCTCTGCTGATTCTCGTTTCAGTACTGGTTTGGCTATCTGCTATATGTAGATGAGTGTCCTGGGGTAAGTAAGTCTTATTTTCTGTGACACTCCAAGCTATGGTTGGGCACTTTGTTTATAAAGTTCTAAATATATGTATTCAAACATTTATTTGCCTTGACTCAGAATGTTCAACTTTCCTTATTTTCAGACAGTCAGTTTCATATTTGGGATAATGCATTTTTTGATTTATTCATTTTTTTCTTACCTTCAAAAATTTGACTCTTCCCGGTGGGCTATTAGGCTCGCGGGGGCTGAAAATGCCTCTTTTTATTACGTCATTTTTGGCGCGGACTTTTTTGGCGCAAAATTCTATTTCCGTTTCCGGCGTCATACGTGTCGCCGGAAGTTACGTCATTTTTTGACGTTATTTCGCGCCAAAAATGTCGGCGTTCCGGATATGGCGTCATTTTGGCGCCAAAAGCATTTAGGCGCCAAATAATATGGGCGTCACTTTAGTCTCCTCAATTATTTAAGTCTCATTTTTTATTGCTTCTGGTTGCTAGAGGCTTGTTCTTGGCATTTTTTCCCATTCCTGAAACTGTCATTTAAGGAATTTGATCAATTTTGCTTTATATATATGTTGTTTTTTCTCTTACATATTGCAAGATGTCTCACGTTGCATCTGAGTCAGAAGATACTACAGGAAAATCGCTGTCAAGTATTGAATCTACCAAAGCTAAGTGCATCTGCTGTAAACTTTTGGTAGCCATTTCTCCAGCTGTTGTTTGTATTGATTGTCATGACAAACTTGTTAAAGCAGATAATATTTCCTTTAGTAAAGTACCATTGCCTGTTGCAGTTCCTTCAACATCTAAGGTGCAGAATGTTCCTGATAATATAAGAGATTTTGTTTCTGAATCCATAAAGAAGGCTATGTCTGTTATTTCTCCTTCTAGTAAACGTAAAAAATCTTTTAAAACTTCTCTCCCTACAGATGAATTTTTAAATGAACATCATCATTCTGATTCTGATGACTCCTCTGGTTCAGAGGATTCTGTCTCTGAGGTTGATGCTGATAAATCTTCATATTTATTTAAAATGGAATTTATTCATTCTTTACTTAAAGAAGTACTAATTGCTTTAGAAATAGAGGATTCTGGTCCTCCTGATACTAATTCTAAACGTTTGGATAAGGTATTTAAAGCTCCTGTGGTTATTCCAGAAGTTTTTCCTGTTCCTAATGCTATTTCTGCAGTAATTTCCAAAGAATGGGATAAATTGGGTAATTCATTTACTCCTTCTAAACGTTTTAAGCATTTATATCCTGTGCCGTCTGACAGATTGGAATTTTGGGACAAAATCCCTAAAGTTGATGGGGCTATTTCTACCCTTGCTAAACGTACTACTATTCCTACGTCAGATGGTACTTCGTTTAAGGATCCTCTAGATAGGAAAATTGAGTCCTTTCTAAGAAAAGCTTATCTGTGTTCAGGTAATCTTCTTAGACCTGCTATATCTTTGGCTGATGTTGCTGCAGCTTCAACTTTTTGGTTGGAAACTTTAGCGCAACAAGTAACACATCGTGATTCTCATGATATTATTATTCTTCTACAGCATGCTAATAATTTTATCTGTGATGCCATTTTTTGATATTATCAGAGTTGATGTCAGGTTTATGTCTCTAGCTATTTTATCTAGAAGAGCTTTATGGCTTAAAACTTGGAATGCTGATATGGCTTCTAAATCAACTTTACTTTCTATTTCTTTCCAGGGTAACAAATTATTTGGTTCTCAGTTGGATTCCATCATTTCAACTGTTACTGGTGGGAAAGGAACTTTTTTACCACAGGATAAAAAATCTAAAGGTAAAAGTAGGGCTAATAATCATTTTCGTTCCTTTCGTGTCAACAAAGAACAAAAGCCTGATCCTTCATCCTCAGGAGCAGTTTCAGTTTGGAAACCATCTCCAGTCTGGAATAAATCCAAGCCAGCTAGAAAGGCAAAGCCTGCTTCTAAGTCCACATGAAGGTGCGGCCCTCATTCCAGCTCAGCTGGTAGGGGGCAGGTTACGTTTTTTCAAAGAAATTTGGATCAATTCTGTTCACAATCTTTGGATTCAGAACATTGTTTCGGAAGGGTACAGGATTGGTTTCAAGATGAGACCTCCTGCAAAAAGATTTTTTCTTTCCCGTGTCCCAGTAAATCCAGTAAAAGCTCAAGCATTTCTGAAATGTGTTTCAGATCTAGAGTTGACTGGAGTAATTATGCCAGTTCCAGTTCTGGAACAGGGGATGGGGTTTTATTCAAATCTCTTCATTGTACCAAAGAAGGAGAACTCCTTCAGACCAGTTCTGGATCTAAAAATATTGAATCGTTATGTACGAATACCAACGTTCAAAATGGTAACTGTAAGGACTATCTTGCCTTTTGTTCAGCAAGGGAATTATATGTCCACAATAGATTTACAGGATGCATATCTGCATATTCCGATTCATCCAGATCATTATCAGTTCCTGAGATTCTCTTTTCTGGACAAGCATTACCAGTTTGTGGCTCTGCCGTTTGGCCTAGCGACAGCTCCAAGAATTTTTTCAAAGGTTCTCGGTGCCCTTCTGTCTGTAATCAGAGAACAGGGTATTGTGGTATTTCCTTATTTGGACGATATCTTGGTACTTGCTCAGTCTTTACATTTAGCAGAATCTCATACGAATCGACTTGTGTTGTTTCTTCAAGATCATGGTTGGAGGATCAATTTACCAAAAAGTTCTTTGATTCCTCAGACAAGGGTAACCTTTCTGGGTTTCCAGATGGATTCAGTGTCCATGACTCTGTCTTTAACAGACAAGAGACGTCTAAAATTGATTGCAGCTTGTCGAAACCTTCAGTCACAATCATTCCCTTCGGTAGCCTTATGCATGGAAATTCTAGGTCTTATGACTGCTGCATCGGACGCGATCCCCTTTGCTCGTTTTCACATGCGACCTCTTCAGCTCTGTATGCTGAAGCAATGGTGCAAGGATTACACGAAGATATCTCAAACAATATCTTTAAAACCGATTGTTCGACACTCTCTAACATGGTGGACAGATCACCATCGTTTAATTCAGGGGGCTTCTTTTGTGCTTCCGACCTGGACTGTAATTTCAACAGATGCAAGTCTCTCGGGTTGGGGAGCTGTGTGGGGATCTCTGACAGCACAAGGAGTTTGGGAATCTCAGGAGGTGAGATTTCCGATCAATATTTTGGAACTCCGTGCAATTTTCAGAGCTCTTCAGTTTTGGCCTCTTCTGAAGAGAGAATCGTTCATTTGTTTTCAGACAGACAATGTCACAACTGTGGCATACATCAATCATCAAGGAGGGACTCACAGTCCTCTGGCTATGAAAGAAGTATCTCAAATTTTGGTTTGGGCGGAATCCAGCTCCTGTCTAATCTCTGCGGTTCATATCCCAGGTATAGACAATTGGGAAGCGGATTATCTCAGTCGCCAAACGTTGCATCCGGGCGAATGGTCTCTTCACCCAGAGGTATTTCTTCAGATTGTTCAAATGTGGGAACTTCCAGAAATAGATCTGATGGCGTCCCATCTAAACAAGAAACTTCCCAGGTATCTGTCCAGATCCCGGGATCCTCAGGCGGAGGCAGTGGATGCATTATCACTTCCTTGGAAGTATCATCCTGCCTATATCTTTCCGCCTCTAGTTCTTCTTCCAAGAGTAATCTCCAAGATTCTGAAGGAATGCTCGTTTGTTCTGCTGGTAGCTCCGGCATGGCCTCACAGGTTTTGGTATGCGGATCTTGTCCGGATGGCCTCTTGCCAACCGTGGACTCTTCCGTTAAGACCAGACCTTCTGTCACAAGGTCCCTTTTTCCATCAGGATCTGAAATCCTTAAATTTAAAGGTATGGAGATTGAACGCTTGATTCTTGGTCAAAGAGGTTTCTCTGACTCTGTCATTAATACTATGTTACAGGCTCGTAAATCTGTATCTCGAGAGATATATTATAGAGTCTGGAAGACTTATATTTCTTGGTGTCTTTCTCATCATTTTTCTTGGCATTCTTTTAGAATACCGAGAATTTTACAGTTTCTTCAGGATGGTTTAGATAAGGGTTTGTCCGCAAGTTCTTTGAAAGGACAAATCTCTGCTCTTTCAGTTCTTTTTCATAGAAAGATTGCTATTCTTCCTGATATTCATTGTTTTGTACAAGCTTTGGTACGTATAAAACCTGTCATTAAGTCAATTTCTCCTCCTTGGAGTTTGAATTTGGTTCTGGGAGCTCTTCAAGCTTCTCCGTTTGAACCTATGCATTCATTGGACATTAAATTACTTTCTTGGAAAGTTTTGTTCCTTTTGGCCATCTCTTCTGCCAGAAGAGTTTCTGAATTATCTGCTCTTTCTTGTGAGTCTCCTTTTCTGATTTTTCATCAGGATAAGGCGGTGTTGCGAACTTCTTTTGAATTTTTACCTAAAGTTGTGAATTCCAACAACATTAGTAGGGAAATTGTGGTTCCTTCATTATGTCCTAATCCTAAGAATTCTAAGGAGAGATCGTTGCATTCTTTGGATGTTGTTAGAGCTTTGAAATATTATGTTGAAGCTACGAAATCTTTCCGTAAGACTTCTAGTCTATTTGTTATCTTTTCCGGTTCTAGAAAAGGCCAGAAAGCTTCTGCCATTTCTTTGGCATCTTGGTTGAAATCTTTAATTCATCTTGCCTATGTTGAGTCGGGTAAAACTCCGCCTCATAGGATTACAGCTCATTCTACTAGGTCAGTTTCTACTTCCTGGGCGTTTAGGAATGAAGCTTCGGTTGACCAGATCTGCAAAGCAGCAACTTGGTCCTCTTTGCATACTTTTACTAAATTCTACCATTTTGATGTATTTTCTTCTTCTGAAGCAGTTTTTGGTAGAAAAGTACTTCAGGCAGCAGTTTCAGTTTGAATCTTCTGCTTATGTTTTTCGTTAAACTTTATTTTGGGTGTGGATTATTTTCAGCAGGAATTGGCTGTCTTTATTTTATCCCTCCCTCTCTAGTGACTCTTGTGTGGAAAGATCCACATCTTGGGTAGTCATTATCCCATACGTCACTAGCTCATGGACTCTTGCTAATTACATGAAAGAAAACATAATTTATGTAAGAACTTACCTGATAAATTCATTTCTTTCATATTAGCATGAGTCCATGAGGCCCGCCCTTTTTTTGTGGTGGTTATGATTTTGTAAAGCACAATTATTCCAATTCCTTATTTTATATGCTTTCGCACTTTTTTATCACCCCACTTCTTGGCTATTCGTTAAACTGAATTGTGGGTGTGGTGAGGGGTGTATTTATAGGCATTTTGAGGTTTGGGAAACTTTGCCCCTCCTGGTAGGAATGTATATCCCATACGTCACTAGCTCATGGACTCTTGCTAATATGAAAGAAATGAATTTATCAGGTAAGTTCTTACATAAATTATGTTTTTGATCCCACCCTACTTTTTTCATTAACTCGTGGACTCTCCACAACTTCGGTATTGGTTTCTCAGTGTAATGGATCATGGACTCTTACTATCTTTATGCAAAAACACAGAATTTATACTTACCTGATAAATGCATTTCTTTCATGGTAGTAAGAGTCCACAAGACCCCACCCTGGTAAAAAAATTTTAGTGATGGTTATTTCTTTTCTGTCACTTTTTTTTTTCCCCCAGCTCCTATATTTCTTTGTTCCCTTTTTTTTCCCTACCTCTTTTTGCTTTGCTATATGTCAGACTAACTACCATAGAGGTGGGAGGGGTTATATAGAACTATTGGGGTTTGGGAATCTTTGCCTCCTCCTAGTGGCAGGGAAGGTAATTCCCAGAGTAATGTATCATGGACTTTTACCACCCTGAAAGATATAAATTTTATCAGGTAAGCATAAAATAGTTTATTTTTAAAATATGTGCCATGTTGATGCAAATTGTTAGCAAGCACATTCATAAAAATATGCTGTATATCTTTTTTAATATAACCCTAAGTCATTGCTCATATAATTAGGATGGGTTGAGTAAAGAACATTCAATAAAAGTTTAACAAATTCTTGTTTGTTGTACATTTTTTAGAATTCCTGTGCACTTATTTGGTTCTGATTTACTAATAGTTGTGCAAAACCTTTGCACATTAGTTAATCAAACCCAAAATGATAGCATTTGAATTGAAAAGATTAATCTCACTGAATTGACATTTATAGATAATTGTAGCTGAGTATTTTACTTTTTTTACACCATTTAAAGAAAAAATAATTTCTAATTGGGGTTGTGAATTTGATTTGCTAGTAGTATAATTTTTGTAGATGAATAATATGATTCTGTGGGCATCACAACTTTAAGAAATACTGAGAAAGTATTGGCTCATATATTTTAATTGGTTGATAGGGATGTTATTTTGGTAATCTAGTACTTTATACGATTCCATATGTGTGCCCTTCTTTTTATATATAAATGGACCTAGAAATTAGATTTTTGTTTCTGCCAATAAAAAATATTTCTTCCTTTTTAATTTTTTTTTTTTTTTTTAAAAAGTTGTTGTTTTTTTTTGTTTTGTTTTCCCCCCATTTTCACTAAGATTGAGTCTTGGTAAATATTTAATAAAACATGGCTTTGTGTCCATTTGATCCACATATTAAATACTGCTATGTTATAATATTCTTTATTTGTGGTATTTTATCAAAGATTTCACATTTGCGCATTTGATAAAGATGTACAATATGTAAAGATGTTGTTCAATTCTGTCCCATTCACATTTTTTATTTGAATAGGTTAAGATCTATCTTTATTTTGCAGTTCAAAGGATTTGATCCCAATCAGTTATGTGTTGCAACCTTGTTGTTCGAAGGTGATCGTGAAAAAGTGTTACAACATGAGAAGCAGGTGTATGATATTGCTGCAAAATTTGGGTATGTTTAAAAGTGTACAATAATAATACTAATAATAATAAAATAATATTTTGCTAATACCATACATTAAATGTCTCAATTTGAGAATATTTATTACGTAGAAATATATGTACAAATCCTCCACCTACACTTACCCGTAAAATTATGTACAGGGGGGACAATATATACATGTGTATTTATTGCTCATTCATTCATTAGTCTGCTAAAAAAAAATATGAAAGTATTTTAAATGTTTTTAGGTTTATCTTGGGCTTATAAGAAAAACTCTCCAAAACAACTTTTATTAGTTACCTTATAGGTAATTATTATTGTCCTTTGTGACAGACTCTGCACCAGATTATTAGTGGCACGTTATTTATTTATTTATCTTTGCTTGTGAGTCAACTGTGCACAAAGTAAAAAATGATCATGGCCACATTGCAAGTTAAAAGTAAAATATATATATATATCTCTTATCCCCTAATCTTACATATGTTAGCAGATTTTAGTTCCTTCGCTGGTTATAAAATTAATTATGACAAAAGTGAACTTATGTGGGTAAGTAAGTCAAGGGCAAGTTATCAGTATCATCCTTTTAAGACGGTTGAATCTTTTAGATACCTCGGTATTATACTTCATAAAAATCAGCAAAAATGGTATGTCTTAAATTTTCGACCGTTATTTTAGAAGGTTAAAAAGGATCTTGAATTATGGGCTTCATTTCCTCTTTCTATTTCAGCCCGAATTAGTTTAATTAAAACAATTATTTTCCCACGTATCCTGTATCCACTTCAAAATCTACCTCTGTTACTTACCAACTCAGACATTCGACAATTTCAAACCAGTGTATCTAGGTTTATTTGGGGAGGAAAGAAACCACGTATTTCTCTAAACAGATTAATGCAAAAACGTAGTGTAGCTGGTTTAGCATTACCCAATCTTAGACTTTATAATCTTGCCGCCTTAGGTAAAATTGCTTTGGACTGGATCACAGATTCTAACTATTTTGCAACTATTAATTTGGAAAGTTTCCTTACCCAACCCTTTGCATTAAAGGCCGTTTTACATTGCTCTTTGCAGAATATTCCCTCCAAAATTAAATCATTGATTTCAATTAAAAATATTATTGTTGCTTGGCAGAAGTTTTGTAATATCTTAAATGTTTCTCCACATTTTTCAAATGTTCTACCTATAGTTGGGAATCCTGAATTTATCCCAGGGAACTTTTATAAACTTTTCAGTACAGTCAAGCACTTGATGAGAATATGGAAATTCTCCCACAAGATGCTCTTTTTCAGCAATATGGCTTATCCAGGAATAATTTATTTGCTTATTTCCAACTTTGTCATTTTCTATCCAGGCAGATTGGATCGTTGGTGCCCTTTAGTAATTGGACAGAGATCAATATGTGTATTAATAAATTTACTTTAGGTAATACTTCTATTTCTCTTATGTATGATCTTATGTTGGCCAAACAAAGCTTGCCATTTTTGGAGGAACTATGTAACATATGGACCGATGTGTTCCCGAATGTGCAGCAAAGTTTTGCTTCCTTAGATACATGTGTTATTCCTATAAGCTGGAAATAATCACATTTTAAACTTATTAATAATTATTATTTGTCCCCTCTTAAGATGTTGCGCTTTTTTCCTAATCAGCTTTTTGTATGTAATCGTTGTCGCTATCCTAAAGCTAATCTATTACACATTTTTTGGTTTTGTCCCAAAATATTCAAATTTTGACAGAAAATTCAATATTGGTCTAGTCATATGTTTAACTCATCTTTTCTCCTTACACCAGAGCTTATAATATTTTTAAACTCAGATGCTGATTCAGCTCCGCAACATCAATATCCTCTTAAGATTATTATTCTCACGGCACGGTTTTTGATAATCAAGAATTGATTGGCACATTCAGCTCCCTCTTTTGTTTCATTTCTGAAAGAAATCCAATTACATATTATTTTTGAATCCTTTTATAGACATTTTGCTATAGAAAAAAATCTCTACATTTATATAAAAGTTATTTCAGTCCATTAATTAAGTCTTATCCATTAATAGTTCAAAAAATTATTCTCTTACCTTTTCTGAGCTCTAAATGCTTTGTGGATCTGGTACTTCATAATGAGTTCCCTCCAATGTGGGTTGCGAATTTTAGAGAGGTGTGGGTTAGGGGGTCGGGAGAGAAGGTTGTTCTTCCCTTTTTTTTTTTATTTTTTTTTTTTTATTTTAGGTATGTTTATAAATTCATTAATTTCCGTTTACTGTTACTGTCTTGTATGTCCGATTACCTAGTATGATAAAAGGTCAAGTTGTACAATTTTTATTTGTTGATTCCATAAGGGGCAGTCGTTAAATTATTTGGGTTGCCGGATATATTTTGTTACGTACAAATGTCATGATTTTCATTTCCTGCTATCATATTTTTTTTTTCTGTAAACGAAAATGGATGCTAAATAAAGATTTAATAAAAAAAAGTATATATATATATATATATATATATATATATATATATATATATATGTATATATATATATATATATATATATATATATATATATATATATATATATATATGTATATATATATATATATATATATGTATATGTATATATATATATATATATATATATATGTATATATATATATATATATATATATATATATATATATATATATGTATGTATATATATATATATATATATATATATATATATATATATATATATATATATATATATGTGTGAGGCCCTGCAATTGCATCTTTAGGGTCTTGAGGGTCTAGTTTAATCTATCCTTCTGTAATAACATTTTCCCTGGTGAGTGAAACAAAATTTTACAGTTTGGCATCCGCTATGGAGCAGACTGGGACTACTACTAACTTGGTACATTATGGTTGTGTTCTCTCACAACTCATTAAGGCGGTATATTGTTATGGGCATATAACCTTTTTACTGTAATCATAGTGATTTCTGTGTTGATAATAATGCAAGTGCATATTACTATATGCTAAGTTCAGCGCTTCGCTTGGCTGTCATTTTTCTACTTGTCACTTTTCTCTAATTAGTAAACTTTACTGCAATTGTGATAATGCTACTACATATTGCTGTATATATAGTTCAGTAGTTTGCTTGACTGCCATTATATTAATTTCACTGTAAATATTGTGAATTTCTGTTAGTGGGTTGATACTAAGGCAAGTTGCATCTCATTCATTTTCTTACAGTCCCTTTTTAAAATATTCCGTACTGTGTTTTTGTATGTGACAGACTCCTATATTCTGGAAAATGGTTTGAATACAGTCCTGGCTTAATCCTCTATTGCACTTCTGGTCTATACCTCAGTATTTCCGCACTAGCTTTTTTAAGCTTTAGGCTCTAGAGCATATCTGCTTGAATTCTGTATTGTAGTTCTAGGTATACCGCAGTATCTGCTTAAATATTGCTTGGTAGGTCTAGTGCACTCCACAATATCTGCCGGAAATTTGTATTGACGTTCTAGTGTATACGGCAGTATCTTCTTAAATATTACATTGTAGGTGTAGTGTATATCACAATGTCTGCTTAATTTCTGTTTTGCAGGACTAGTATGCTGAAATATCTGCTTACAATCTGTATTGCAGTTCTTCTGCATTCTGCAGTATCTGCTTTTATTGTATTCCAGGTATAGTATATACCGCAATATCTGTTTAAACTCTGTTTCGCAGTTCTTGGGTAGACCTCAGTAACTGTCTTCTGTATGGGATTGCATGTCTGGTGTTTTCCACATCACCTTCTTCAATCCTGGATAAAATTCTGTATTGCAGTTTCAGTGTATCCCACAGTAACTGTTTTCCTCCTGTATTGTAGTTCTAAAGTATATCGCAGTACCTACTTGTAGCCAACATTGCAGGATTAAGGTGTACCACAGTAACTGTTTTAAGCCAGTATTGAAGGTCTAGGTAGACCGTACTATCTGATTAAAGTCTATATTGCAGGACTAGCATATATTGCAGTATCTGCTTAAATACCACAGTATATGCTTTATATCCTGTATTTCAGTTCTAATGTATATCATTGTCTCTGCGTAAATCTTGCATTGCATTACTATCGTTTACCACATTAACTGGTATCTGCTTAAATACTGTATTGCTGTTCTAATCTATATCATTGTGACTGCTTACCTCAGTATCTGTCTCTTCACTGTGTTACAGTTCTCAGGTACACCACAGTTACTATTTAAAGCTGCAGTATAGGTCTGCAGTACGCTGCTGTACCTTTTTCATTTGCTGTATTGCAGTTATCTAGGCCACAGTAACTGCTTTAGATCAGTGGGCAGTTCTGAGGTTTACCACAGTATCGGTTGTTTCTTCAATGATGTTTTTGAATATCTTCATTCTGCTTGTTTTTCTACCTTTAATCATTCTGATAAATGGGTGTTGTTGCTTTCTCCTGTTAAGTGTAGTCAGTCCACGGGTCATCCATTACTTATGGGATTATATCTCCTCCCTAACAGGAAGTGCAAGAGGATCACCCAAGCAGAGCTGCTATATAGCTCCTCCCCTCTACGTCATACCCAGTCATTCTCTTGCACCTAACTAATAGATAGGACGTGTGAGAGGACTGTGGTTGTTAAACTTAGTTTTTATTTCTTCAATCAAAAGTTTGTTATTTTAAACAGCACCGGAGTGTGTTGTTTCTTCTCAGGCAGCATTAGAAGAAGAATCTACCTGAGTTTGTGTATGATCTTAGCGGTCGTAACTAAGATCCACTTGCTGTTCTCGGCCATTCTGAGGAGTGAGGTAACTTCAGAACAGGGGATAGCAGGCAGGGTTCACCTGCAAGGAGGTATGTTGCAGTATATTATTTTCTAAGGAATGGAATTGACTGAGAAAATACTGCTAATACCGATGTAATGTAAGTGCAGCCTTAAATGCAGTAGTAGCGACTGGTATCAGGCTGATATGTATGTATGTTTACACTGAGGTATTTCTGGGGAATGGAACTTCACTAAGAAAATACTGTATATATTTAAGTAATATTTGAGCCTCCACTGCAGTGAAAGCGACTAGCAGCAGGCTTATTAATAACATTTCATAATTTTATTTTTAAAACGTTTACTGGCATGTTAATCGTTTTTTTCTGAGGTACTTGGTGATAAAACTTTATGGGCATGATTTTTACCACATGGCTGTCGTTTGTTTCTGAATAAAATCAGTTTACTGAGCTTCCCCACTGTTGTAATATGAGTGGGAGGGGCCTATTTTAGCGCTTTATTGCGCAGTAAAAATTCAGTCACAGTCTTCCTATTTCTTCCTCCATCATCCAGGACGTCTCTACAGAGCCCAGGGGTCTCCAAAACTAGTTTTGAGGGAGGTAATCACTCACAGCAGACCTGTGAGAGTGTGTTTTGACTGTGATAAAAACGTTAATATTAAATTGTTATCCGTTTTTGGGTACTAAGGGGTTAATCATCCATTTGCTGGTGGGTGCAATCCTTTGCTAACTTAATGCATTTACTGTGAAAATTTGGTTGCTATAACTAATTTGGTTCATTGTTATTTCAACTGTGACAGTTTTTTTGTGCTTCTTAAAGGCACAGTAGCGTTTTTTATATTGCTTGTAAATTTATTTGAAAAGTATTTTCCAAGCTTGCTAGTCTCATTGCTAGTCTGTTTAAACATGTCTGACACAGATGAATCTCTTTGTTCAATATGTTTAAAGGCCAATGTGGAGCCCAATAGAAATTTGTGTACTAATTGCATTGATGCTACTTTAAATAAAAGCCAATCTGTACATGTAAAGAAAATTTCACCAGACAACGAGGGGGAAGTTATGCCGACTAACTCTCCTCACGTGTCAGTACCTTCGCCTCCCGCTCAGGAGGTGCGTGATATTGTGGCGCCAAGTACATCAGGGCGGCCCATACAAATCACTTTGCAAGACATGGCTAATGTTATGACTGAAGTACTATCTAAATTGCCAGAATTTAGGGGTAAACGCGATCACTCTGGGGTAAGAACAGAGTGTGCTGATAATAATAGAGCCATGTCTGATACTGCGTCACAATTTGCAGAACATGAGGACGGAGAGCTTCATTCTGTGGGTGACGGATCTGATCCAAGTAAACTGGACTCAGACATTTCAAATTTTAAATTTAAGCTTGAGAACCTCCGTGTATTACTAGGGGAGGTATTAGCGGCTCTGAATGATTGTAACACGGTTGCAATTCCAGAGAAAATATGTAGGCTGGATAAATATTTTGTGGTACCGGCGTGTACTGACGTTTTTCCTATACCTAAAAGGCTTACAGAAATTGTTAACAAGGAGTGGGATAGACCCGGTGTGCCTTTTTCACCCCCTCCTATATTTAGAAAAATGTTTCCAATAGACGCCACCACACGGGACTTATGGCAGACGGTCCCTAAGGTGGAGGGAGCAGTTTCTACTCTGGCTAAGCGCACCGCTATCCCGGTGGAGGATAGCTGTGCTTTTTCAGATCCAATGGATAAAAAGTTAGAGGGTTACCTTAAGAAAATGTTTGTTCAGCAAGGTTTTATATTACAACCCCTTGCATGCATTGCGCCTGTCACGGCTGCGGCGGCATTCTGGTTTGAGTCTCTGGAAGAGACCCTTAGCACAGCTCCATTGGATGAGATTATAGACAAGCTTAAAGTCCTTAAGCTAGCTAATTCATTTATTTCTGATGCCGTAGTACACTTAACTAAACTTACGGCTAAGAACTCCGGATTCGCCATTCAAGCGCGTAGAGCGCTGTGGCTTAATTCCTGGTCAGCCGATGTGACTTCTAAATCTAAATTGCTTAACATCCCTTTCAAAGGGCAGACATTATTCGGGCCCGGTTTGAAAGAAATTATCGCTGACATTACTGGAGGTAAGGGCCATGCCCTGCCTCAAGACAGGGCCAAACCAAGGGCTAAACAGTCTAATTTTCGTGCCTTTCGTAACTTCAAGGCAGGAGCAGCATCAACTTCCTCCGCTCCAAGACAGGAAGGAACTGTTGCTTGCTACAGACAGGGCTGGAAACCTAACCAGTCCTGGAACAAGGGCAAGCAGGCCAGAAAACCTGCTGCTGCCCCTAAGACAGCATGAAGTGAGGGCCCCCGATCCGGAAACGGATCTAGTGGGGGGCAGACTTTCTCTCTTCGCCCAGGCTTGGGCAAGAGATGTCCAGGATCCCTGGGCGTTAGAGATCATATCTCAGGGATATCTTCTGGACTTCAAAGCTTCTCCTCCAAAAGGGAGATTTCATCTTTCAAGGTTGTCAGCAAACCAGATAAAGAAAGAGGCGTTTCTACGCTGTGTACAAGACCTTTTACTAATGGGAGTGATCCACCCAGTTCCGCGGTCGGAACACGGACAAGGGTTTTACTCAAATCTGTTTGTGGTTCCCAAAAAAGAGGGAACCTTCAGACCAATCTTGGACTTAAAGATCCTAAACAAATTCCTAAGAGTTCCATCGTTCAAAATGGAAACAATTCGGACCATCTTACCTATGATCCAAAAGGGTCAGTACATGACCACAGTGGATTTAAAGGATGCCTACCTTCACATACCGATTCACAAGGATCATTACCGGTATCTAAGGTTTGCCTTCCTAAACAGGCATTACCAGTTTGTAGCTCTTCCCTTCGGGTTAGCTACAGCTCCAAGAATCTTTACAAAGGTTCTGGGCTCTCTTCTGGCGGTACTAAGACCGCGAGGAATAGCGTTAGCTCCGTACCTAGACGACATTCTGATACAAGCGTCAAGTTTCCAAACTGCCAAGTCTCATACAGAGTTAGTTCTGGCATTTCTGAGGTCGCATGGGTGGAAGGTGAACGTAGAAAAGAGTTCTCTATTGCCACTCACAAGAGTTCCCTTCTTGGGGACTCTTATAGATTCTGTAGAAATGAAAATTTACCTGACAGAGGACAGGTTATCAAAACTTCTAAATGCTTGCCGTGTCCTTCATTCCATTCAACACCCGTCAGTGGCTCAATGCATGGAGGTAATCGGCTTAATGGTAGCGGCAATGGACATAGTACCTTTTGCACGCCTGCATCTCAGACCGCTGCAATTGTGCATGCTAAGTCAGTGGAATGGGGATTACTCAGATTTGTCCCCTATGCTAAATCTGGATCAAGAGACCAGAGATTCTCTTCTATGGTGGCTTTCTCGGCCACATCTGTCCAGGGGGATGCCCTTCAGCAGGCCAGATTGGACGATTGTAACAACAGACGCCAGCCTGCTAGGTTGGGGCGCTGTCTGGAATTCCCTGAAGACTTAGGGATCATGGACTCAGGAGGAAAGACTCCTTCCAATAAACATTCTGGAATTAAGAGCAGTTTTCAATGCCCTTCTGGCTTGGCCTCAGTTAGCAACTCTGAGGTTCATCAGGTTTCAGTCGGACAACATCACGACTGTGGCTTACATCAACCATCAGGGAGGGACAAGGAGTTCCCTAGCGATGATGGAAGTCTCAAAGATAATTCGCTGGGCAGAGTCTCACTCTTGCCACCTGTCAGCGATCCACATCCCAGGCGTGGAGAACTGGGAGGCGGATTTCCTAAGTCACCAGACTTTTCATCCGGGGGAGTGGGAACTTCATCCGGAGGTGTTTGCCCAACTGCTTCAGCATTGGGGCAAACCAGATCTGGATCTCATGGCGTCTCGTCAGAACGCCAAGCTTCCTTGTTACGGATCCAGGTCCAGGGACCCGGGAGCGGTACTTATAGATGCTCTGACAGCACCTTGGGTTTTCAACATGGCTTATGTGTTTCCACCCTTCCCGATGCTTCCTCGATTGATTGCCAGGATCAAACAGGACAGAGCATAGATGATTCTAATAGCGCCTGCGTGGCCACGCAGGATCTGGTATGCAGATCTAGTGGACATGTCGTCCTGTCCACCATGGTCTCTGCCTCTGAGACAGGACCTTCTGATTCAGGGTCCTTTCAAACATCCAAATCTAATTTCTCTGAGGCTGACTGCATGGAGATTGAACGCTTGATTCTATCAAAGCGGGGATTCTTGGAGTCAGTGATTGACACCTTAATACAGGCTAGGAAACCTGTTACCAGGAAAATTTACCATAAAATATGGCGTAAATACTTATATTGGTGCGAATCCAAGAGTTACTCATGGAGTAAGGTTAGGATTCCTAGGATATTGTCTTTTCTACAAGAAGGTTTAGAAAAGGGTTTATCTGCTAGTTCGTTAAAGAGACAGATCTCAGCTCTGTCTATCCTTTTACACAAACGTCTGTCAGAAGTTCCAGACGTTCAGGCTTTTTGTCAGGCTTTGGCTAGGATTAAGCCTGTGTTTAAGACTGTTTCTCCGCCGTGGAGCTTAAACTTAGTTCTTAACGTTCTACAAGGTGTTCCGTTTGAACCCCTTCATTCCATTGATATCAAGCTGTTATCTTGGAAAGTTCTGTTTTTAATGGCTATTTCCTCGGCTCGAAGAGTCTCTGAGTTATCGGCCTTACATTGTGATTCTCCTTATCTGATTTTTCATTCAGACAAGGTAGTTCTGCGTACTAAACCTGGGTTCTTACCTAAGGTAGTCACTAACAGGAATATCAATCAAGAGATTGTTGTTCCATCATTGTGTCCTAACCCTTCTTTAAAGAAGGAACGACTTCTGCACAATCTGGACGTCGTCCGTGCCCTGAAATTTTACTTGCAGGCAACTAAGGATTTTCGTCAAACTTCTTCCCTGTTTGTCGTTTATTCTGGACAGAGGAGAGGTCAAAAAGCTTCGGCTACCTCTCTCTCTTTTTGGCTTCGTAGCATAATACGTTTAGCATATGAGACTGCTGGACAGCAGCCTCCTGAAAGGATTACAGCTCATTCTACTAGAGCTGTGGCTTCCACTTGGGCCTTTAAGAATGAGGCCTCTGTTGAACAGATTTGCAAGGCTGCAACTTGGTCTTCACTTCATACTTTTTCAAAATTTTACAAATTTGACACTTTTGCTTCTTCGGAGGCTGTTTTTGGGAGAAAGGTTCTACAGGCAGTGGTTCCTTCCGTGTAAAGATCCTGCCTTTCCCTCCCGTCATCCGTGTACTTTTAGCTTTGGTATTGGTATCCCATAAGTAATGGATGACCCGTGGACTGACTACACTTAACAGGAGAAAACATAATTTATGCTTACCTGATAAATTCCTTTCTCCTGTAGTGTAGTCAGTCCACGGCCCGCCCTGTTGTTTATGGCAGGTCTAAAAAAATTTAACTTAAACTCCAGTCACCACTGCACCCTATAGTTTCTCCTTTCTCGTTTGGTTTCGGTCGAATGACTGAGTATGACGTAGAGGGGAGGAGCTATATAGCAGCTCTGCTTGGGTGATCCTCTTGCACTTCCTGTTAGGGAGGAGATATAATCCCATAAGTAATGGATGACCCGTGGACTGACTACACTACAGGAGAAAGGAATTTATCAGGTAAGCATAAATTATGTTTTCTTGTACTTAAAGGACTAGGTTCTTAAATCTCTTAGATGTGGTTCATTTCCTTTGCACTCTGTGGTTTCTAGCTTAGGTTCAGAAGGTAGGTTGCCCTCAGTCGGTTTATCTTTAACTCCAATCGGATATCTGTAGTGGTATCCTTGTCGAGCTGTTCCTTTATGTGTCAGTGCCAGTTTCAAGACTAGCATCTTCCCAGTGCTCTGGGTATTCAAATGGATTTGTTGGTTCAGATCCTACTTCTTCCTCCTTTAGGGAGGTATTACAGGCTGTCTAGGACTCTTTTTACTGGATGATATTTTTCTACAAATTTTCTTCCTCCTCTCTTGGTGGTGAGAGTCCACAAACTCGCCCATATTTTTTCTAATGGCAGCAGTTTCTAGTATGCACCTCTTTACCCTATTGTCTCTCTTTCTTTTCCTCCTAGCCTTGGCTATACTTCCTACTGAGAAGGAAAGGGAAGTGGGAGGGAAATATGAAACCTCTGGTATATAGGGTGTCTTTGCCTCCTCCTGGTCATCAGGTCTTGTACTTTCTAAGAGTAATGATTTTTGTGGGCTCTCACTACCAAGAAAGTAAGAATAAGTTATGTTTTACTTCATAGTGTAAAAAAAGCCAGAAAGCTACAAAAAAACTAAAACAAATTGAATTTGCTCTGTAGTTCAAATTATTATCTTTGGAAAAAAATCAGTTCCCTGTTAATGTTATGATTAAATTGTTTGTATTAGGTAATGAAAAATACAATACAGGTACCAGTCAAACTCAATACATATGTCATTGTAATGAAAAGCTTAACATTATCACATGGGAGAGTCCAAGTAGTTTCGAGGTAGCCAACTTATTTAGCAAACTTATTGTTCCAGCAGATCCTACCATCTTGGCCCGCCGTTAGGGGACAACTCGGTCCCTGGAACTCCCCAATTCCTTATAATCCAACCTTAATGCCCTCCTGGGAGTGGTTTTCAACAATAGTGTAAGTAGAGGCAATTTCTCTTCTGTAGTCTCCCAGGGGAATATATACTTGTGATTGAGCTGTTGACTGGTTATGTGAGTAACTACCAGTTACTCGTCCTAAACTTATTTTATCTAACTAATTAAGAAAACTACCAAACAAATAGAAAGGAAAAGAGAAAAAAAAAAGAAAAAAAAAAAAAAAAAAAAAAAAAAATAGAACAGTCATAAATCAAGGGTTAACATCATGATAGCAAAAACAGCTTATCAGCACTTCATCTCTCCTTCCCGCCCCCCACTGCTTCCAATCTTTCAAAGGCACTAAAAATATGTGGAGCGGAAATGTATTTATATACCTATTAATACAGGCTACTTTCTAGTGTGGCTCCTCCGTCACCCCCCCCCCCCACCGTCTCTGGTCCTCCATCCCCAACCGACACATACCTCCCCCCGGCCCCCAGCATCCAGTAATACCATGTTTTCTGGAAGGTGTCAGATGTGCCCTGGGTGTATGCAGCTATCTCATACATAGAATACGTATGTTCAAATTTAGCCATGATCTCCCTCCACGCCGGTACCCCAGTTTTCCAGTATTTGGCTATAGTAACCCTGGTTATAGTGCATAAGATCCTGATGAAGGCATTAAGGTGTTTGTTTAAGTTGGGTAACTGTTCGTGAAGGAGGGCCTGCGCCAAACTGAGATGGATACTCTCGTCTAGAAGAGCACTCAGCAATTCAGAGAGGTTCCTCCATATATGGTTAACTTGTGGGCATTCCCACCACATGTGTAGATAGGTGCCTTCCTCCCTGCATCCCCTGTAACAAAGTCTGGATCCGCCTTTCACCAAATGCGCTGTCCTAAGGGGAGTAAGGTACCATCTAAAGGAGGTCTTAATAATGTTTTCTCTGAGGTCTGCACTCAATAGGGATCTACATGAACCGTAAAACAGCTCCTCCCACTCCCCCTGTTCCTTTATCACTCCTAGATCTGTTTCCCATTTTAATACTAAAGGAGTCTTAGAGCTAGCTCTATGTGCCTGCAGGTCAAGGTAGATTAGCGAGATTGCACGTTTGGGTCTGCTGGAGGCGGCACACAATCTTTCTAAACTTGTAGTACTTTTAGTGGCCGTCTTGGATAGATAATGACGTATTGCTGATGCTATTTGTAAGTATAAGAACCACTGGAGTGGTATCGGGTCTATCTTTTGGCTCAATTGTGAGTAGGTTATGGGGGCTCCATTGCACACTAGGTCCGCCACTCTATAGAGTCCCTTATTCTCCCATTTACCTACTAGTGGCCTATGGTAAGGGTTTAACAGGTACTTTAAAGGGATCTTCATAGAGTTCTCCGGGAAGATATTGTCGGGTCCCACCGTTGATTTCCATTCCTGTCTAGACAATCTAGTGATTGAGGAAAGCTGTAGCATTTCCCCTCTCTTTGCCCCCCTTTCCCATATAATGTCCTCTGGAGAGTTAAGGTTCCCCATCTCTGCCTCAAAGATAGGCCACAAGATGCTGTCATCCCTCCTCCCGCATAGAGAAATCTGTGCAAGTCTGGCTGCCTTATAGTAGTCCTGCAGGTTAGGTAGGCCAACCCCTCCCAGTTGTCTATGTCTCGTAAGTAGTTGAGAGGAAATCCTAGCCTGTTTCTTGTCTCTAAGGAAGTTGTGAAGGGCTTTTTGGATAGAGTCTAGGTCAGGTTTATTAACTTTTATAGGTAATACTCTAAATAGATACAGAATCCTTGGTAGAATGTTCATTTTAATGGATGTCAGTCTCCCATACCATGAAAACTTAAGTGGTTGCCATCTGTTAAGGTCTGACCTGATTTTTTTAAACATTGGAAGGTAATTTAATCTATAAAGGTTAGATGAGTGTGATGTAAGATTTATTCCCAGGTACCTAATACTTTGTTTGGACCATCTGAGTTCAAAATTAGTTTCGATATTTTTCATTGTGTGTCTAGGAAGGTTAAGTGGAAGGGCTTCGCATTTATCCAAGTTAATTTTATATCCCGAGATAGAGGAAAACTCCTGGATAACCTCATATAGTAAAGGAAGTGACAAGAGTGGTTTAGTAATTGTCAACAAGATGTCATCCGCGAACAAAGTAATTTTATGGGTTAACCTCCCAATCTGCAGACCCTCTATTCCCGGGTTGTTCCTAATGGAAGCGGCCAGGGGTTCTATACACAACGCGAACAGCAGCGGCGAGAGGGGGCAGCCCTGCCTAGTGCCGTTTTGAATTTGGATATCCACTGATTGATGTCCCACTGCCCTAACTCGCGCCGATGGTCTAGAATAAACATTGCGAATTGCTGTTAAAAAGGGCCCATGTATCCCTCTCTTTTCTAGCACTGTCCACATGTACTTCCAGTCCACTCTGTCGAATGCCTTCTCTGCGTCCAAAGAGAGGAGCAGAGAAGGCACTTCGTTTTCTGTCAAGTAGTCTATCACCCCTGTCATTCGTCGGACATTATCCGGGGCCTCCCTCCCCATCACGAAGCCCACCTGGTCTGGGTGTACTAATGTCGGGAGTATTTGCTTAAGTCTATTAGCTAGTACCTTCGTCACAATTTTGATGTCCTGGTTTATTAAAGAGATTGGTCTATAGTTATTACAAAATTTCGGATTTTTCCCTGGTTTTGGCAGTACGACAATTTTAGCTTGTAGTAGCTCTGCTGGTATCTCATGGCCCTCCATGATATGATTAGCGAATTTAATAATGTGTGGGAGTAGCTCTGCTTTAAACAGTTTGTAATATTCACCAGGGAACCCATCTGGTCCCGGTGCCTTCCCTGACTTGAGGTCTCTAAGGACCCCTAAAATTTCCTCCCGTGTGACTTTAGCATTAAGCATGTTATGATCTTCCTCTGAAATAACCCCCAAGTTTACACCATCTAGGAAGTCGGTTTGCTTTTGTTGTGTATTATTGTTGTAATCTACCTTTCTACCGTCGTAGAGATCCCTATAATAGTGTGCGAATGTATCCACTATCTCTTGTGGGTGTGAGGTTAAATGACCCGACGTGTCTTGCAAAATTGGGATTGATGATATTTGGTGGGTATCCCTAATTTTTTTGGCTAAAAATTTGTCTGGCTTGTTAGCATAAAGAAAGTAGGCTGATTTCAACCTATGTGCTGCTTTAATGGAGTGTTCATTTAAATATTTTGCCAGAGACTGTTTTTTTAGTTGTAGTGATTGGAGTGTAGTGGCCGAGTCTTTTTGTGGGAGCGTTCTAATTCCTCTATCTCGGAATACAATAGGGAAATATGTGTTTTAGTTTTCCTCGCTAGTATGGCTTTTTCTTTGATGAGAAGCCCCCGGATCACTGATTTATGCGCTGCCCAAACATTGATAGGATTAGAGGTTGAGTCTAAGTTAATATTCCAATATTCCTCCAATGCTCTTAATATGTTCTTTTTAATCTGGGGACTTTTAGTGCATGATGGGTCAAAAGTCCAAGACTTCGCCCTATTTGGGTCTCTCAAGTCCCCCAACTGAACCTGGGTGACAGAGTGGTCCGACCAAACACACGTGTGTATGTTTGCTGCTCTAAGAACCGGTTGTAGTATTTGGCTTATGAAAATGTAATCCAGCTTGGTGTAAGTCTTATGAGCTGCTGAATAATATGTTGTGTCTGTGGTTAAACCATGCAACGTCCTCCACGAATCAATTAGAGAATGGGGGCCCAGGGAGTCCATAATGGATTTGGCCATAGATCTAAGTCTCCCACATTTTTTGGAAATCATGGTAGGGCCATGTACTAATCTTTGAATATCCAGGTTAAAGTCACCTGCTAATATGATCCGCATTTTAGACCATCCGGTCAACAAGTGTGAAATGTCTCTGAAAAAGACATTCTGTTTCTCATTTGGAGCATAGATATTGCACAGCACCACATCCACTCCCTGTATCTGGCCCTGTACCAGTATGTACCTACCCTCCTTATCCGCTATCGTTTCCCCATGTACAAATAAAAGTGAGTGGTGAATCAAGATGGAAACCCCTCGTTTCTTTGTGTTTGATGTGGCATGATAATGTTGAGTGTAGTCTCTCGACCAATATTTGGGGACAGAGGATTTAACAAAATGGGTCTCTTGTAAATACACTATGTTGGCGTGTAAGTTCCTGTATTGTGTGAGAGCTGTACGTCTCTTAATGTCCGAGTGCAGGCCTCTTACATTGTGTGATACTAAATTAATATTGGGAAGAGTCATCTTGTGGTGTGTCGGGACTGGTCTATGTTATTGTCATAAATAAAAACCGCACTTACCTGCAGTCTCAGGAAAGCCCCTGGAGGAGGAGCAACGGAAGAGCCACAAAAAACTACGTTATCTGTGATAGTGCATGATTTGAGATGAGCGTAACCCCTTGTTTCATACTTAAACTTAACAACTTTAAACATCAGAATAAACATAAACTTAAACCAGAACGTATAGATGTTTCTGTACCTTAATTTCATCCCCTCCCAGAGAGAGTGTAAGGGAGTAAAGGAATGGCTCAAGGAATACTGGGAAGACAAGAGACAGAAAAGAGTAAAGAGGAAAAAGGAAAGAAGAGGAGAGGTGAAGTGTGCAGTCAGTAGGACTAAATGACAGCCCTATTGCAACAAATGGCATTAAGCATATTTTAACAAGTACATAATAGCTATACATTATCCACAACTAACTTTCTCAGTAATTTCGCCCTTTACATATTACCAAGGGGCAGGGAAACAGTAAGAACCTTATAAAAAAAAAGGATATAGGAAACCTCAGTTCGTGAGCATGTCCAACTCCCCAATGAGGAATTGAAAAGACACTAGTCCTTCCAAAAGATTCCCTCAGTGGGAAGCCCTGCTTTGTGAGGGTCAGCATTTCAAGGATAAGTCCAGTGTTCTCTGTGCAACTGAAATTGTGAGCATCAGGATTTAGATTTCTTGCCCCCCTTAGGGATCTTTGTCCATTTGCTCTTGAGAGGGGAGCCCCTAGGTTCCATAGGGACTAATGAACTGGTTGGAGGATTAATGTTGGAGACATCAGGTATATCCAAGCCTAGTTGTTTGCACCCTGAGGGCACTTCCTCAAGCGATTTGATGCTGATGGATCTGCCTTCTTTCATCACTATCAAGGCGAATGGGAATCTATATGGTATTTGATTTTTCCTGAGGAAGGTTGTGAGTGGTCTTAGTGTATTGCGGCGTTGAAGAGTGCGTATACAAAGGTCCTGATAGAACTGTATCACGTTCCCCTGGAATTTAAAAGTAGGATTTTGGCGTGCTGCCTGTAGAATTCTTTCTTTCTCAGGGAAACGTAAAAATTTGATAATAATATCTCTGGGCGGTAAGTCATCTTTAGGTTTAGCTCTAAGGGCTCTGTGAGCTCTCTCTATCTGAAAGGAGTCATCTGTGTTGTCTCCTGTGATTGCACGGAACAGCTGTAGGAGGTAAGAGTTTAAGTCCTTATTCAGGATTGATTCCGGGATTCCCTTAAGACGTAGATTGCATCTCCTCGACCTGTTCTCCAGGTCCTCCATTTTTTCCTGAAGTTCCTGAATTTCTTGCTGTTGGGAGTTATAAGATTTTGAGAGAGTGGAAATATCCTCAGATAATTCTTCTTGATTAGTTTCAAGGGTGTCCACCCTGTTGCCAATTTCAGTGATGTCATCTTTTATTTCTTTTAAACTTGCAGTTACTGAAGAATGGAGTTTATCTATTTTGCTCCACAATTTTTCAAAATTTGTGTCAATGTCTTTCTTGGAGACCAATGTTTGCAAGTCTGCTTTTGTGACAGGGATTTGCTCTGCAGGAGTTGAATCAGAAGACCCTTCAAATCCCTCCTCCTCTGTCTCCGATTCCATGACTTCAGGAATCTTGTTTGCCCTTGATGTTTTAAAAAAAGTGTCCACAGGTGTTGTCTTAGGGGGTCTATCTATTTTATTTGGTTTTCTGGCCGACATGGTATATCCGTGTTTTTATTTGCTCTCTTTTTTTTATTCTGTGTGTTCCACCAGGTGTAATAGGGAAGGAGGGAAGGGGGGGAGTGATTCTAAATACTGGTAAATAACAGGAATATTGCAGTGTCTAATTATCTTCCTTGCGGCTAAGAGAAGAGAAAAGAAAAATATTTGTTGCTCAGGACAGTAGCACAATTCTCCACCCCCACTTCCTATTGCTTTTGTGAATTAAAACCTGGTTGGGTTTTTAATCTTGCGGCCTGTGTTGAGACTCCTCCAAAATGACCCCTCTCTGTTTTACACTGACAGTAATATGTTAAGTGATTCCCCTACTTCACATTGTATGCCAGTTATATGAGCTTACCGCGCCAAATTGACCTTTGCTACGCACCTTTATTTTAGCTGCGTCTCTGGTTAAACCTTAGCCGCCATTACATAACCCCTGCATGGTTCTGATAGTCCCTTTTACTTACAGATACCTGTCAGCATGTTTTCGCCCGGCCTGCTCAGTAAGTCTAATGAGGCAAGTAGCGCCTCTGATTTCTGACAGCTCAGTGAGATGATGCGGAGTTCTTCCCCCACGTGTCAATGGCGGATCAAAAAGTCCCGTGCACTTTTCACATCCTCCCTCAGCCGGGTAGGAGCCTCTGGACTGCTGTTTCGTGCCGAAGGTGCACCGTTAATATTTCTGAGTGCCTGAGGCGTTTTGTCTGCTCCGATGTCTCTATGTACCCTGCGGGTTGTGTCACCGTTACCCGGCTGATGTCTCTCAGACTGAGTCTAATCCGCACTCCTTGTTGTTATCCGGGCAAACTAAAGCCCCCTGTTAATGTTAAAGGGACAGTCTACACCAGAATTTTATTGTTTAAAAAGATTAATAATCCCTTCATTACCCATTCCACAGTTTTGCATAACCGACACGGTTAAATTAATTTACTTCTTACCTCTATGATTATCTTGTATCTAAGCCTCTGCAGACTTCACCCTTTATTTCAGTTCTTTTGACAGACTTGCATTTTAGACAATCAACTAATTTCTCCAACATTGGTGTGTCCGGTCCACGGTTTCATCCTTACTTGTGGGATATTCTCCTCCCCTACAGGGAATGGCAAGGAGAGCACACAGCAAGAGCTGTCCATATAGCCCCCCCTCTGGCTCCGCCCCCCAGTCATTCTCCTTGCCGCTCTGAACATTTGCAAGCCGTGGTGCCTTCCGTTTAGGTAACCTGATTTGCTCCCTCCCTTCATCCGTGTCCTAAAGCTTTGGTATTGGTTCCCACAAGTAAGGATGAAACCGTGGACCGGACACACCAATGTTGGAGAAAACAGAATTTATGCTTACCTGATAAATTACTTTCTCCAACGGTGTGTCCGGTCCACGGCCCGCCCTGGTTTTTTAATCAGGTTTGAAAAATTTCTTTCTTTCTTTATACACTACAGTCACCACGGTACCCTATAGTTTCTCCTTTTTCTCCTAACCGTCGGTCGAATGACTGGGGGGCAAAGCCAGAGGGGGGGCTATATGGACAGCTCTTGCTGTGTGCTCTCCTTGCCATTCCCTGTAGGGGAGGAGAATATCCCACAAGTAAGGATGAAACCGTGGACCGGACACACCGTTGGAGAAAGTAATTTATCAGGTACGCATAAATTCTGTTTTTTTTCTTGCATACTTTTTCTACGTTTTACCTTTTTTTATTAATATTTTTATTGAGGTCATATAGTCACAATTACTAACAGCAAATGCACATTGCATATGAGCAGAAGAGGTTATATCACAGTAATGATATGTAAAATAAACAATTGTGAAATTCAGTGAAAAACTGCTTAGTAAAAACAAAAAGTAACAGTAGCAGCAATAACCTTAACAAGACTGCTCAATATATAAATTACCTCATTTTATGATTTTATAATTATATTTGAGGGGGTTTGACAGAACAAGAGAATGCATAGAGATCAATTACTTGAGACTAGTATGGCTATGAAACCTATAGATATAAAGAAGCCTCCTGTGTACAAAAATGCCTGTCTTGGACCAACTAAGCAACATGCAATACATGAGATGGAGAAAAGCTTAGGGTAGATCTTATTACCTCTCCTGGGTCCTTCAATAAAATAAGGTAAATTTAAAATAGTACCTGTATTATAGTAAAATTATATACCTGTATGTGTAGCATATTGATAACATATTATGGAGATAGTAACTGGTAAAGGTTCCCTGTAAGACGTCTATTAAGCTGATAGGGGTCTCTCTCCAACAGTATTTATTAAAATTGCTAGAGCGAGATATTCTTGGTCTGGTAACCTAATTAGGTGCTTTAAATAAAAGTATAAGATCATAACCTAAAAAACAAATTGGAAGGTCTAGTCTTCTACTATCCTGACTGCAGACAGCTCACCCTAAACCAGTTTATTGGGAATTATGGTGTTAGAGATACATTCATCAGGCTTGAATTTACCTGTGTGAGCAGAATGTATGCTGATGTGGTCTCTCATAGAACGTGTGCCCCGGGATCAGGGTTATGATGACTAGTCTCCCATTCTTGTAAAAACAATGCTTCTGGCTGTTTAAAGGGATCATTAAGTGTAGGGTGCATTTTGTTGCACAGATGTTCCTGTAGAATCACAGCTTCGTCGGCCCTTGCTATAGGTGTTCTGCTTGTGCAAGGCTCAGTAAATAATTCAACTCCATCAGGTCTTCTTTCACTCATGGTGAAAGGCCTTCAGGGAGTCTGTGAAGATCTCAACAGCCGCACGGCCAGCTCCATCATGGATGTTTAGTCCCATACACTATTGTGTTGCCGCAGACCGCAATGGTCCGGATTGAGGATCCTGCCTAAATGAAGAAATAAGTGTCCAAATGTGTAGTGCGAGTAAGTGGAGTGAACTATAGGAAAATGAAGGCTTAAAGGGACGCACAAGTCAAAATTAAAGTTTCATGATTCAGATATGGCATGCAATTTTATACAACTTTCCAATTAACTTTTATCATCAAATTTGCTTTGTTCTCTTGGTATTCTTTTTTAAAAGCTAAACCTAGGTAGGCTCGCACTGATTTCTAAACCGTTGAAGGTCGCCTCGTAATCAGTGGATTTTGGCAGTTTTCCACAGTTAGACAGTGCTAGTTAATGTGTGCCATATAAAAACATTGTGCTCACTCCTGAGAAGTTATTTTGATTCCACACTGACTGGATAAAATGCAAGTCTGTCAAAAGAATGTAGAAAAGGGGGCAGTTTGCTGAGCCTTAGATACAAGGTAATCACAGAGTTAAAAGTATATTAATATAACTGTGTTGGTTATGCAAAACTGGGGAATGGGTAATAAAGGAATTATCTATCTTTTTAAACGAAGTGGCAGATCTAGGAAAGTTTATACTTTGTTTTCAAGAATACTTTAAAGGGACATGAAACCCAAAATGTTTTTTTCATGATTCAGATAGAGAATACAATTTTAAACAACTTTCCAATTTACTTCTATTATTTAATTTGCTTCCTTCTCTTGTTATCCTTTGCTGAAAGGTTTATCTAGGCAAGCTCAGGAGCAGCAGAGAACCTAGGTCCTAGCTTTTGAATAGTGGCTGCATATATATATATATTGATTGTGATTGGCTCACCCATATGTTCAGTTAGAAACCATTAGTGCATTGCTGCTCATTCAACAATTGATACCAAGAGAATGAAACAAATTAGACAAAAGGAGTAAATTAGAAAGTTGTTTAAAATTGTATTCTCTATCTGAATCATGAAAGACAAATTTTGGGTTTCATGTCCCTTTAGGCTATTCCCCCTTTTTAATTTTGTATCGTTTTCATGTTTCACATTTATATGTGTCTTGGGTTGTTCACTTGTTTTCAATCATTAGGTATTATGAGGCACTGCAGAAGTAAGCACTGCCTGAATGTACTGCTAGATCAACCACATTTTCTTCAGAGCTCTCTAAAGAGTGCAGTAAATAGATTATATATATATATATATATATATATATATATATATAGAGCCAAGACGAGGTAAAATATGAGGGGCGCTCAGTGAGAAGAAGAGTGTATGTTAACAGAAACTGGGTGGTATGAACTCAGCCGAGAATATTGTCAATAGTCGCAATATGAACAAATGTAAGTGGGAACAATGTGTCAAGTGGTATAGAAAATGTTCCCACAATTGGTAATAACCAAATGATTGAAGGTCAGAGGGGTCTAATTGTAGTCGCTATAAATTGTTACAATATACAATATTAGACTACGATTCAAATATAGAGCACACAATAATAAACCATAAAAAATAATAAACACTCATAGATAATAAATTGTGCAAAAGACCCCAAGTGACAAAAATACAAATCAAATGCGCTAAGTACAAGTGTTAAACACACAAATAGTGATAAAATGACAGTCCTTAGATGATACTAAGTAGAAGTGGTGAGAGTCCCAAAGCTGTGTGGCACACTTTCCCCTCAGGGAATTCTACTTACTCTCCTTGACCTCAATCAATATGAGGTAAGTGTCGCACAGGGTAAGTAGAATAAGCTCCTTCGTGGTATCAGGTGTCCACCGGCTTGGAAATGTCTCCCGGCACCTCCGCTCACATATATAAATGAGAAGAGAGAGAACAGTAATAGTGCAACCCTGTTAAATGAAAAGTACTGTGCACAATCAAATTTTAAGAATCTTACTCACACAGTACAACCTCAGATGTGTATGAGGTATTTTATTAGCATCAATAAATAGCAATCACTATTACAAACTGTGTTAAAAGCGAGTTCTTTTCAAAGTATCCCCAGTCCAAACTACCGTTATCTGGCATTGGCTGTGAGTTGAAACAAGAAGTCCTAACGCGTTTCGAAGGTCTGGGACATATACGACCTTCTTCTTCAGAGGAATTTACCGACTGTGTAGTTATCCGTCGGATTTATTGTGGAGCTGCGACACGCCCCAGTCTGTTTCAATTGGTTCTCAAAGAATCACATGTCATCCGGTTACAAGTACAGTATGAAGCTTGTCCTCCATAGTTGTTACTGGCTAAGATGGATAATCTTATTTGTAAGTCCAAAGATTATTGAGGCTTTTTTGGAGAATGCACAGTATCTATTAAAAAGCGGCCAGATAGTGCTTATCCGTGCTCATAACTGATTTACGTTACATAGTTAAAAAGAACTCTATTTGTTAATAAATAAATAAATACAAAACACAAGACACGCATCATATAGAACACACATCATATAGAATTACATTTTAAAATTGCATCTTAGAATTGCATCTTAAAAGCGAAGATCCTATTAACAAAAGTTAAAGAAATTTATTTAAGGAGATTTATTTAAAATAGAGAACAGTTATGCTATTTGCTCAAAACTTATGTTCAGAGTAGTATTGTTCCAGGGATATGAACAAAACAAAATAGATAAATTTGATAAATCCGTTGAGGCTAGAAAACTAAATAAATTCTATAGGGACTATAACATAAATAAGAAAGAAAGAGAAGAAACTACTGATGATGAAATCTGGGGAGATCAACCACCAGAAACCCCCATGGGAGAAGAGGAAGATTTTAATTGGCTGGAAATAGAGTCCCCGAATTTCTCTACCAATATTCAATATAGAGAACTCAATGAGAGTTTGAATCTTGGTAAGCTTTCAAGTGGCAAACAGATAGGAGTGGACAATGCTCAGGGTGCGAGGACTATGGGAAGTGCTACATACAATAAAACACAAAAAGGGATAAACAAGGGAGAACAAAACAATAGCTGTCAGGGCCAGTATTTTTCTAGGAATTCGGAGAAAAATAAAGTAATGGAGAATAAACACTATAATTCAAGAAGGCAAAACAACCCCTTTCACCGTAATAACTCCTATCATTCGGAAAGACATTCGGAAAGACATTTTGATTCTAGGCAAGGCAATAGAAATGGATATTATAACTATAATTCTAGTAATAGATATGATATGGAACCTCCGAAGCAATTCTGGAGACAAAACTCCTATCAGAACCATAATTATTGGTATAATGATAGGCCAAATAGAGGATACACTGGGGGTCCATATAACAATTATGATTCCAATTTCCAAAGGGAAAGAATTAATAGCTACAGACAAAATTTGGAAAGGCAAACGGGGCCTTGGAGAGAAAATGTCTGCCAAGAACCCCAGGAAATAGGGAGTGCTATGGGCAATAGATCAGTTCATTTTTTAGAGAACAACCCAAGAAAATCGGAAAAAAAGAAAAATACACTCCCTCCACCAACAGTGGAGATTCTCCAATGGAGAACAAGGGGACAACAAAAACGGGGAAACGGGGAATTAGAGGGTGCAGAGGAGGAAGAAAATCCAGGGGCAAAGAGAAAAAGACCGACTCATCTTCTACAAACCAAGATGTAAAAATGAAAATTTTTAATCTTTCGAACAGAGTGTTGTTACCCCATGAACAAAACTTACTTGAAAAGGGCCTCTCTTTTGCACCCACGAGGGGACCAAATCCCTTCCAATTATTTGTGGATTTTAACAAATTCACACGAAATCTGACATTGAAAAGGTTCTTTGAGAAACAGAAACTAGAACAAATCGAAAATCCCAAAAATGTGGAAGAAGAAACTCTTCTAACATTGGAATCCCTAGAAATGGAGAGTTTACAAATAGATAATGTAGATACAACTACAAAGAAAATCCATACTAGTCTTAAACCCAACTCCACATTTTTCCCCGTGAATGCCAAAGGTAACTGTATTCCTGTATTCACTAAACTGGTTCAGGAAGATCTAGATAATCTGTGTGAAAAATATAAAATTAGAAAAGACAATTTGACTAAAAGAGAAAGAGACTTTATCAAAACCCTTGAAAAGGACGATAATATCATAATCAGAGAAGCGGATAAGGGGGGAGGAATTGTGCTCCAAAATAGAACAGAGTACCTCAGGGAAGCAAGGAGACTTTTGGAAGACACAAGTACATATCGAAAACTAAAATCTAATCCATTAGATACATTTGTCCTAAACTATAAACATCTCTTGGATGATGCAAGAGACCTGAAGATTCTAAATGAGAATGAATGGAAATACCTCCAAAACGATACTCCGGTGGTGGCATTATTCTATCATTTGCCAAAGGTCCACAAGAGTATACAACAACCACCTGGTAGACCAATTGTATTGGGTATAGGCTCCCTGACAGCTAAACTCTCCGAGTACATAGATTTCTTCCTACAGCCCCTAGTACCCAAATTGAAATCTTTTCTAAGGGATACCCCAGATACCCTGGAAAAACTTAGCAGCCTCGAATGGAAAGATGGTTATTTATGGGCCACTATGGACGTTAGTGCGCTCTACACTAACATCCCACATGACAAGGGGATTCAATCTATTGGTTTTTGGCTAGAAAAAGATAATAGCCTACATATACACCAACAGGCCTTCTTGCTAGAAGCCATCAGATTCACTTTGGAAAAGAATTTCTTCCTCTTTGAAGGGGAGTATTATCTACAAGTCACCGGAACAGCAATGGGGACAAAATTTGCCCCAAGCTACGCTAATCTCTATATGGGCCTCTGGGAAGAGGAAGTCATCTGGCAAAATAATGCCTATTTGCCTAATATCGTAGCTTGGGGCAGATATATAGATGATATCATCCTAATTTGGGATGGTGGTTCTACTCTCCTGGAAGAGTTTGTGAACAAACTGAATATAAATAATTTCAACTTATCGTTTACAAGTAAGACAAGTCCACACGAGATTGACTTCCTGGATGTGATTTTATTTCAGGAGAATAATGAGATCCATTCTAAACTTTTCAAAAAAGACACAGACAGCAATGGATATCTCCATGCAAAAAGTGGTCATGAAAGGAAATGGATCCAGAACATCCCAATGGGACAATTTCAGAGGCTGAAAAGAAACTGCTCAAAAACACAGGATTATGACAAGGAGGCAAAGAATCTCAGTAGGAGATTCAAAGCGAGGGGATACAACTCGTACAATCTTTCAGAAACAATAAATAAAGTCAAGACTATGGACCGGAAACAACTACTCAATACAGGACAACATAACAACCAAAAACAAAGGAAAGGGAGCGTGAATTCTGGACAGGTAAATTTTGTGACCACATATAATGAAGGCGCATTGGAAATAAAAAATATAATTAAAAAACATTGGCATGTCCTGAAAAAAGACAACCTTCTCAATCCAATTACCTCGAAAGAACCAAGGATAATATATAGAAGGAATCAAAATCTGAAAAGTATCTTGGCCCCAAGCCAACTAAAATCTAGAGGCAATACTAAAACCAATTGGCTAAATAAAGAGACAATTGGCTTTTTTAAATGCAACAGGAAAAACTGCATAGCCTGCTCTCACCATTTTTCATTAAATAAACCAACCAAGGAGTTCATATCTACAGTGACTAATAAACATTACAAAATTGAGAGCCTGTGTAACTGTCGAACAGAATACGTCGTGTATTTATTGCAATGTGGGTGTGGCCTACAGTATGTAGGGAGGACCACAAGACCTTTTAAAAAGAGGTTATTAGAACACATTAATAACATTGAATCTGGAGAGAAGAAACACAACCTATCAGCCCACTATAGAGAAAAACATGACCAAATCCCTACCTGTTTAAAAGGGACAATAATCGAGTGTGTACAAAATGACAAAAGAGGGGGGGATAGGGAATTAAAACTTAGAAAAAGGGAGACATACTGGATCTATACTCTAGGTTCATTGAACCCGAAAGGTCTCAATAAAGACATAGACCTGGCAGCTTTCCTTACATGATAAAGGGATGGACACATGTATATACACACAATGAGTGTACTAAATGTAAGTAAATATGTATTCATACAGCAAAAGTCCCCAAAAAAGAGAAAATCAACAGTGGATATACACAATCACCTTTTGTACTCCCCAAATTATCAAATCCCCTAAGATTGTACAATGCCAAAATATGAGGTCATAACTATGGCATCCTGGTATTTGGAAACATTGTCCCCTCCTTTCATGCTTGCCATTGAAGGTATAGTTTTATTCTCATTTATTTTAATATTTTAAAATTTAAAACTTAATTTTTAGAGATAATTCTAGTCAGGGTATCCTCCATTATAAAATCATGTATTCCTAAAGTATATATATTTAGAAATTTATCAAGTCTTAATTAGGGGTTTTAATAAATTATTTTATAGGGTATATTGGTTTTTAAAATCTAAAGAGCTAGCTCCTAATAGAAAGGGACTCTCTACCAGTGGAAACACTACAATACTCATATTCATGCCTGCAGATATAGGTTAGTTTTTATTACAACTAATGTGATCTGGGCAGGAAGATAAATAGCGGTATATCGCGTTCATATCCCTGGAACAATACTACTCTGAACATAAGTTTTGAGCAAATAGCATAACTGTTCTCTATTTTAAATAAATCTCCTTAAATAAATTTCTTTAACTTTTGTTAATAGGATCTTCGCTTTTAAGATGCAATTCTAAGATGCAATTTTAAAATGTAATTCTATATGATGTGTGTTCTATATGATGCGTGTCTTGTGTTTTGTATTTATTTATTTATTAACAAATAGAGTTCTTTTTAACTATGTAACGTAAATCAGTTATGAGCACGGATAAGCACTATCTGGCCGCTTTTTAATAGATACTGTGCATTCTCCAAAAAAGCCTCAATAATCTTTGGACTTACAAATAAGATTATCCATCTTAGCCAGTAACAACTATGGAGGACAAGCTTCATACTGTACTTGTAACCGGATGACATGTGATTCTTTGAGAACCAATTGAAACAGACTGGGGCGTGTCGCAGCTCCACAATAAATCCGACGGATAACTACACAGTCGGTAAATTCCTCTGAAGAAGAAGGTCGTATATGTCCCAGACCTTCGAAACGCGTTAGGACTTCTTGTTTCAACTCACAGCCAATGCCAGATAACGGTAGTTTGGACTGGGGATACTTTGAAAAGAACTCGCTTTTAACACAGTTTGTAATAGTGATTGCTATTTATTGATGCTAATAAAATACCTCATACACATCTGAGGTTGTACTGTGTGAGTAAGATTCTTAAAATTTGATTGTGCACAGTACTTTTCATTTAACAGGGTTGCACTATTACTGTTCTCTCTCTTCTCATTTATATATGTGAGCGGAGGTGCCGGGAGACATTTCCAAGCCGGTGGACACCTGATACCACGAAGGAGCTTATTCTACTTACCCTGTGCGACACTTACCTCATATTGATTGAGGTCAAGGAGAGTAAGTAGAATTCCCTGAGGGGAAAGTGTGCCACACAGCTTTGGGACTCTCACCACTTCTACTTAGTATCATCTAAGGACTGTCATTTTATCACTATTTGTGTGTTTAACACTTGTACTTAGCGCATTTGATTTGTATTTTTGTCACTTGGGGTCTTTTGCACAATTTATTATCTATGAGTGTTTATTATTTTTTATGGTTTATTATTGTGTGCTCTATATTTGAATCGTAGTCTAATATTGTATATTGTAACAATTTATAGCGACTACAATTAGACCCCTCTGACCTTCAATCATTTGGTTATTACCAATTGTGGGAACATTTTCTATACCACTTGACACATTGTTCCCACTTACATTTGTTCATATTGCGACTATTGACAATATTCTCGGCTGAGTTCATACCACCCAGTTTCTGTTAACATACACTCTTCTTCTCACTGAGCGCCCCTCATATTTTACCTCGTCTTGGCTCAATTTTTTTCTCTATATTAGGATTGTGGGGTTTGGGGATCCCACGATCCTAATAGGTAATTTGGGGCTGCATAGTGTTCTATTAGTATTCCTTAATAGGAATTTTCTGAGATTTACACCTAATTTGCGCTGATATCACAAATCCATTCTTTGCTTTATATATATATATATATATATATATATATATATATTTACACATACAATTACAAGTATTGGTATCCCGCTTGCAAGACTTTACAGTCTCCTGTTCACCAAAAACTACAGCGCAATAGCTGTCTAAGCATGAAACTGAGGAATATGTAAATTCCTTGGTTGTAAGCATCAGTGCTGATTTCTTACCTATGTTGTCTTATTTTTTATATGGATGCGCTTTTGTTTAATGTCTGATACAGAGTTACAAGGGTGAGTGCTTTCTCTTTCTTGCTGCTCCAATATATCCATCTCACTGACACACTACTTCATTAATCAAAACTGTGAGGTCAGAGCTAAAATCATTCAAGGAGGACATTGCTCTGGGGCAATTATTTGATTGCTCTGTGACCCCACTGTCCCATCTGTATGCTAAAAGATCCCCCCTAAATCATAAATATAGGAGCCTTTCTTGAAGAGAGTACAGCTGAGGATGGCTCTGAACATTCTGTTCAGTATGTATAATTAATTTGATTTTAGAAAGTTGTCTTATAATCAATGATGTTGGGATTGTATGTTTAATTATCATTGCACCATACTCCTTATGTTTTTTGAAAACCTAAACCATTTTGTATGAGTCTCCCTCTTTCAGTTTTCTGTTTTTTCTTAAGAAGGACAAAATCATAGCAATAAAGTTTCATTTTTAAACGTTATTTTTAAAAACAATTGATGTACCTTGCCCCCAGCCTTATATACATTAAACATATCTATAGGAAGAATGACTAATATACGATGTTACAAAATTATAATAAACACAGCTTGTTTTCCATCTTCTAATGTATATAAACTAGATTGTGTTAGTCCCCATAGTTAAAAATAAAGAGGGAAATGTATATATAATATAAACTATATATTTTCATGCTAAACAAAGTGCAGTAGGCAGAAACAAATGCAAGTTAATATTTAATAAGTTTTGAATTGGTTGCAGCAGCAAGCTAGATACTGTGTATTTAAAAAAAGCAACTGTGTAATCAAGAAGATTTGATAAATTATCAATAGCTGGCCCCCTGTCACTAATTGTTTTGTGGTACTACAAAGGGACAGAAAACATTTCACTTCAGTAACAGACTGAGTAATGATGGGGAGTTTTCTGTCAGTCTTCTTTGATTGATTATACAGCTGATCAATGTAAACCATGCTAAAATGGCATTTGTTCAAGCTTCTCTAACCCCCCCCCCCCCCCCATTCCTTTCCCTGATTTCTTATTGAGTAACTAAATTCAATATTCTGTTGTATGCCTTTGTTGTATTTACCAGATTTTATTTTTTAAATACTTGCAATTAAACAAATAGGATTTCCCCTTCTTTATATTGTAGAGCTTTATACATTGTGAAATCACTTTGTCTCATGTGAGGTGAAAGACTGAGCAGTGGGGAAGCAATTACGCACACAAAAATCAATCTTGTTCAGGCCTCAGTCATTTTCAAAGTGATTAAAATAATTATCTGTTTCTTTTTTGTATTCAATTCACATGGCCACTTAATGTTTGACCAATTGTTCTCTAACCTCATTGCTGGTAGTATTTATGAAGGTATTATAGAGTGAAAATGTGTGTCTGTTTTTGTTTGTGTATGTGTGTTGGTGTATGTATAATATATATATATATATATATATATATATGTGTGTGTATGTATGTATGTATATATATATATATATATATATATATATATATATATATATATATATATATATATATATATAATCAGAAACAAAAAATCTGCACTCACTGGGCTTAAATTCTTATTTATTGCAAAGTGACATTTCGGGGATTCACCCCTTCATCAGACCTAGTATTATTACAACAGTGAAGACAGATTGAGAAAGCCATTTCCAAACCATCTCTGTATATTCTTATTCACACAAATGCTGATTCCTATGGATAGATTCGGCCTTGAATGTTTTATTTAAGAGCTAACTGCCTCCATTAAATTACTTAATACGTTTTTGACAGTGTGGCTTCTGGAAGACTTTCTTTTAGCTTTTTCCTACCATGCACTTTTTAGAATATCAGTCTGATGGAATTGTTCTGTTCTCCCTTTGCTTTTGTTGATCTAAGGGACTATTGCCCAGACCATTTCAAGATATCTGAAACAGTATGCCTTAAGTTCATTTTTTCCTGCAATGTAACATTTTCATTATCTACTTGCCCCTCTTCCATTTGGTTTCTATAATTTTTAAGGGTTTAATCTAAGGTTCCTCTAGTTTCTTGTGCCTCTTTATTTATACTTGTTGATTAAGGGTGTCGGTATAAAATAAATAGTTTTTCCCAATTCTTTGGAAATTGTGTCTTCTGATCTTGGGATGACAGGTCAGTGTAGCAAAAAACCTGTTTGATATCAGACATTGAGCACTACTTCTGCATTTTGTTCCAGAATCAATACAAAAATTATTTTCATTTTTTTTGTCAACTGAGGATGTCTGTTGACAGAGAACATATACTTTAAGGCCTAGTTTCTCAACCTGTGGTACGTGTACCCCTGGGGGTACTTGGGGAATTGGCTAGGGGGTACTCCAGGGATTGGCCCTTTTTTTGTTCCTGATGTAGATATTGTAAGCATAACATGTCAAAGAAAGCTGTGTTTCTCATTTCTACCCTTGTACACTCTTAACAGGACAGAGTGTGAGTATTTCCTTGCCTAGGTTGGACCACTGCTCAAAAAAGGATTCACCTCAAATTGGTAAAACCTTAGATTCTGACTTGTTAGTGACATATGAGGGCTCAAGTTAACATTCACTGATATGAACAGAGAAAGTGTATTACTGTGACCAAGGGGTAGATTTATCATATGCCGACATTGCTAAATGCGGACAGTATACGCTGTCTGGTGAAATGCTTGTGCAATGCCGCCCCCTGTTCACTGGCGGCCAATCGACTGCTAGCAAGGGGTGTCAATCATCCCCTAAAAGGTGGCGGACAGGTTAAGGAGCAGCAGTCTTAATAAATGGAGCTCACAGTGTCACAGAGACAATAAATGGAGGAGATTAAATGGAGGATTTATAATTCCTCTCAAGAGGCACAAGGTAGTGTACCCCACTGACTTCTGAATATTATTTAAACACTTAGAATAGATTGATAAATATAAATCTTGTTTTGTGCCATGTACATAGGAAAACTCTACAGTGCTATATGAATGTATTATCGTGCAGGACTACAGTTGTGCTCATAAGTTTACATACCCTAGCAGAATTTATGATTTCTCTTGTTAAGTGTATCCAGTCCACGGATCATCCATTACTTGTGGGATATTCTCCTTCCCAACAGGAAGTTGCAAGAGGATCACCCACAGCAGAGTTGCTATATAGCTCCTCCCCTAACTGTCATATCCAGTCATTCTCTTGCAAGCCTCAACAAAGATGGAGGTCGTAAGAGGAGTGTGGTGTTTTATACTTAGTTTATTCTTCAATCAAAAGTTTGTTATTTTTAAATGGTGCCGGAGTGTACTGTTTATCTCAGGCAGTATTTAGAAGAAGAATCTGCCTGCGTTTTCTATGATCTTAGCAGAAGTAACTAAGATCCATGGCTGTTCTCACATATTCTGAGGAGTGAGGTAACTTCAGAGAGGGAATGGCGTGCAGGTTTTCCTGCAATAAGGTATGTGTAGTTAATATTTTTCTAGGGATGGAATTTGCTAGAAAATGCTGCTGATACCGAACTAATGTAAGTAAAGCCTTAAATGCAGTGATAGCGACTGGTATCAGGCTTATTAATAGAGATACATACTCTTATAAAAATGTAATATAAAACGTTTGCTGGCATGTTTAATCGTTTTTATATGTATTTGGTGATAAAACTTATTGGGGCCTAGTTTTTTTCCACATGGCTGGCTTGAATTTTGCCTAGTAACAGTTTCCTTAGGCTTTCCACTGTTGCAATATGAGTGGGAGGGGCCTTTTTTTAGTGTTTTTCTGTGCAGCTAAAAATACTGACAGAGACATTCAGCTTCCCTCTGCATGATCCAGGACATCTCTGGAGGGCTCAAAAGGCTTCAAGGTCGTTTTTGAGGGAGGTAAAAATCCACAGTAGAGCTGTGGCAGTTGTGACTGTTTGAAAAAACGTTTTTGTCATTTATTATTCCGTTTTTGGTATTAAGGGGTTAATCATCCATTTGCAAGTGGGTGCAATGCTCTGCTAACTTGTTACATACACTGTAAACATTTCGTTAGTGTAACTGCCTTTTTTCACTGTTATTTCAAATTTGTGTTTCTTAAAGGTGCAGTAACGTTTTTTATATTGCTTGTAAACTTGTTTAAAGTGTTTTCCAAGCTTGCTAGTCTCATTGCTAGTCTGTTTAAACATTTCTGACACAGAGGAAACTACTTGTTCATTATGTTTGAAAGCCATGGTGGAGCCCCATAGGAGAATGTGTACTAAATGTATTGATTTCACCTTAAACAGTAAAGATCAGTCTTTAACTATAAAAAGAAATATCACCAGAAGATTCTGACGAGGGGGAAGTTATGCCGACTAACTCTCCCCACGTGTCAGACCCTTCGCCTCCCGCTCAGGGGATGCACGCTAATATGGCGCCAATTACATCAGGGACGCCCATAGCGATTACCTTGCAGGACATGGCTGCAATCATGAATAATACCCTGTCAGAGGTATTATCCAGGTTGCCTGAATTAAGAGGCAAGCGCGATTGCTCTGGGGTTAGGAGAAATACAGAGCAGATGCTGTAAGGGCCATGTCTGATACTGCGTCACAATATGCAGATCATGAGGACGGAGAGCTTCAGTCTGTGGGTGACATCTCTGATTCGGGGAAACCTGATTCAGAGATTTCTAATTTTAAATTTAAGCTTGAGAACCTCCGTGTGTTGCTTGGGGAGGTATTAGCTGCTCTGAATGACTGTAACACAGTTGCAGTACCAGAGAAATTGTGTAGGCTGGATAAATACTATGCGGTGCCGGTGTGTACTGATGTTTTTCCTATACCTAAAAGGCTTACAGAAATTATTAGCAAGGAGTGGGATAGACCGGGTGTGCCTTTTTCCCCACCTCCTATATTTAGAAAAATGTTTCCAATAGACGCCACTACACGGGACTTATGGCAGACGGTCCCTAAGGTGGAGGGAGCAGTTTCTACTTTAGCAAAGCGTACTACTATACCGGTTGAGGACAGTTGTGCTTTTTCAGATCCAATGGATAAAAAATTGGAGGGTTACCTTAAGAAAATGTTTATTCAACAAGGTTTTATTTTACAGCCCCTTGCATGCATTGCGCCTGTCACGGCCGCGGCGACATTCTGGTTTGAGGCCCTGGAAGAGGCCATCCATACAGCTCCATTGACTGAAATTATTGACAAGCTTAGAACACTTAAGCTAGCTAACTCATTTGTTTCTGATGCCATTGTTCATTTGACTAAACTAACGGCTAAGAATTCCGGATTCGCCATCCAAGCGCATAGGGCGCTATGGCTTAAATCCTGGTCAGCTGACGTGACTTCGAAGTCTAAATTACTCAACATTCCTTTCAAGGGGCAGACCTTATTCGGGCCTGGTTTGAAGGAAATTATTGCTGACATTACTGGAGGTAAGGGTCATACCCTTCCTCAGGACAGGGCCAAAGCAAAGGCCAAACAGTCTAATTTTTGTGCCTTTCGAAATTTCAAGGCAGGTGCAGCATCAACTTCCTCCGCTTCAAAACAAGAGGGAACTTTTGCTCAATCTAAGCAGGCCTGGAAACCTAACCAGTCCTGGAACAAAGGCAAGCAGGCCAGAAAGCCTGCTGCTGCCTCTAAGACAGCATGAAGGAACGGCCCCCTATCCGGCGACGGATCTAGTAGGGGGCAGACTTTCTCTCTTCGCCCAGGCGTGGACAAGAGATGTTCAGGATCCCTGGGCATTGGAGATCATATCTCAGGGATATCTTCTGGACTTCAAAGCTTCCCCTCCACAAGGGAGATTTCATCTTTCAAGGCTATCTGCAAATCAGATAAAGAAAGAGGCATTCCTACGCTGTGTGCAAGACCTCCTAGTTATGGGAGTGATCCATCCAGTTCCGCGGACGGAACAAGGACAGGGTTTTATTCAAATCTGTTTGTGGTTCCCAAAAAAGAGGGAACCTTCAGACCAATTTTGGATCTAAGGATCTTAAACAAATTCCTCAGAGTTCCATCTTTCAAAATGGAAACTATTCTGACCATCCTACCCATGATCCAAGAAGGTCAGTACATGACCACAGTGGACTTAAAGGATGCCTACCTTCACATACCGATTCACAAAGATCATCATCGGTTTCTAAGGTTTGCCTTTCTAGACAGGCATTACCAATTTGTAGCTCTTCCCTTCGGGTTGGCTACAGCCCCGAGAATCTTTACAAAGGTTCTGGGCTCACTTCTGGCGGTTCTAAGACCGCGAGGCATAGCGGTGGCTCCGTATCTAGACGACATCCTGATACAGGCGTCAAGCTTTCAAGTTGCCAAGTCTCATACAGAGATAGTTCTGGCATTTCTGAGGTCGCACGGGTGGAAAGTGAACGAGGAAAAGAGTTCTCTATCCCCACTCACAAGAGTCTCCTTCTTAGGGACTCTTATAGATTCTGTAGAAATGAAAATTTACCTGACGGAGTCCAGGTTATCAAAACTTCTAAATGCTTGCTATGTTCTTCACTCCATTCCGCGCCCTTCAGTAGCTCCGTGTATGGAGGTAATCGGCTTAATGGTAGCGGCAATGGACATAGTGCCATTTGCGCGCCTTCATCTCAGACCGCTGCAATTATGCATGCTGAGTCAGTGGAATGGGGATTACACAGATTTGTCCCCTCTGCTAAATCTGGATCAAGAGACCAGAGATTCTCTTCTCTGGTGGTTGTCTCGGGTACACCTGTCCAAGGGTATGACCTTTCGCAGGCCAGATTGGACAATTGTAACAACAGATGCCAGCCTTTTAGGTTGGGGTGCAGTCTGGAATTCCCTGAAGGCACAGGGATCGTGGACTCAGGAGGAGAAACTCCTTCCAATAAATATTCTGGAGTTAAGAGCTTTATTCAATGCTCTTCTGGCTTGGCCTCAGTTAGCAACACTGAGGTTCATCAGATTTCAGTCGGACAACATCACGACTGTGGCTTACATCAACCATCAAGGGGGAACCAGGAGTTCCCTAGCGATTTTAGAAGTCTCAAAAATAATTCGCCTGGCAGAGTACCACTCTTGCCACCTGTCAGCAATCCATATTCCAGGCGTGGAGAACTGGGAGGCGGATTTTCTAAGTCGTCAGACTTTCCATCCGGGGGAGTTGGAACTCCATCCGGAGGTGTTTGCTCAGTTGATTCATCATTGGGTCAAACCAGAGTTGGATCTCATGGCGTCTCGCCAGAACGCCAAGCTTCCTTGTTACGGATCCAGGTCCAGGGAGCCAGAAGCGACACTGATAGATGCTCTAGCAGCGCCTTGGTTCTTCAACCTGGCTTATGTGTTTCCACCATTTCCTCTGCTCCCTCGACTGATTGCCAAAATCAAACAGGAGGGAGCATCTGTGATTCTGATAGCACTTGCGTGGCCACGCAGGACTTGGTATGCAGACCTAGTGGACATGTCATCCTTTCCACCATGGACTCTGCCTCTAAGATAGGACCTTCTGATACAAGGTCCTTTCAATCATCCAAATCTAATTTCTCTGAGACTGACTGCATGGAGATTGAACGCTTGATTCTATCAAAGCGTGGCTTCTCCGAGTCAGTCATTGATACTTTAATACAGGCACGAAAGCCTGTTACCAGGAAAATCTACCACAAGATATGGAGTAAATATCTTTATTGGTGTGAATCCAAGAATTACTCATGGAGTAAGGTTAGGATTCCTAGAATATTGTCCTTTCTCCAAGAGGGCTTGAACAAAGGATTATCAGCTAGTTCCTTAAAAGGACAGATTTCTGCTCTGTCTATTCTTTTGCACAAGCGTCTGGCAGAGGTTCCAGACGTCCAGGCGTTTTGCCAGGCTTTGGTTAGAATTAAGCCTGTGTTTAAACCTGTCGCTCCCCCATGGAGCTTAAACTTGGTTCTTAAGGTTCTTCAAGGAGTTCCGTTTGAACCCCTTCATTCCATTGATATTAAACTTTTATCTTGAAAAGTTCTGTTTTTGATGGCTATTTCCTCGGCTCGGAGAGTCTCTGAGCTATCTGCCTTACAATGTGATTCTCCTTATCTTATTTTCATGCAGATAAGGTAGTTCTGCGTACCAAACCTGGATTTTTACCTAAGGTGGTTTCTAACAAGAATATCAATCAAGAGATTGTTGTTCCATCATTGTGTCCTAATCCTTCTTCAAAGAAGGAACGTCTTTTACATAATCTGGACGTAGTCCGTGCCTTGAAGTTTTACTTACAAGCTACTAAGGATTTTCGTCAAACATCTTCCCTGTTTGTCGTTTACTCTGGACAGAGGAGAGGTCAAAAAGCTTTGGCAACCTCTTTCCTTTTGGCTTCGGAGCGTAATACGCCTAACCTATGAGACTGCTGGACAGCAGCCCCCTGAAAGGATTACAGCTCATTCTACTAGAGCTGTGGCTTCCACCTGGGCCTTCAAAAATGAGGCCTCTGTTGAACAGATTTGCAAGGCTGCGACTTGGTCTTCGCTTCACACTTTTTCAAAATTTTACAAATTTGATACTTTTGCTTCTTCGGAGGCTGTGTTTGGGAGAAAGGTTCTTCAGGCAGTGGTTCCTTCCACTTAATCCTGCCTTGTCCCTCCCATCATCCGTGTACTTTAGCTTTGGTATTGGTATCCCACAAGTAATGGATGATCCGTGGACTGGATACACTTAACAAGAGAAAACATAATTTATGCTTACCTGATAAATTTATTTCTCTTGTAGTGTATCCAGTCCACGGCCCGTCCTGTCCTTTTAAGGCAGGTCTAAATTTTAATTAAACTACAGTCACCACTGCACCCTATGGTTTCTCCTTTCTCTGTTTGTTTTCGGTCGAATGACTGGATATGACAGTTAGGGGAGGAGCTATATAGCAGCTCTGCTGTGGGTGATCCTCTTGCAACTTTCTGTTGGGAAGGAGAATATCCCACAAGTAATGGATGATCCGTGGACTGGATACACTACAAGAGAAATAAATTTATCAGGTAAGAATAAATTATGTTTTCTTGGCCATTTTTCAGAGAATATGAATGATAACACAAAAACTTTTCTTTCACTCATGATTAGTGTTTGGCTGAAGCTATTTATTATCAATCAACTGTGTTTACTCTTTTTAAATCATGACGACAACAGAAACTACCCAAATGACCCTGATCAAAAGTTTACATACCCTGGTGATTTTGGCCTGATAACATGCACATAAGTTGACACAAAGGGGTTTGAATGGCTATTAAAGATAACCATCCTCACCTGTGATCTGTTTGTCGTCATGATTTAAAAAGAGTAAACACAGTTGATTGATAATAAATGGCTTCAGCCAAACACTAACCATGAGTGAAATAAAAGTTTTTTGTTATCATTCATATTCTCTGAAAAAATGGCCAAGAAATCATAAATTCTGTCAGGGTATGTAAACTTATGAGCACAACTGTAATCCATTTCTCATTAGTAGTATTTAGAATTAGCATTACTAGATGACTGAAAATGTATTGCTTATGATATTATTGTGCTCCTGCGGATATATTGCATAAAACACTGGGTGTAAAGTAAAAGTAAACCATACAATTAAGAGAAAGCATTGACATAAAAGGGGAACAGAGGTATACATTTTACTAATTGAGACCTGTTCTAGTATTGTCAAAATGTTGTCTAGATCCATATTATTTTAGTGAAAAAAACACCATTGTGACATTTTAATTGCTAATTGTCACAGCTATAAATTGTAATCAACAAAGATTTTTATATTATTATTTATTTTTTGTCATCACCTCTTCCTCAGCTAGTTGAACTAGCCTCAATCCTTTTTTGTGATTTGTGAATAATATGCATTCAAAGAGTGAGTATTTATTGATAATTGTTATTTCTTATATTTACAGGTTATACAGTGGAATATTTTTTTTGTTTTTAATCTTTTGGTATTTCTTACATTTGGTTGTGTTTTTGTGCCCATGATTTGTATAAATATTAAGTTAATAATTTACCATCCTTTCAATTTCAGAGGTCTAGCAGCAGGAGAAGATAATGGACAAAGAGGTTACATGCTGACATTTGTCATTGCTTACCTTAGGGTAAGTCACTATTTTGATGACCTATTTTTGTCTCATCACTGTTTCAAATGTTGAATTGTACTGGCCACAAAGAGTATTTGAATGCATCTAAACAGAAGCCTTTAAGAATAGTTGTACGGATTTGAATTTGCTTTCAGCAAATGCTTTTGTCTGTCATTTCCCCTCCAAACATTCTGTATCAATGCTTACTAGTTCAAGTTGAGCAGAAACCAATTTCATTCAGTCAGCTATCATAATGGTCAGATAGATAAGTCATAATTGTGTTTTCAGGATATTTTTCTATTTAAACACCAACCATAATCCATATGCTAGAGTAAATTTTTAATTTCTTTCATGTAATTGGCAAGAGTCCATGAGCTAGTGACGTATGGAATATACAATCCTACCAGGAGGGGCAAAGTTTCCCAAACCTCAAAATGCCTATAAATACACCCCTCACCACACCCACAATTCAGTTTTACAAACTTTGCCTCCTATGGAGGTGGTGAAGTAATTTTTACGATTTCTTCTATGATAAGCGCTTCTAAGCATTCTGAAGCCCAATTCCTCTCAGAGTACAGTGTTTTTCAGAGGGATGTGAAGAGAGTATCGCCTGTTTGATTTTATGGTTTTCCTCACGGGAAATCTTTTTAAGGGTTCTCTGTTATCGGTCGTAGGGATTCATCTCCTACCTCCCTTTTCAGATCGACAATATACTCATATACCATTACCTCTGCTGATAGCTTTCAGTATTGGATTGGCTATCTGCTTTATGTGGATGGGTGTCTTTTGGTCAGTATGTATCATTATTTTAAGACACTCTCAGCTATCGTTTGGCGCTTTATGTATTAATGTAAAGTTTTAAATATATGTATTTTACTTATATTTGCCATGAGTCAGGTCTATGTGTATTTCCCTTTGCAGTCCAGCAGTTTCATTATGGGAATCATGTTTAGGAAGATTATCTTACCTGGGGTATAGTCTTTTTTTAATTTGACTTGTTTTTTTCTTAGAAAACTTGCGGGGAAATTAAGCTTGCGAGGGCGCAAAATGCTCTTATTTATTGCATAGTTTTTGGCACAAGAATTTTTTTTAGGCCGCGAATGTGCATCGGTTATGACGCAAGTTCGTCATTTCCTGCGTCTTAGTTTATGCTAGGTTGTTTGGCGCGAAATTGTGTTATGACGCGAGTTGCGTCGTTTCCGGATGTTTGTTGGCACCAAAAAAAAATTTCTCAACTTCCTTTTGCGTTGTGTGTCATACTTGGCGCCAAAAAATTTAGTTTTATTTTGCCTCACTTCCTATATGTTCCTTGCCTTCTTTATGCTCAGAGGGCTATGTTTTTTGTTTTTTTTTGTCAAATTTAGCACTTGTATTTTTTCCCATTGCTGAAACTGCTATATGTGGAAATAAGATATTTCTGTTTAATGCTATTTTTCTTTTTTTACATTTTACAAGATGTCTCAATCTGATCCTGTATCAGAAGCTGCTTTAGGAACCATGCTGCCTGAACACAGTTCTACCAAAGCTAAGTGTATCTGTTGTAAGCTAGTGGATATTATATCTTTAGCTGTAGTATGTAACAGTTGTCATGATAAGCTTTTGAATGCAGAGAAGGTTTCTATTAGTGCTAGTACAGTATCTGTTGTTCCTTCAACATCTAAAGTACATGATATCCCTGTTGATATGAAAAATTATATTGCTGATGCAAAACAGAAGGCTATGGCTGCTATACCGCCTTCAAACAAACGTAAAAGGTCTTTTAAAACTTCTCATAATACTGATATATCCTCCTCTGATGAGGATCTCTCTGGTTCAGAGGATCCTACTTCAGACATTCACACTGATAAATCATATCTTTTTAAGATTGAGTATATTCGATTTTTATTAAAAGAAGTGTTAATAACTTTGGATATTGAGGAGTCTGGTCCTCTTGATATTAAATCCATTAAACATTTAAATTCTGTCTATAAACCTCCTGTGACTACTCCTGGGGTTTTTCCTGTTCCTGATGCTATTTCTGATGTAATTGCTAAGGAATGCTATAAGCCTGGTACTTCTTTTGTTCCTTCTGTGATACTATTTCGATATCATAAAGATAAATGTTAAATCTATGTCTTTAGCTATTTTAGCTAGAACAGCTTTATGGTTTAAATCATGGAATGCTGACATGGTATCTAAATCTTGGTTACTATCTCTATCATTCCAGGGTAATAATTAGTTTGGTTCTCAGTTGGATTCAATTATTTCCACTATTACTGGGGGGAAGGGAGGTTTTTTGCCTCAAGAAAAAATGTCTAAAGGCAAATCTAGAGCTTCTAATCGGTTTTGTTCCTTTCGTCAGAATAGAGAGCAGAAAACCACTCCTTCCCCTAAGGACTCTAGCTCCAATTGGAAGCCTTCCTCGAGTTGGAATAGATCCAAGCCTTACAAGAAACCAAAGCCAGCCCACAAGACTGCATGAAGGTGCAGCCCTCGATCCAGTTTTACTGTTGGGGGGCAGATTGAAGTTATTTCAAAACGTTTGGGCAGGTTCCATTCAGAATATTGTCTCCCAGGGGTATCTAATAGGTTTCAGAATAATACCTCCTGTGAGAAGATTTTTTCTCTCTCACATTCCAACAAATCCTGTGAAAGCTCAGGCTTTTCTGAAATGTCTTTCAGATCTAGAGCTTTCAGGAATTATTGTACCAGTTCCAATTCTGGAACAGGGTTTGGGTTTTTATTTAAATCTATTCATTGTCCCAAAGAAGAAAAATTATTTCAGACCAGTTCTGGATCTGAAGTTTTTGAATAATTTTGTAAGAGTCCCAACTTTCAAGATGGTGACTATAATGACTATTCTACCTTTTGTTCAGCAAGGTCATTACATGTCTTCAATAGACTTACAGGATGCGTATCTTCATATTCTGATTCATCCAGACCACTATCGGTTTCTGAGATTCTCTTTTCTAGACAAGCATTACCAGTTTTTTGCTCTTCCATTTGACCTAGCAACAGCTCCAAGAATCTTTTCGAAGGTTCTCGGTGCTCTTTTATCTGTAATCAGAAAGCAGGGTATTGCGGTGTTTCCTTATTTGGACGATATCTTGGTACTGGCTCAATCTTTTCATTTAGCAGAATCTCGCACAAATCAACTTGTGTTGTTTCTTTGAAGACATGGTTGGAGGATCAATTTACCAAAGAGTTCCTTGATTCCTCAGACAAGGGTCACCTTTTTAGGTTTCCAGATAGATTCAGTGTCCATGAAAAAGGGGGATCAATCACAAAAGCGAGTGAAAAAGAATGTACTGGGATAGCACTCCCCAATACTACACGGAGAGACCACTATGTACTTCTAAAGGAAAGCCCCGAGTGGTGACGGGTATTTAAAACTTAACTTTTAATATAAAATATTAAAAAGGGTGTAATTGGATAAAAAATGCAGATGTGGACCACAGGACCCGTCAAATTGTATCACTAAGGTGGAAAATATCAGGAAAAAATGGCTTAATATCATATATATCTAGGTATAATACCTCATAACTATAAAATCCTGAGTGAGAGTGAATGGTAATGCTTTACCACCCCCTCTGCAATGAGGGTATTAGTGGTGTACTTATGAGGTTACACTCGTGGTCTAGACAGGTTATCTGTGGACTATTCAGACCCACCAGTTTTAGTCTGGTGATGGTATTAGGGTTAAACCTCCATATGATGGTATTGGTGGTAATAGATAGTGGTTACTGATCTCTGGGCTGATTTTGACAATGATCAGACTTAATGTATAGTTAGAGCTGAACTAGCTATTGTTAGTAATATTGAGCTGAGCAGGAACCAAGGAGTTCAAAGGTAATCGTCTATGTGAGAGTTAAAATAGAGATTGATCAAAAGTGGGGACCACCTTCAAAAGGGCATATTGCTCTCAGGTAAGTGAGCGTACAATAGCAATATCTATGCCAAGGTGGAATACCCCACTAATGAATACACCAATTGGAACCACAAATCTTGTATATCTATAGAGTGTTATGCTTACCACACCATCTATTTAGGGGGTTATTAGTGGTGTACATATTATGAGACTCCTGGTGGGAGGACTAATGAAAGTTAGAATTATATAGAATCTATCAAATAGATAGGTCTATCATTAATTAGATCAACAAATAGTAATAGGTCTCTATAGTTCTTTGTAAAGCGTTTAGGCATATGACTGGTATCAGTCTAGGTATAAAGATATAATTGATAGTATTTACAGGCAATTTGTGGTACCTAAATTGAATCTTAAATAAGAATTGATAGGTCAGACTGGACGTGGGGGAGAAACCAAAAACTGATGTTATCGTTAACCCCAGTGGGTATAAATGGAAACTGTACACATTATCTAGTAGTCCGGTTGTTATATCGGGACATTATCATATGGATACATGAAAACTAATATGGGGATTATAGTCCCTCTCTAGGGAGAGATATCTACTAATATTTGTTTATATCATATAACCAAAATAATCACTATAACCCGTGTGGGAGTAAATTGCCAATTACAAGTACCTCTAATAATATGGCTCCCCACCGGGAGATCTCAGCTCAATACTGCTAAGTTAGACTAAAAAATGGTAATGTTCAGGATCAGTTAAAAAGCACTAACACATTCACGCTTTTTCATCCACACTTAGTTTAAATTTTTAAATAAAGGGGTCAATCGTGCATCCAAACAAACTGCGAGAGATTTAAAAATTGAGACCGGAAGTCTCAGCGCTCCCTCTCCGGTCTAAATTTTTAAATCTCTCGCAGATCATTCCCTTCAGTGGCTATGTGCATGGAAGTTTTAGGTCTCATGACTGCAGCATCGGATGCGATCTCCTTTGCTCGTTTTCATATGAGACCTCTGCAGCTTTGCATGCTGAATCAATGGTGTAGGGATTATACTCGGATATCATAGTTGATCTACTTAAATCCCAACATTCAACTCTCTCTGTCCTGGTGGTTAGTGCATCATCGGATTATTCAAGGGGCCTCTTTTGTTCGTCCTGCCTGGACTGTGATTTCAACAGATGCAAGTCTCTCAGGTTGGGGAGCTGTCTGGGGGTCTCTTACAGCACAAGGAGTTTGGAATCCTTAAGAGGCGAGGTTACCAATCAATATTTTAGAACTCCGTGCTATTTTCAGGGCTCTTCAGGCTTGGCCAATGTTAAAGAGAGAATTATTAATTTGTTTTCAGACAGACAATATCACAACTGTGGCATATGTCAATCATCAAGGGGGGACTCGCAGTCCTTTAGCGATGAAAGTAGTATCTCGGATACTTTTTTGGGCGGAGTCCAACTCCTGTCTAATTTCTGCGATACATATTCCAGGTGTAGACAATTGGGAAGCGGATTATCTCAGTCGTCAGTCTTTACATTCAGGGGAGTGGTCTCTCCATCCAGATGTATTTTGTCAGATTGTACAGATGTGGGGTCTCCCCGAAATAGATCTGATGGCTTCCCATCTAAACAAGAAGCTTCCCAGGTACCTTTCCAGGTCCAGGGATCCTCAGGCGGAGATGGTGGATGCGTTAGCAGTTCCTTGGTTTTACCAACCTGCTTACATTTTTCCGCCTCTAGTTCTCCTTTCCAAGGGTGATCTCCAAGATCATATTGGAACAATTGTATGTGTTTCTGATAGCACCAGCATGGCCTCACAGGTTTTGGTATGAGGACCTTGTCCAGATGTCCAGTTGCCAACCTTGGCCACTTCCTTTAAGGCCACACCTTCTGTCTCAAGGGCCGTTTTCCCTTTAGGATCTCAAATAGCTTAATTTAAAGGTATGTAAATTGAACGCTTAGTGCTTAGTCATAGAGGTTTCTCTGACTCAGTGATTAATACTATGCTTCAGGCTCACAAGTCTGTTTCAAGGAAGATTCATTATCGAGTTTGGAAGACCTATATTTTATGGTGTTCGTCTCATAATTTCTCCTGGCATTCTTTTAGAATTCCTAGAATTTTACAGTTTCTTCCGGATGGTTTGGATAAAGGTTTGTATTCAAGTACTTTGAAGGGACAAATCTCTGCTCTTTCTGTTTTATTTCACAGAAAAATTGCTAATCTTCCTGATACTCACTGTTTTGTTCAGGCTTTAGTTTGTATCAAGCCTGTTATTAAATCAATCTCTCCTCCTTGGAGTCTTAATTTGGTTTTGAAGGCTTTGCAGGTTCCTCCTTTTGAGCCTATGCATTCTTCGGATATTAAACTATTTCCTTGAAAAGTGTTGTTCCTTTTGGCTATCTCTTCAGCTAGAAGAGTTTCTGAATTGTCTGCTATCTCTTGTGAGTCTCCTTTTCTGATTTTCCATCAGGATAAGGCTGTTTTGCGGACTTCGTTTAAATTTCTTTCTAAGGTTGTGAATTCTAACAACATTAGTAGGGAAATTGTTGTTCCTTCCTTGTGCCCTAATCCCAAGAATACTCTTGATAGATCTCTACATTCTTTGGACGTTGTAAGAGCTTTGAAATATTATGACAAAGCTACTAAAGATTCTAGTCTATTTGTTTTGTTTTTTTCTGGTCCTAGGAAAGGTCAGAAAGACTCTGCCATTTCTTTGGCATCTTGGTTAAAGTTTTTGATTCACAAGGCTTATTTTGAGACGGGACAGTCTCCACCTCAGAGAATTACAGCTCATTCTATTAGATCAGTCGCCACTTCTTGGGCTTTTAAGAATGAAGCTTCGGTTGATCAGATTTACAAAGCAACAACTTGGTGGTCTTTGCATACATTTACTAAATTTTACCATTTTGATGTATTTGCTTCTTCTGAAGTCTTTGGTAGAAAAGTTCTTCAGGCAGCTGTTTCAGTTTGATTCTTCTGCTTATGATTTAAGCTTTTTTTCTTGAAATATTTTAAGAAAGACTTATATTTTTGTGGATTAATTTTTTTTCAGCGGAAATAGCTGTTTTTAATTTTATACCTCCCTTTCTAGTGACTCTTCTGTGGTCTTGAGTATTTCTATCCCATACGTCACTAGCTCATGGACTCTTGCCAATTACATGAAAGAAAACATAATTTATGTAAGAACTTACCTGATAAATTCATTTCTTTCATATTGGCAAGAGCCCATGAGGCCCACCCTTTTTTATGATGTTTGTATAAAAAGCACAATTTCTTTATCCAGTTCCACTTTTTGTATGCTTTTTTACTCCTTATTTTATCACCCCACTACTTGGCTATTCGTTAAACTGAATTGTGGGTGGGGTGAGGAGTGTATTTATAGGCATTTTGAGGTTTGGTAAACTTTGCCCCTCCTGGTAGGATTGTTATATCCCATACATCACTAGATCATGGACTCTTGCCAATATGAAAGAAATGAAATTATCAGGTAAGTTCTTAAATAAATTATGTTTTCCTACCGTGCTCCAGCAGTACATAACAAAATTGGGGGAACAAAAAGTCTTTAAGGGAAACATAATCTAGGATTCATGATGTAAATACTAACTGTAATTTTCTATAAAAATACATAAGAATTTTCTTGCAATTTATACTGTCAGGTAAAGCCAGGTATAGTTCACATGAAATTTTGTAATGGTTTCATTTTGATTTTGAGAACTATTTGTTTCACTTTCGCTATATGTTTGCTACTAAATGTTAAGTAAATGTATCAATCTATGTTTGTATTTTCCCTACTTAAATTTATCAGCCTGGATTCCCTCCTCCAGTTGGCATCGACAGAATTTGACAGTTCTCTCTTTACCACCTTAAAGATGGTTTCCCTCTGAGGCTTCCCCCTATTTTGGCTCTGTCCATTCATGAATGGACAGGACTAAGTCCTTCATCTTTTCCCTATCTGTTGGAGGCATTGATTATTAAATATATCCTATATATTTATTCTCTGGCAAACGAGGGAAGCTTTTTGTTCATTCTCCACTCTTTTGTAGAGATTTTAGTGTGAGGCTGGTCAGGAGGCCACTTCCTAGGCAAATTCTAGGTTGCTTAAGTCAAATGTACTTCTTCTTGGGCTCCCCCCCCCCCCCCTTTAGATAATGTAGAGATTGCAAGAGCACTGTGTTTAAAAATGCTTAAAATTTGTAGTAGCATTCATATCAACTAGACCAGGATTACAACGCTAAAAGATCCACTTTGTGTGCTTTTTTAAGGTATGACTTTAAAGACCTCTTGGATTCCATGTACATTTAAGAAACCTCTAAAAATCTTTTTATTTTTTTCTTTGCATTGACCATCTACTCACATGCCCAGGAAATTCAATGTTGCAACTTTAAAAGGTAATAATTATGTTAGGGCTTAAGGGGCAGTAATAATAATTTTGTGTATTTAGACTGTTTTTTCTTTCATCAAATTTTGAGAGTCCACAAGTCATTCACAAGAAGGAGGCAAAAGATACTCCAACACACCAGAGCTTTAAAAGCCTCCCACTTTACATGATTTTCAGTCAATTTCTTTTGCCTCCTTGATGAGGAGTAAGGTGAATGTTAAAGTGCAGATCTACTTGTCGATGAAAGGAGTCCTCTAACTGATCTGTGGCCCATTTCCTCCTCACAGTTCCTTGTCGGTCAGAGGGGTAAATAAGGAGTTATCAGCCAAGCAGTGAAAGATAATTTCCCAGGGGCATTGAATCAGCTTCCATTCACGGTTTCTTTGGGGAAGATTTCTTCTGTCTCGAGTGCCTTGAGATCCTTTAAAGACCTAAGCTTTTTTTTTTTCCTGTGTAGGAGATTAGGAATTAATGTGCGTTATTGCTCCAGTTCCAACTTCAGAATTAAGCCAGGGGTTTTATTCATACCTCTGTATAGTGCCAAATAAAGTTGTTGCTTTTCTTTGTTTTTGGATCTCAAAATTTTCCTCATGGGAATTTCTTCATTAAAGTCGGTCGCAGGACTTGTCTGTTGCCTCCCTTTATGGATTTACCATATACTCCTATTTCATAACCTCTACTGATATGTTTCAGTACTGATTTGGCTGTCTGCTACTTAGATGGTGTCTATTGGTCTGAGGCAGCATTTGGTAGAAAGGTGTTTCAGGCATTTGTTTGTTTAATGTTTTTTTTAGTACAGTAAAAAAAAAAATTATTGGGGTTGTGGATAGGACTACTCAGTGAAAAAACATAATTTATGTAAGAACTTCATGATTGCAAGAGTCCATGAGCTAGTTACTGATGGGATATACATTCCTACCAGGTGGGGGAGAAGTTTCCCAAACCTCAAATGCCTATAAATACACCTCCCACCTCACTCATACCTCAGTTTAACATATAGCCAAGTTAGTAAGGTGTAAAAGGAGTAAAACAAAAAAAAGAGTAACAGGATAAATAATGTGATTTATACAAAAAAATCATAACCTTAAAAAAATTGGTGGGTTTCGTGGACTCTCGTCACCATGAAAGAAATTAATTTATCAGGTAAGTTCTTACATAATTTGTTTTCTTTCATATAGGTGGCGAGACTCCACAAGCTAGTTACTGATGGGATATAATACCCAAGATGTGGAAGTCCTCGAGTAACTATAGAGGGAGGGATAAAATAAACACTGCTATTTCCACTGAGAAATTAAATTAAAAAAAATAGTTTTCTTAAAAAATCAAAAAACTTAAATCATAGGCACGAGAATCAAACTGAGACAGCTGCCTGAAGAACCTTTCTGCCAAAAGCGGCTTCCTAAGAAGCAAAAACTTCAAAATGGTAAAATTTACTAAAGATATGTAAAGAGGACCAGTTTGCTGCTTTGCAGATTTGATAAACTGAAGTTTTCATTCTTGAAAGCCCAAGATGTGGCAACTGATCTTGTAGAAGGAGCTGTTATTCTCTGAGGCGGAGACTGCCCCACCTCCAAATTATCTTTGTGAATCAGAAGTTTCAAACAAGATGCCAAAGATATGGCAGAGGCTTTCTGACCTTTTCTGGAACCAGAAAAAAATAACAAATAGACTAGAAGTCTTTCTGAATTCTTTAGTAGCATCAACATAATATTTCAAAGCTGCTACCACATCCAAAGAATGAAAAGATCTTTCAAGAGTATTTTTAGGATTAGGACACAAGAAAGGAACAATAATTTCCCTATTAATGTTAGAATTCACAACTTTAGGCAAAGATTTAAACGAAGTCCGCAAAACAGCTTTATCTTGATGGAAAATCAGATAAGGAGACTTGCACGAGAGAGCAGACGATTCAGAAACTCTTCTAGCAGAAGAGATAGCCAAGAGAAATAACACTTTACTAGAAAGTAGTTTAATGTCTAAAGAATGCATAGGCTCAAAAGGAGGAGCATGCAGATCCTTTAATACCAAATTTAGACTCCAAGGAGGAGAGAGAGAGATTTAATAACAGGTTTGATACAAGTCAAAGCCTGTACGAAACAGTGAACATCAGGAAGATTAGCAATCTTTCTTTGAAATAAAACAATTCTGAAGAAACTGTAGAATTCTAGAAATTCTGAAAGAATACCAAGAATTATCATGAGTAGAACACCATTAAATATAGGTTTTCCAAACCTTGTGATATATTTTCCTTGAAATAGGCTTACAAGCCTGTATTATACTGTTAATCACAGAGAAACCTCTATGACTAAGGACTCGGCGTTTAATTTCCATGCCTTCAAATTTAGAGATTTGAGATCCGGATGGAAAAAGGGCCTTGAGACAGAAGGTCTGGCCTTAGAGGAAGTGACCAATGTTGGCAACTGGAGATTCGGACAAGGTCTGCATACCAGAACCTGTGAGGCCATGCTGGTGCTATCAGAAACACATAAGATTGTTCCTTTAAGATCTTTAAGATCACTCTTGGAAGAAGATGTAAATGTAAGCAGGTTGGTAAAACCATGGAACTGCTAGAGCATCCATCAATTCCGCCTGAGGATCCCTGGACCTGGAGAGGTATCTGGGAAGTTTTTTGTTTAGACAAGAGGCCATCAGATCTATGTCTGGAAGACCCCACATCTGTACAATCTAATAGAACACATCTTGATGGAGAGACCACTCCCCCGGATGTAGAGTCTGACAGCTGAGATAATCCGCTTCTAATTGTCTACACCTAGTATATGAATCGCAGTGATTAGACAAGAGTTAGTCTGCCCATTAAGGTATTAGAGATATTTCTTTCATTGCTAGAGGACTGTGAGTCCCCCCTTGATGATTGACAAATGCCGTGGTTGTGACATTGTCTGTTTTAAACCGAATATATGATTCTCTCTTTAATAGAGGCCAAGCCGGAAGAGCTCTGCAAATAGCATGTGGTTCTAAGATATTGATTGGTAACCTCGCCTCATGAGGATTCCAAACTTCTTGAGCTGTCAGAGACCCCCAAACAGCTCCTTAAGCTGTGAGACTTGCATCTGTTGTAATCACAGTCCAGGTAGGGCGAACAAAGGAGGCCCCTTGAACAATAAGGTGACGGTTTAACCACCAAGTCAGAGAAAGTTGAGTGTTGGGATTTAAGTATATCAATTGTAATATGAGTATAATCCCTGCACCATTGGTGCAACATGCAAAGCTGTAGAGGTCTCATATGAAAACGCGCAAAAGGGATTGCATCCGATGCTACAATCATGAGACCTAAAACTTTCATGCACATAGCCACTGAAGGGAATGAAAGAGATTGAAGGTTTAGACAAGCTGAAACAAATCTCAGACATCTCTTTTCTGTGAGGGATAGAGTCATGGACACTGAATCTGTCTGGAAACCTAAAAAAGTGACCTTTGTCTGAGGAATCAAGAAACTATTTGGTAAATTGGTCCTCCAACCATGTCTTTGAAGAAACAACAGAACTTGATTTGTGTGAGATTTTGCTAAATGAATAGATTGAGCTAGTTACAAGATAACGTCCAAATAAGGAAACACCGCAATACCCTGCTCTTTGATTACAGATAGAAGGGCACCTAGAACTGGTGCTGTTGCAAGGCCAAACTGAAGAGCAATATATTGGTAATGCTTGTTTTTAAAAGAGAATCTCAGAAATCGATAGTGATCAGAATGTGAAGATAAGCATCTTTTAAGTCTATTGTGGACATGAAGTGACCTTGATGAACAAAAGGCAGAATAGTCCTTATAGTCACCATCTTTAAAGTTGGGACTCTTACCAAACTATGTAAAGTTTTCAGATCCAGAATTGGTCTGAAAGAATTCTCCTTCTTTAATACAATGAATAGATTTAAATAAAAATCCTTGTTTCTGCTGTGGAACTGGGACAATTACCCCTGAAAGTTCTAGCTCTGAAACACATTTCAGAAAGGCTTGAGCTTTTACTGTGTTTTTTGGTACATGGGTAAGAAATAATCTTCCCAAGGGAGGTCTTATTCTGAATCCTATTCGATACCCCTGAGAAATTAATTCTGGATCCACTGATTTTGGACAGAGTCTGCCCGCTACAAGAAGAACCGGCTTGAGGGTTGCACCTTCATGTAGGTTTAGGGGCAGGATTTGGTTTCTTATAAGGCTTGGATTTCTGTTCTCTATTCTGATGAAAGGAACAAAAATGATTGGGAGCTTTAAATTTTCATTTAGATTTCTTGTCTTGGGGCAGAAAAAACTCCCTTACCCCCAGTAACAGTGGAGACCATAGAATCCTATTGTGAATCAAAAATATTTTTACCTTGAAAAGAGAGAGATAATAATCTAGTTTTCTTTCCTAAGACATGGAGAGTCCACAATGTCATTCCAATTTCTAGTGGGATATTCACTCCTGGCCAGCGGGAGGAGGCAAAGGGCACCACAGCAAAGCTGTTAAATGTCACTCACCTTACCCATAAACCCCAGCCATTCTATTTGCCTCTGTCAATGGAGGAGGTGAAGTTTGGTGTCTGAAGATATTTTTCGCTTTTTGGTTACTCTGTTCTTTCTTTTTCCACGGGTCTCTGTAAAGAGTATGTGTCCTTTCATGCCTGGTGAGCTGTCTTCCTTCCGGACAGCTAGATTGCAGGTAAGTGCTTTTGTCTTCTAGGTGTTGGAGATATGTACTTCAGGATAATAGTTAACTCTACAGTAATGGAACGTGATAATCCTGAAAATAGCTAACTCTGCAGTAATAAAAAATGGGACATGATAATACTTTAGGTATAGGATTTACTGGGGCAGGTGCAGGCACATATGTATGGGGAATGGGTTAATCTTCCCTTATTATTTGGGGATGTTTTCTCTTGGCTCTTAAGTCTATTCGCTCTTGAAGTGTGACAGGAGATGTTTTGGGCAGGGTGTTTATAGCGCAAAAACAGTAGGGCAGTTTATTGCGGCCGTTATTCTGAGGAGTTGCAAGGGAACTTTTATTTGCTGCGCAAATCCTGTTTGCCGGTCATGTGACTTCCAGCTCATCCGACTCGGAGAGGAGCGGCATCATTTCCTCCCTGCATTTCTGTGTCGGCTCGTTGAGGAGTCCCTTGCAAGCAGTCTCCGTGTACCAGTCTAATTGGGATTCCTCTGAAAGTACAGTAGGGCACCTCAGACTGTCTGAGGTGTACAGGTGATAGTTGTATTAGCGTGCATAACGCTTTGAGGGAATAAAGTCTAAAGTGACTGTAGTCTTTTTCAAAAAAATGTAGTTTCTCTTTTATTTTGGGGGAATTTTTTATTTTAGAATCAGAATCTGTTTCTTTTGGTAGAGGCTTACTATGTCTAGAGGCCCAAATTGTTTTTGCCTATGCAATTTTGTGCTACATGTTTAGCTAGAACGCTAGAGTGTAAAGATAAATGATTGCCCTCTGAGCCTATTGTCTCCCAGTTCAAGTTATGCCGCAGCTTTCTACTCAAACGTCCCAACCCTCCATGACGTCACATACAGCGGTTCCTCTCAGCCTCCTGGATGCGTATATTTGCCTGTAGATTTTGCTGCACAGATATCTTCTGCAGTATTTGTGGCATTATCTGCTTTTCCCATGTTGGGGAAGCACAAGAGGAAATCTAAACATTTTTCTGATACTAAGGTGTCTGTCGCTTTTGCTGCTGCGAAGGTTGACCTTCATCCTAAGTCCGATGAGGAGGATACCTCGGTAGCTTCTGAGGGTAAAATCTCAGATTCAGACAGTATAATTCCTTTAACTGAAATCTTCAGATTTAAGCTTGAACACCTCCGTGTACTGTTAAAGGAGGTACTGGCTACATTGAACGACTCACGCCGTCAACCCTAAGAAATCTAGTAAACTTTACAAATACTATGATGTTCCTTCCTCTGTGGAAGTGTTTCCTGTGCCAGACCGTGTGTTGGAGATCATTGCACAAGAGTGGAATAAGCCAGGGATACCCTTCTCCCTGTCACCCATTTTTAAAAAGATGTTTCCTGTTGCTGACTCAATTCGAGATTCATGGCGCACAGTGCCTAAAGTAGAAGGGGCTATTTCTACTCTGGCTAAGAGAACTATGATTCCTATTGATGATAGCTGTTCCTTTAAGGATCCCATGGACAAAAAGCAGGAGGCTTATTTAAAGAAAATGTATGTTCATCATGGCTTACAATGGCAACCTGCAGTCTGTCTTGAAGGAGATTCAAGATAGGATTAAAGGATTACTTTCTGTTTTAAATTTTAAGCTAAACAACTAACATATTAAAGTTAATAAACATTAATTAAAACCTACTGACCTATATTTTCTCCAAAACAAAGTTTCATAACGTTCTAAAAGTTATATCTTTTATTCGCCGATGATGTCACGTTATCCTGCCCACTATTTTCAGCACTGCATGTTCAAAATACTTAAACCAATAACTTTGTGTTTAAAGCGCCATTTTGAAACCTAGGTATTGTAAACGGATTGGTACAGAGCAAAGGATACCCACGGAGTGGGTTTGGAAAACAATTAAATTTGCAGACAAGATTTCTGATATACGGTAGAGATATGTTAATGAAATGCTATTGATAAAAAGCGTATTTGGGGTAGTTAGTTAGTAACAGGCATAGAAAATATTTACTTACAGTGGCCATTTAAGGCCCTCAAGCTAGCCAGTTCCTTTATTTCTGATGCTAACTTGAAAGTCATTAGACTGGGAGCCAAGATGTCTGGCTTCACTGTTCTAGCCGGCAGGAATTTGTGGCTGAAATCACAAATAACATCAGCTGATGTTACCTCCAAGTCCAAGCTCTTGTCGCTACCTTACAAGGGTTAGACCCCGTTTGGTCCTGGTCTGGCAGAGATAATTTGTGAAAGGGGTCCTTTCTACCACAAGACAAGAAGAATAGACCTAAGGGTTGTCAATTCTAATTCCTTTCGTAACTTCAAGGGTCAGAAGTCTTCCTCTTCCAAGGCAGAGCAGTCCAAGTCCTCTTGGAGACCCAATCAGATTTTGAATAAGGGGAAACAATCAAAGAAGCCCTCATCTGAAACTAAGTCAGCATGAAGGATCCGCCCCAGGTCCAGTACTGGATCAGGTGGGGTCAGACTTTCCTTGTTTCAACAAGCTTGGATACGAGATATCCCAGACCCTTGGGCTGTGGACATAGTATCTCAGGGTTACCAAATAGACTTCAAAACTTGTCCTCCCAGGGGCAGATTCCTCCTCTCAAGATTATCTGCAGACCAGGTAAAAAGAGAGGCATTCTTGAACTGTGTTCAGTACCTTTTCTCCCTGGAAGTGATTGTTCAAGTTCCTCTAAGGGAACAGGGTTTAGGATTTTATTCAAATCTGTTTGTGGTTCCCAAAAAAGAGGGAACTTTTTGACCCATTTTAGACCTGAAGTGTCTCAACAAATTTCTCAGGGTGTACCGTCCTTTAAAATGGAAACCATTCGTTCCATTCTTCCTTAGGTCCAGGAAGGTCATGTCGACCATAGACCTGAAGGACACATATTTTCATGTTCCCATCCACAGGGATCATCGCAAATTCCTGAGATTCGCTTTTCTAGACAAGCATTTTCAGTTTGTTGCTCTTCTGTTTGGCCTTGCCACAGCTCCCCGAATTTTTTCAAAGGTTCTGGGGGCTCTCTTGGCAGTTATCAGGTCTCAGGGAATTGTGGTTCAGGCGCCATCTTTTCTATTAGCAAAATCTCACTCGTAGATCTTGTTGTCTTTTCTTTGTGCCCACGGATGGAAAGTGAATCTGGAAAAGAGTTCCCTTGTTCCAGCTACTAGGGTGGTCTTCTTAGGGACCATCATAGATTCCCTAAGGCCAGAAAATCAAAGATTCTCTCTTCCTGCCCCTCTCTTCAGTCTACTGTCCGGCCGTCAGTAGCTCAATGCATGGAGGTAATTGGTCTGATGGTCGCTTCCATGGACATCATTCCCTTTGCTCAATTCCATTTGAAAGCACTGCAATTATGCATGCTCAGACAATGGAATGGAGAACATTCGAAACTGTCTCAGAGGATAGATCTGGACCAGTTGACAATAGACTCTCTTTGTAGTGGATTTCTCAGGATCATCTTTCTCAGGGAACATGCTTCCAGAGACCCTCCTGGGTGATTGTGACCACATACGCCAGCCTGCTAGGCTGGGGAGCAGTCTGGGACTCGTTAAAGGCTCACGGCCTATGGACTCAAGAGGAGTCTTCTCTTCCGATAAATATCTTGGAGTTGAGAGCAATCTTCAATGCTCTAGTAGCGTGGTCTCAGTTGTCTTTAGCCCAGTTTATCAGATTCCAGTCGGACAACATCACCTCAGTGGCTTACATCAACCACCAGGGAGTAACTCTGAGTTCCTTGGCTATGAAGGAGGTGACTCGGCTTAAAAAATTGTCTTCTATCAGAAATCCACATTCCAGGAGTGGACAACTGGGAGGCAAATTTTCTGAGCAGACAGACTTTTCATCCGGGGGAGTGGGCTCTCCATCCGGAAGTGTTCTTCAGGTTAACCCTCAAGTGGGGGGTCCCAGAATTGTATCTGATGGCATCTCATCAGAACACCAAGCTTCCAAGGTACGGTTCAAGATCAAGAGATCATCAGGCCATCCTGATAGATGCCCTGGCAGTTCCTTGGGACTTCGGTCTAGCATACCTGTTTCCTCCATTTGCTCTCCTTCCACGAGTCATTGCTCGTATCAAGCAGGAGAGAGCGTCTTTAATTCTAATAGCTACTGCATGGCCTTGCAGGATCTGGTTTGCAGACCTAGTGAAGATGTAATTTCTTCCTCATTGGAGGTTACCTCTGAGGAAGGACCTTCTAACTCAGGGTCCTTTCCTCCATCCAAATCTCGTTTCTCTAAAGCTGACTGTATGGAGATTGAACGCTTAGTTCTGGCTAAGCGTGGGTTTTCCGAGTTAGTTATTGATAATAGGATTCAGGCTCGCAAGACTGTAACTCGTAAACTTTACCATAAGGTATGGCACAAATACCTATATTTGTGTGTATCGAGAGGTTCTCTTGGAGCAGAGTTAGGATTCCTAGAATTTTGTCTTTTCTCCAGGAAGGTCTGGAGAAAAGGTTGTCAGTAAGTTCTCTGAAAGGTCAGAATTTTGCATTATCTATTCTTTTTACATAAGCGTCTGGCGGATGTGCCAGATATTCAATCCTTTTGTCAGGCCCTGGTCAAAATCAGGCCTGTGTTTAAACCTGTTACTCCTCCTTGGAGCCTTAACCTAGTTCTTAGAGTTTTGCAGCAGGCTCTGTTTGAGCCTATGCATTCTGTAGATATTAAGTTGTTATCTTCAAAAGTTTTGTTTCTAATTGCTTCTTTTGTTTCTGAACTCTCGGCTCTGCAGTACAATTCGCCTTACCTCATTTTTCATGCGGATAAGGCGGTCCTTCGTACTAAATTGGGGTTTCTCCCTAAGGTGATTTTGGATAGAAATATTAATCAGAAAATTGTTATTCCTTCTCTCTGTCCTAATCCTTATTCTCAAAAGGAACGTCTGTTGCATAACTTGGATGTTGTGTGCGCTCTAAAATTCTACCTACAGGCTAATAAGTATTTTTACCAGTCTTCTGCCCCATTTGTTTGCTGCTCAGAAAATCGTAGGGGCTAGAAGGCCACTTCTACTTCTCTTTCCCTCTGGTTGAGAAGTATGATTCGTTTTGCTTATGAGACTGCTGGACAGCAGCCTCCTGAGAGAATTACGTCTCATTCCACTAGTGCTGTCTCCTCTTCTTGGGCTTTCAAGAATGAAGCTTCTGTGGAACAGATTTGCAAGGCTGCAACTTTGTCCTCTTTGCATACTTTTTCCAAATTCTACAAATTTGATACTTTAGGTGGTGACTTCAATTTAGGCCTGCTGTCTTGTTCTCCCTCCCTGTTCATTCTGTGTCCTCTAGCTTGGGTATTGGTTCCCACTAGTAATTGGAATGACGTTGTGGACTCTCCATGTCTTGGGAAAGAAAACAAAATTTAGGCTTACCTGATAAATTTCTTTCTTTCCGGACATGGAGTTCACGACCCCACCCTTTATTAAGACAGTATTTTTTGTTAAACCTCTGGCACCTCTACACCTTTGTGTTATATTCTTTTTCCGTTTTCCTTCGGCTGAATGACTGGGGTTTATGGGTAAGGGAAGTGACACTTAACAGCTTTGCTGTGGTGCTCTTTGCCGCCTCCTGCTGGCCAGGAGTGAATATCCCACTAGTAATTGGGATTACGTCGTGGGCTCTCCATGTCCGGAAAAAAAGAAATGTATCAGGTAAGCATACATTTTGTTTTAGACACCATGTCAGCATTCCAAGATGTAAGTCATAAAGCTCTCCTTGTTAAAATTGCTAAAGACATGGATTTGACATTGATCTGCATAATATCAAATATAGCGTCACGATTAAAATGATTTGCATGTTGAATTAAAACATTAATGTTAAATAATTCAGAATCTAAAAACAACTTCTGTGTCTATCCAACCAAAATGTAGAAACAGCAGCAACATCAGCCATAGATATAACAGGTCTAAGAATATAGCCAGTATGTAAACATGCCCTTCTTAGAAAAGATTCAAGCTTCCTATCTAAAGGATCCTTAAAAGAAGTACTGCCTTCCATAGGAATAGTAGTACATTTGGCAAGAGTGGAAATTGCCCCATCAACTTTAGGGACTGTTTCCCAAAGCTCTAAATTAGCCACAGGTAAAGGATACAATTTCTTAAATCTAGAAGAAGGGTTAAGAGGTACCAGGTTTAGACCATTCTTTAGCAATCACATTGGAGATAGCGTCTGGAATAGGAAATACTTCAGGAGTAATAACAGTAGTCTAAAATACAGAATTTAAACGATTACTAGCTTTATCATCAGAAGGTTTAGACTCCTTAATACCTAAAATAAACAAAACTTCTAGGGGCTCCCACCCGCTCCTACCCCAGCGATCGGGCCTGCATAGTGACAGGCATCGCCAAGGCTTCATGTTTTTTGCGGTGATGTCATGCACAATGACGTGATGACGTCACCGCGCAACTTTATTAAAATTTTTAAATACAAAGTATAGGTAAAGGGGGCATGCTGCTTAAACGCCTGTATCTCAGGCATCTAAGCAGCTACAGACCCCCAAGACCCACCGTTATAATCTCAACAACAAAAAATACAAAAGTTAAAAAAAAAAAATTCAAAATTTAAAAAAAAAAAAAAAAAAAAACTTAAATCGCCTTAGCATCCAGGTGGGAAAGTGCTTAGCACTCAAAGGGTTAAGAGAGCGAATATATTCTATCTTAAATAAAAAGGATGATTTGTCTATATCTGTCTCTGACGTGGCATCCTCTGAATTAGAGGAAACCCCATCAATAGAGGATACATCAGTGTGCTGAAGGTCAGAACTTAATTCACTAGGTTTAGGAAAATGTTGCAAAACGTTTATTTGAAGGTGGAATACCAGTCATTGCCTTCTCTATAGCTACAGCTATTAAATCTTTCATTTCTGCAGGAATGCTATATACCTATATACATTAGACTGAGATGTAATAATAGTGGGTGCATTCGTACTAATAGATATATTATCAGCATTTAACAAGTTGTCAAAACAAGAGACATGTAACTAAGCTGAAGGATTTTGATCTGCCTTTTTACAACAAACACACTTAGCTTTGGTAGATACGTGTTTAGGCAGCTCAAATCCTATGGTAACATCAGAGGCAGGTTCAGTTTGAGACATATTTGCAAAAAAACTAAATTTGAAAAAAAAAAATAATTCTGCAATTTTATTTCTATGCTCCTATATATGATATATATATAACCGGCTTGAGAGAATGAGAAACAGATTGGAAATGTATAAAAAAGAAAACTGACTCATAAAACAATGCTGCATGAAAGCTTTTTAAGTGTTTTCTGAGAGCACTAAATGAGCTGGGGGCAGAGCTTATAACGCCAAATGTCACTGGAAATTTTGGCGCAAAATGACACGTCGCGCTATGACATAAAAGGCGTCATCACATGCTCATTTGCGTGCAAATTTCAAATACACCTATCACTCTAAAAAGCAGGTAAGAATTGGTTTGTATATACAAAAAAAACTAAATGTACCTAAATATAGCCTAATTGATACTTCTATTATAGCTGCATAAAAATTAAATTATCAAAATTTCATGAGACTAACATAATACGTAGCATCCTAATTTATAAATAACTAGCTCCAAAAAAAAAAAACTGTATGTTTCACAGAATTCACCAACCTTGACAAATATTTAGCCACCAAATAGTTGCTAAAAAAGAGCACAGAATTACTGACTCAAAGCATGTATACAAACAATGTATAGCAACTTACTTAAAAAGTGCCCAATCCATAGCTGAGTGTGTCTTATATAATAAAAGTATATATTTACCATGTAAGACACCCATCCACATAAAGCAGATAGCCAAACCAGTACTGAAACATATCAGCAGAGGTAATGGTACAAGAGTATATTGTTGATCTATAAAGGGAGGCAGCAGATGAATCCCTGCGACCGATTTACAGAGAGCCTTATGAATAGCTTTCCCATAGGCGAAAACATTGTGTCATCAGGCAATACTCCCTTCACATCCCTCAGACAAACACTGTACTTTGAGAGGAACTGGGCTTCAATATGCTTAGAAGCGCCTTTCACTGAAGAAATCAAGCACGTCATGAGTGATGTGGGAGGTGTATTTATAGGCATTTGAGGTTTGGGAAACTTTGCCCCTTCCTGGTAGGAATGTATATCCCATCAGTAACTAGCTTGTGTACTCTCGCCACCTATATGAAAGAAACATTTTTTTTAAATCCATCCCTTTTATGTTATCACTCGTAGACTCAACAGCTTGGGTATTTGTTCCCTTGAGTATTCATCATGGACTCTCACCACCTGAAAGAAAACATAATTTATGCTTACCTGATAAATGAATTTCTTTCATGGTGGTGAGAGTCCACTAGACTCCATCCTTTCTTTTTTAAGGGTTTTTGTTTTCTATTTTAAGCACATCTTTTCCCTGTTCAATGTATTGGTACTTGCTCTTTTACTCACTTCTGCTTGGCTGTGCATTAGACTGAGGTATGTGTAAGGTGAAAGGGGTTAAATGGAGGAGGCAAAAATTCCCATACCCCAATGGCTCTAAGTGATAGGGAATATAATTCCCATGAGTAATGGATCATGGACTCTCACCACCATAAAAGAGAAATTAATTTATCAGGTAAGCATAAATTATATTTTTCTGGCAAATTTCAAAGTTATCCAATTTGCCCTCCCCTATATCACCTGACAGCCATCAGCCAATCACAATATGCACATTCATTTACTGTGCAATTTTGCACATGCTCAGTAGGAACTGGAACATCACAAAGTGTTTATATAAAAAGAATGTGAACATTTTGATAATGGCAATATATTGGAAAGTTATTTTAAATTGTGTGATTTATCTGAATAATTAAACTTTTCATTTTGACTTTAGTGGCCCTTCAAGGCATCTACAGTATGTAGTTCCTTACTTGGATGACCTTCTAATACAGACTCCCTCTTTTAATCTGACTGTATATCACACTCAGATTGTACTTCTGTTGCTTCAGAGTCACGGTTGGAAAACAAATCTTCCAAAACTCTTTTCTGGGGTCCATAATCTATTCAGTGACTCTGCATTTCACTTTTACAGATCAGCGCAGACAGAAGCTGCAAAAGGCCTGTGCCCTTTTGCAGCTGAAACCTCTTCCTTTTGTTGCTCAGTGTGTGGAAGTTATGGCTGCCTCAGATGCAGTTCCGTTTGCCAGATTTCGTCTTTATGCCCTGCAATTGCAGATGATGTATCAATGGAATGAGAACCACAAGGATTTGTCTAAGATAAGACTGTCCCTAATTTGGTAGCAAACTAACCATTCTTTGGTTCTTCAGCCAGTGTGCGCTCTAATTTCCACAGATGACATCCTGTTAGGTTATTATTATTATTATTTATTTGTATAGCGCCGCCAAATTCTGTAGCGCTGGGTACAATGATAGAGGTATACAATGACAATGATTTTTGCTAAAATACAAAACATAACAAAACTAAACAAATCTAGTACAGGAGGAAGAGGGCCCGGCTCCGGAGAGTTCACAGTCTACAGGTTTAGGGTGCAGAGACATCAGGTTGGGGTAGCTTGTCACATCGGTTGTAGTTGCAGCAGTGAGTCAGGCAGTTCATGTATTAGTTTGGTTCGGATGAGGAATGGAGGAGAGATGGTACACCTCTCTGAATAGATGGGTTTTCAAGGAGCATCTGAAGCTTTACAAGGTTGGAAACAGTTTTATGGAGCGGAGTAGAGAGTTCCAGAGAAGGTTGGATGCAGCCTGGGGGGTCTCGAAGAGTGCAGAGGAGGGGGGTCTAAACTGGAGGCAAGGTTACCCATAAATCCATAAATATTCTGGAACTCTGTGAAGTCTTCAAAGCTCTGCAGAGTTGGCCCAACTTCTGATAGGAATCTTTTCTGCAATTCCAGCCCGACAATGTCACAGTAGGGGCATATCTTAGTCATCAGGAAGTAACTCGCAGTTCCTTAATGATGAGGGACGTGTCCTGCATCATCAGTTGGCAGGGCACCATCATTGCAGGATTTCTGCCGGTTGTGAACAATTGGAAGCCAGAATTTCTTAGTCACCAGTCTATTTACCCAAGGGAATGGTCTCTGAATCAGGAAGTTTTCTACTAAATTGCAAGACATTAGGGTCTGTCAGACAAGGTCGGTGTTCTGCCGAAAAAAGCCACCCGTCAAAAAAAAGCTACACTTACCACTGTGCATGTGCGATCTAATGTCACTGCACTCCACAAATGTTTCACAAATGTGGAATGCTATGACATATTTCAGCCCATGCGCAGTGCTAGGGGTAGCTTTTTTGACAGGGAAGACGTTCCTCAACATATGTCTCTGTGCTTGTCTGTTTACATGCATTTGCGTAAGCAACAAATGACTTTACAGCATTATGCTTACGACGTGTAAGGGTTAAACAATGCTAACTGTAACTGCTTAAGCAAGGTAGCTTTTTTTATTCGGCATTATGGGGTTAACCCCAGTGTACGTATTAATTACAGTTCACATTGTCCAATGAAGTTGTTGGTTGTACAGGTGCACTATAGAAACGTATAGTCTAAAAACACTACCTAGCTTGTGCATGAAATTGTTGTACATTTCTTTTTTTCTTGGAAACTTTATTTTTCTCTTTAAGCATAAATTCAGCAGAGATGATGTAGGAGGCATGTGCTTCGCCTGGGGCCTGCTTATGATATAAAAAACATATGTTCATGTCATCTATTTTAGAGCACCATGATAATATTTATATAGCCCCACTGTGCATTATATAATGTTGCCTCCTATTTAAAAATAAAAAAAATGCCTGTTTTAAGGTTCACTTTTATATTGGCCATCTTTATGAACTATCAGGCTCTGTATGAGTCACTGTGTTGGTAGCAGTGGATGTCAGTGTGTGTTCCTCAGAGTTCCTGTGTGTTTGTATTTGTGGCATCCTTGTTTGTCTTCATGTGTTTTGGAATATTGGCAAATGTCTGGGTAATAGCTGTAAAGTTAGGGTTGTGTGCTTGTAAGAGCCTGTTTTATTGTGCCTTTAAGTCCCCTGGTAGCTTGTGTGTAGGTGGCTGTGGATAGAAATTTATGTGGAATTATTTATGTCTGACACATTGTTGTGAGAATGGCAGTGCCTGTATCTGTTTACTAATATAGGTATTTCTTTCCATGTTACCCTAGTGGACATGTAAATGCATTGTTTCCTTAAACAATGAAATGGCCTCATATTTTACCTTGCACCTGGCCTAATGAACCCTAGAGCAGGCCCTGCTGTGAGAAATAGATTTCATGGCCTCTCTCCTAAATCACAAGCTGCCTCAGGATTGTGCCAGGTCTCATGACCTCGGGCGAGTGTGATAGATGTCCTAGTGGTTCCCTGGTTGTTCAACCTTATTTACATTTCTCCACAGTTTGTGTTACTATCCAGAGTGATAGCCAGAATCAAGCAGGAAAAAGCCTCAGCAATTACGGATTGTTCTGGCATGACCTCCTTGTGTCCACCTAGGAGGCTTCCTTAAAGATTTGATCTTTTCACTCAACATCTTTCTTTTATCCAAATGTCACTGTGTAAAGATTGAACGCTTAGTTCTGTCTCAGAGTTTTATTTTTTACAAAGTTGTTGATCTCTCTTTGATTCAGAATAGGAAGCCTGTTACCAGACACATTTATCATAAGGTTTGGAAGACCTTTTTTACTGGGTGTACTTGCAAAGGTTAAAGCTTGAATTATTTTAGAATTCCTATAGTTTTTGAGTTCCTACAGGAGGGCCTAGATAATGGTTTGTATGCCAGTTCTCTGAAGGGTCAGATTTAATCTCTTTATGTTTTTGTTCTTTGTTTATTATTATTTTTTTTTCCCATAAGAAAATTGCTAATATTTCAGACCTTGGTTCAGGCTCTGATCAGAATTAAACTAGTTATTTATCCAGTTTCTCCTTCTTTAAATCTTTATCTTGTTTTGGGTGTTCGTGAAACTCCTCCTTTTGAGCAATGCATGTTTTAGGCCTTCAGCTTTTATCCTGGAAGGTTCTTTTTTCTTCTAGCTATTTCTCCAGCTAGAATGGTTTCTGAGCTTTCATCAGGATAAGGCTGTGCTTCATACTAGCTATTCTTTTCTTCCTAATGTAGTATCTACAGATACTATTAATCAGGAGATTTGTTGTTCCCTCTTTTTGTCCAATCTTTAAGTACTCTATAAAGCATACATTTGGATGTTGTAAGAGCTCTCAGATATTATGGGGAATCCACTTCTGAGACTGCTTTTGGCAAGTTATGCGAGCCGTAGTGCCTGATAAATAACGTACCTGCCTTTACTGTTAGCCCCCGCTATTTCATGGTAATCTTGTGGACTTTATTGCTTGGGTATAGATTCCCACATGTGATGACTTGTGGACTCTCACCATCTGAGGAGAGAGAAAAAAAATATGCTTACCTAATAAATTCAATTCTTTCATGATGATGAGCATACACAAGCCTCGCCCTTTCTTTTTGTTCAGGTGGCGGCAGTACTTGTTTCGCAGTTTTGCCCTGCTTTATCTTTAATGCTTTATCTGTTTTACTCATCTACTTGGCTATATGTATGACTGGGGATCATGGGAAATGGGAGGGTTTAGAAGATATAGTGTTTGGGGAGGGTTTAGAAGATATGGTGTGTTGGGGGTATCTTTTGCCTCCTCCTACTTTTCATAAGGGATATTCTCACATGTGATGACTCTTGACTCTCACCCTCATCAAAGAAATTCATTTAAAAAGTAAGTATACATTATTATTTTTTTACGTGGAAATTTTGCACCCCTCTCAGTAGGCTGACACAGCAGGATATTCTTAGCGTTCTGTTAAATTACATTATGAATTTTTTATAACTGTAAAATTTGGATACAGAAATTACTGTTTTCGTTGACTCTTTTTATACTCCTTATTTTCTTAAAAATGGTAAAGAGACTATAGGTCTAGAATACCAGGTATCTATTTTCTTAGATTGGTATGAAAATAATCCTACAGTGGTTAACACATTTCCAGTTTCTGATTCTATTAGCAATATATATATGAAACAGTTTGCAAAATCACAAAAGCAGTTGCAGGTTCCTGCAAAAAATATTTAAAGGTTTCCAATTATTACAATCAATTATGTCATTGCCTACATCTCCCCCTAAAGGTAATGCCACAATTTTCTTGTTATAGACGAAAGTGGTGCTTCTCATTGATGTTTCTGGGGCTTTTAAAGTTTTCATGGAAAAGAAAATGAAGTAGAATTTAAAAAGCACCTTTTTACAATATCATGCTATGTTTTATCCTGTGTAGGGCATTTTTTTTCAACCACTAAAGTTAGAATATTGGATTAACTAATCTCTAGTATGCAATATATGAAAAGAGATGTATGTATATTTCTTTCAGATTTACATTCATTTATGTCTTTTTATAATGAACTACCAAATACGGTAGTAGCAAACCTGGTAAAATATGTCTTAAAGCTGCAACATTCTGAGGCAGATATAAGACAACTTGTTTCATTTGCTTACACATATGTTCTTTGTATAGACTCTTTCCTTATAAAAGAGTTTTGGATTAAGCCAATTTCAGTTACCTATATTAGAATTCAGTTCCTTATATTTCTTTCTGCAGAAATTCAAGAGAGAGACATTTTTTTGTACTTGATCTGTACAATATTCTTCTTGTGGCTAATTTTCAGGAACCATCTTTAATCCCATAGCTGGATTATAAACCCAAATAACAGTCGGATGACACTAACTCAACAACTTGGGAACAGTTTGGGAACAATTTTCAGTACCAGAGATAACATTGTGTTGCTTCCACCTTCCAATAATCTGGACATTGTCTTCTTAAGGGTCGGAACCTGTATGAAATTTAAAGACTGACTCTTGCAATCTCAATTTGACAATCCATGATGTAAAATGGGAAAGAGAGCATCCTTATAAAATGTTTTCCATTTTCCAATTCTTCAGAAAAAGCGATCTCAAAAGATTCCTTTTTTGTTAATCGAAAAATAGAAACATGATATGGTATACCAAGTAAAGCACCAGAAAAACACTGCAGGTATATTGAAAGTACTCACATAATTTTATTTATTCATTTAGACCAGTGATGGCGAACCTTGGCACTCCAGATGCTTTAGAACTACATTTCCCATGATGGTCGACTGCAGAGTGCCTAAGCATCATAGGAAAAGTAGTTCTGAAACATTTGGCGTGCCAAGGTTCGCTATCACTGATATAGACGCAAAAGAAAAGATCAATATATTTTAAGGGTTATGTACACTTTTACGGGAGCAACAAAAATATTTTTTTGCACAAAGCACATTAATTGCAGTCCATTCTACCAGTTGCTCAGACAATAGAATCACCTTTCTGTGTAATATTTCTGTGTCAGGGGCAAATATTCCATCCAATTCCAAAGTTGACAGACTGTATTCTGTTGGACACGACATTATCTAAGTATTTTAATTGTTGGCTAACATCTATCCTTCAAGGCAAATTGGCACTTACCACTTGTGATTGATGCACACCTTGAATCAACCTTTTGAACCTTTGAGTGGGGTTTCCTTTTGGCTTTTTATACTTTATCTTATCTCTTGTAGCTATTACTTCTGCACAAGTTTTTTTTTTTTTTTTAAGATCAGACACTTTAAGTTAAGGAGCATTGCTCTGTACTTCATAAGGATAAAGTAGCATTGTGTACAGTTTCTGAATTATTGCCTCTAATGATGTTGTCTTGCCTTCTTATTGTCCAGATCAGAAGACTTTGAATGGTATAATTTTGTATAGACTGGATAATGTCAGATGTTTACTTAAAGGGACATGAAACCCAACATATTTCCTTCATGATTCAGATAGAGAACACAATTTTAAACAACATTCCAATTTACTTCTATTATCTAAATTGCTTCATTCTTTAGGTATCATTTGTTGAATAAATAGCAATGCACATAGGTGAGCCAATCACATTAGGCAACTATGTGCAGCGACCAATTAGCAGCTACTGAGCCTATTTACATATGCTTTTCAACAAAATATATCAAGAGAATGAAGCAAATTAGATAATAGAAGTAAATTATAAATTTGTTTAAAATTGCATGCTCTTTCTAAATCATGAAAGAAAAAATAATAAATACTGGATGAAAACAAACTGTCTGTAAATAAACATTTTGCAAAAAAGGCAGTATTTCAGCGTAGATAGTTCAATGTGCGGTATATCCAGGGCCTGTCAACTGAAGGGAGTGCCAGTTCCAGATAATTGTACATGGGTAATTTTGAGTTCCCTGGCGATGGAAAGGGATGCGTTACCAGGTGAACCCTTTAAGGCATTGGTTGTAAGGTTCCGAAAATGTAACTTTCTCACTATAATCTGGATATTCAGATATCAGCCTCTGCAAGATTTTGGTGGAAAATACTGATTTTTCTATGTCTCAATGAATAGAAGAAAACTAATATGCTGCAAAACATTTGTTTTTATTTCCACCTATTTTTGTGCACTGCTTTGTACTTGTAATTAAAGGGACATAATACTCATATACTACATCACTTGAAACTGATGCAGTATAACTGTAAAAAGCTGACAGGAAAATATCACCTGAGCATCTCTATGTAAAAAAGGAAGATATTTTACCTCACAATTTCCTCAGCTCGCCAGGTTAAGTTCTGTATAAAAAGTTAAACTCAGCTGCAGGTAAAAAAAATGAAGAAATGAACAGTCGGCATCAACAGTGCTGAGGTAATGAACTCTTTTTTACTGTGGTCTCATGAGATTTCACTTAACTCTCATTAGATTTCATTGTAAACTTCCTTACAATGAATAGGGAAGTAAGATGAGTGTGCACAAAGCTCAATCCTTCGGCTGTCCCGGAACAGACATACTGATTTGTTGCTTAGAAGCCCTTTACAATGGGATGTGGCTACTGAGAGGTAAAATATCTTTCTTTTTTACATAGAGATGTTCAGGTGATATTTTCTAGTCAGCTTTTTACAGCTATACTGCATCACTTTCAAGTGTTTAAACATTTGGGTATTATTGACAGATAGTCAGGATAACTACAAATTAAATCCAAAATACAGAAATGTCTATATCTTAGCTCAGAGGCATGTTGATACATGAAAGGATGCCTTCCTTCTGTCTTCTGTTCTTGTAGAGACATTTACTAAGAATAAATATGCTTTCTATAGAGGCTACCTAAAGTGGTAGTATAGGAGTAATCAGTTCTTTTTATTCTCATTGGAGGTGTCTTAACTAGCATGTATAGATGTGGCTATGAGCTGTGATATGGAGATTTCTGTATTTTTAATTTATTTTGTATTTATCTCTATATAGTATATATGTATTAGAATATATTTTCGACTGCTTTATCAATTTGTTTGCATTTACTTCATTATTTTTGTGTTCCTAGGACCTTGGCATGGAATACTATTTGATTGGGGAATCCTTTGAGACTTCAGTCCCTTGGGACAGGTAGTTCATTTTGATTATACAGCTGTCATACCAATAAAACATTAATGTATTTGTTTCTGTCATCTTCTAGTGGCAAGTTTGGTTCTTTTGGGTAATTCTCTTATATTCACTTAATAACATATTATTTTCTGTTGGGTATTTTGGTTCTCACCACTTGGTGTTAATGGGACATAACAGCAAATTTGAAATGCAAAGTGTTATCTTGGGTTTAGTAATAACTCTTACTGTGGTCTCAAACAAGTATATGGTGGTAGCTTAAATACATGAATACCCAATTCACATATTTCACTCTATACATCACCAGTTTCACTATTACATACAATAGACAGTGAAGCACTTGCACTCAACCTACCACATTTGGCCAGTGCACACTAAATGCACAAAACCTGTGATATCTCGTACTTGAATCATTTTTTGGAAACATTACAAAAATTATTCTATTTACATATAAAAAAACACTACTGTGCATTCCAAATGTGTGTCTTATGTCTGCTTAAAGGACTATTAAATACAGTAGAATTGTAAAATTCACAAATGCACAATAAAAAAATATGCTTTAGCACTTACTCTGAATTTCACATTATCAATAGATTTTTTTTGGAGATGTTTAAAAGATTGCTTATTATCTCTGCCCACTGTATCATGATAGCCTTCAGTTGATTAAAAATACACTATAAACTCTAGCACATGCTCAGTAGGAGCTGGTGTCTTAAAGTGTCCATATAAAAAGGCTCAAAACAAATTAATAATGAAAGTCTATTGGAAAGTTGTATAAAATTGCCTGCTCTATCTGAATCGTGAAAGTGTAACCTTTACTTTAGTGTCCCTTTAAGTAGAATCTGCTTTACAGCCTTTCAGACGCCTCTTCTTACTAGCTTTGGAATATGATGTCATTGTTTGTCATTTTTTTTCTGACCTTTTTTTTTACACTAATGACGAATCAAGCAGATTATCTTTAATACTAAGAAGTCACCATAGTAACCATGCAGATAGCGGAAAGCCGACTTCTCAAGTGTTTCATAATATGCCTAAGGAAACAATGATGATTTTATACAGAGGTATTTCTTTCTTAAATATCTCAGAATTCAGCAGAAGTGCAGATTTTCTCATAGACCTACACAGCGTTTTCCCTGCTTCTTTTTTTTTTTTATCAGAACAGGAAAAGTTTCTGTAGTTAAGTTTTTGGTTTGTTTTATAACCAAAAAGAATGTGGCATTTTCATACCATGTTGGTATTTAAAAAACTAAACGGTCTTTAAGTGTGTCTAGTTTTTAAAATGGAAGCTCTTTGATAATTACTTCTTGCCCTTGAAGTATAAAGGATACATGAAGGGTCTAAATGCTGCATATATCCATTTACTCTTTCTTACAGATCATTTCAAGTTTTTCAGATTTCTAGTAGTACATTACTGTTTTTGTAAGTCTCCCTTGATTAAAGGGCCACTAAACCCATAATCTTTCTTTCATTATTCAGATAGATAATAGAAATTTAAACATTACAATTTATTTCCATAATTTATTTTGCTTCATTTTTTAAATATCCTTATTTGAAGAAAAAGTAATGCACATGGCGAGCCAATTACATGATGCTTCTATGTGCAGCAACCAATCAGCAGCTAGTGAGCATATCTAGATATGCTATTCATCAAAGAATCTCAAGAGAATAAAACAAATTAGATAATATAAGTAAATTAGAAAGATGTTTAAAATTGCATTCTCTTTCTAAATCATAAAAGAAAAAATGTGGGTGGCATGTCCCTTTAAGTGCAACAATCTTTCCCCATTAATTTCAGCAACTTTAACAAAACAAACCAGTTATTTCTTAACTAGACAATATTTTGTCATCAAATGAGTACTGTGTCAGTGACTTATTAAATTGCTTATGTCCTTTAGTACTTTGGTTAGTAACTTAATCCTGAGAAGAGCTGTAGAACACAGGTATTTTCTAACCATGCAGAGTTCCTCTTGTTTCCTATTTGTACTTTTTTAAATGACAATGTCCATTCAAAATCCCATTATATGACCCACTTATCATTAGCTTGTGACAGTATAACGTCCCTATTTCTTGCAATGGGGCAATTCAACATCCGTTTTTCAATTCTTCAGAAAACTCTGTTCAAGTACTTTTTTTTTGATTTGTGCATTTTTTGGCATGTTTCCAGTAGCATACCTAGGGCAGGGTTGACCAATTTCGGTCCAGGGATCAAGAACAACCCAGTGACCCAGGTATAAAAACCCAACAAGGTTATATTTAACATTATATGGGGAAAAACTGCTGAAGTGGAACAGATGATAAATAATAAAGTAAAGTTGTCTACCTTTACTTAATTAGTTTCCGTAAAGTGAATGTAAACTTTGAGGAATGTGTACCCGTTTTTTAAAAATCCTATTAAAAACAGGGGATTTTTAAAAACCAGGCACACATTCCTCAAAGTTTACATTCACTTTAATGCTGCTCTGCATTGTTAGCAGTGACTAGAAGAGCCTTCTTCTGTGCCACACGTGCACATGCATATATAGACATCTTAAAAATATATTTTCTTAATATAATATTTAAAATTCAAGTGCAGTGTATTTTGATCACTGTGGGCACTGGTAAAAATAAAAAGCCTTAAATGTACTGTAATATCCTTATATGGTAATTTACTGTGCACACCAGGCACATCCGATGAGTGTGCCTATGAAAAATAAGTGGTTTCCCAGACACTGCACCTGCAACAGCCCTGATTCCACCACCAAAAATGGCCCCTTGACATAGTCAGGGTTGCATTCATTATCTCTCATATTTTACTTTCTTTCCAAAGACAGGGAGAGTCCACAATTTCATTCATTACTGTTGGGAATATCAACACCTAGCCACCAGGAGGAGGCAAAGACATCCCAGTCAAAGGCTATAAATATCCCTCCCACTCCCCCCCCCCCCAAATCATTCTTTGCCTTTCGTCACTATAGGTGGATGGGAGAGAATTGTTAGAATGTTTTTAGTCCATTAATATGTATGTTCCCTTCAAGTGTGAACTGAGTTGTTTGAGTAACCATCTAATCCTCTCAGTGAGAGCTGTGGTGAACCCTGGCTCTAGATGTCGCAGGGAACAATCTCTGACCACTATCTAGACTTAAAGCTATCACCTCCTGGGAAAATCAGTGTTATCGTTTTACACTGTTTTCTCCATATCTTCAGGTCCCTGCTCCACAGCTTTGGTCCTGGAGGGTAAGTGCTTTATATTACTTTGAGGGATTATGCCTAGTAGGGCTGCAAATTCCCTGAGGGTATGGGGACATTGAAACACATAGTTCACAGTGTGATACTTTTCTTATCTTCAGGATATGGGGACATTTAAAGGGACAGTCAACACCAGAATGTTTGTTGTTTTAAAAGATAGACAATCCCTTTATTACCCATTCCCCAGTTTTGCATAACCAACACTGTTTTATTAATATACTTTTTACCTTTGTGATTAGCTTGTATCTAAGTATCTTCTGACAGCCCCTGATCACAACATTTTATCTATTATCTATTGACTTTCATTTTAGCCAATTAGTGCAGTGTCTGCCACAATCCACGGGCGTGATCACAAAGTTATATGGTTTACATTAACTAGCTCTACCCTGTTGTGAAAAGCAAATAAAAAAGCATGTGGTAAGAGGCGGCCTTCAAGGACTTAGAAATTCCTAGGTTTAGCTTTCAACTAAGAATACCAAGATAAATAAGCAAAATTGGTGATAAAAATAAATTGGAAAGTTGTTCAAAATTACATGCTCTATTTGAAACATTAACTTTTTTTTTTAGACTTGACTGTCCCTTTAATACCTTTGATGATGAAGAGGTTAATTTAATGAGCAGTTGGGGTAATTTGTGTGCTGCTTAGCTCCTTGCCAACCTGGAACATTTTTGTAAGGGTTTTTCTTTTTTGGCTCATAAGCAGACGGACGTTGTAGGACAGTTTTGGAAAATATTTCTCACTAGGGCCTTTTTTCCATTGCGCAGCTGTTAATCAGATTTGCACGGTTTTGTCTACTAGCTGGGGGCGGTTTCTAGATGCACACCATGTGACTAGGACGCAGTTTCCATCTCAGGTTAGTTGGAAATTTGTTCCTGCATAGTGAACAACACATTGAGTTCGCTGCAGGCATTGGGAGAGATCCTGACTTCATTCCGGTCACGCTTGTTTAGCCAGGAGGTGGTGAGTGCCTCATCCAAGGCTGAGGGTAAAGGTGCCATGCTAGATTTAAAATTTTATTTTTCGTTGATTCTACCTTATACCCGCTATGAAGGATTGTGATATTAACCCCTCACAGGGTTCTATTTCAGCGATCACTGCAACAAATGCATGTTTATATTGTGAGGAGACTATGGTTTGCCCGCCTACACAATTCTGCTATGTCTGCTTATGTTCTGTGTTAAAGACCAAGAAGGGGTCTAAACCTGGTTTATCCCTTGGTACTTTTATGCGCTCTGAGCCTTCTACCTCTAAGGACTCCGTTGTCCATGAGATGCCTATTCTGCAATCGCAGTCCCATTTTAACCCTGTGATACAGGCAGTGCCCCGAGGCGCACCTTTATCTCCGGCTTTAGGTAATTTTTTACCAGCAGACTTTACTTCACAGCTTCAGTCTGCGGTGTCGGCTGCATTAAATGCTTTGCCTATCTCTGGAAAATGTAAGAGAGAGGTTAAGCATAGCTCCACTGACTTAGTGTTAACACCTCTCTTCAGTCTGAGTTGGCTAATTTGTCTCACCTTTCTGAGGATGATTTAACCTCAGTTGCATCTGAAGGTGAGCTTTTGGAGTCAGAGTTATCTGAAATTGAGGAATCAAATTTTAGATTTAAGGTAGAACACCTCCGTTTTCTTTTGAAGGAGGTATTGGCTACACTAAGGGTTCCGGAAGTCAAGTTTCTCGACAAACCTATTATTTCTAAATTAGATAGGGTGTATGAGGAGAAGAAGGTTCCTGAAACCTTCCTGATACCCTTACGTATGGCGAAAATTATCTCTAGAGAGTGGGAAAAGATTGGAATTTCTTTTTCCCCTTCTTCTGTTTACAGTCCCTGAATCACATTTAGAGTTATGATACTCTATCCCTAAGGTAGACAAGGCCATTTCTACTCTTGCCAAGCGTTCTACTATCCCTCTAGAGGATAGTTCCTCTTTCAGAGATCCCATAGACAGAAAGTTGGAAGGATATCTCAGAAAGATGTTTCAACATATGGGTCTCTTATTTCAGCCTGCGGCCGCGGTAACATCTTTCACGGGTGCTGCGACCTGCTGGTGTGATTCGTTATCAGAACTAATGGAAGTGGAATCCCCCATGGAGGATATAAAGAACAGGATTAAGGCTCTCAAGATAGCCAACTCCTTTATTTGTGATGCTAATATGCAAATGGTCCATCTGAATGCTAAGGTTTCAGGGTTTGCAGTTTTGTTGTGTAGAGTTCTTTGTTTAAAGTCTTGGTCAGCAGATATGGTTTCTAAGACCTGACTTCTTTCCGTACCATTCAAGGAAAACATTTTGTTCGGGTTAGGCCTGGAGTCCATCATCTCCACTGTTACATGAGGGAAAAGTGCTTTCCTTCCCCAGGATAAGAAGGCAAGAACTAAGGGTTGTCAATCCTCTAGTTTTCATTCCTTTCACTCAGACAAAACTCAGCGGACTCAGTCCTCCTCTAAACCTGAACAACCCAAGAGTACTTGGAAGCCTAACCAGTCGTGGAACAAATCCAAACTGGCCAAGAAGACTACAGATAACAAATCTGCATGAAGGGCCAGATCCGGGACTGGATCGAGTAGGGAGCAGACTGGTTTTATTTCTAGAGGCTTGGGTTCAAGATGTTCAGGATCCCTGGGTATTAGACGTAGTCTCCCAGGGTTACAAAATAGGGTTCAAATCTCCCCCCCCCCCCCCAAGTAGCAGATTTCTTCTCTCAATGTTATCTACAAGACCAGGGAAAAGAGCAGCCTTTTTAGACTGCGTTCGAGATCTCCTCTCCATGGGATTAACCTTGTCGTGCGGACCTTCTGACTCAGGGTCCTTTCTTTCATGTAATTAACAAGAGTCCATGAGCTAGTGACGTATGGGATATACATTCCTACCAGGAGGGGCAAAGTTTCCCAAACCTCAAAATGCCTATAAATACACCCCTCACCACACCCACAAATCAGTTTTACAAACTTTGCCTCCAAGGGAGGTGGTGAAGTAAGTTTGTGCTAGATTCTACGTTGATATGCGCTCCGCAGCAAGTTGGAGCCCGGTTTTCCTCTCAGCGTGCAGTGAATGTCAGAGGGATGTGAAGAGAGTATTGCCTATTGAATGCAGTGATCTCCTTCTACGGGGTCTATTTCATAAGGTTCTCTGTTATCGGTCGTAGAGATTCATCTCTTACCTCCCTTTTCAGATCGACGATATACTCTTATATTTACCATTTCCTCTACTGATTCTCGTTTCAGTACTGGTTTGGCTTTCTACAAACATGTAGATGAGTGTCCTGGGGTAAGTAAGTCTTATTTTCTGTGACACTCTAAGCTATGGTTGGGCACTTTATTTATAAAGTTCTAAATATATGTATTCAAACATTTATTTGCCTTGACTCAGAATGTTCAACTTTCCTTATTTCCAGACAGTCAGTTTCATATTTGGGATTATGCATTGAATTATCATATTTTTTCTTACCTCAAAAATTTGACTTTTTTCCCTGTGGGCTGTTAGGCTCGCGGGGGCTGAAAATGCTTCATTTTATTGCGTCATTCTTGGCGCGGACTTTTTTGGCGCAAAAATTCTTTTTCGTTTCCAGCGTCATACGTGTCGCCGGAAGTTGCGTCATTTTTTGACGTTATTTTGCGTCAAAAATGTCGGCGTTCCGGATGTGGCGTCATTTTTGGCGCCAAAAGCATTTAGGCGCCAAATAATGTGGGCGTCTTTTTTGGCGCTAAAAGATATGGGCGTCATTTTTGTCTCCACATTATTTAAGTCTCATTATTTATTGCTTCTGGTTGCTAGAAGCTTGTTCACTGGCATTTTATTCCCATTCCTGAAACTGTCATTTAAGGAATTTGATCAATTTTGCTTTATATGTTGTTTTTTTTCTTTTACATATTGCAAGATGTTCCACGTTGCAACTGAGTCAGAAGTTACTACAGGAAAATCACTGCACAGTGCTGGAGCTACCAAGCTAAGTCTGCTATAAACTTTTGGTATCTGTTTCTCCAGCTGTTATTTGTATTGCATGTCATGTCAAACTTATTAATGCAGATAAAATTTCCTTTAGTACTGTTACATTACCTGTTGCTGTCCGTCAACATCTAATTTTCAGAGTGTTCCTGATAACATAAGAGATTTTATTTTTTAAATCCATTAAGAAGGCTATGTCTGTTATTTCTCCTTCTAGTATACATAAAAGTCTTTTAAAACTTCTCTTTTTTTCAGATGAATTTTTAAATGAACATCATCATTCTGATACTGATAATGGTTCTTCTGGTTCAGAGGTTTCTGTCTCAGAGGTTGATGCTGATAAATCTTTGTATTTGTTCAAGATGGAATTTATTCGTTCTTTACTTAAAGAACTGTTATTTGCATTAGAAATAGAGGATTCTGGTCCTCTTGATACTAAATGTAAACGTTTAAATAAGGTTTTTAAATCTCCTGTAGTTATTCCAGAAGTGTTTTATCTCCCTGATGCTATTTCTGAAGTAATTTCCAGGGAATGGAATAATTTGGGTAATTTATTTACTCTTTCTAGACGTTTAAGCAAATTATATCCTGTGCCATCTGACAGATTAGAGTTTGTTGGGACAAAAATCCCTAAGGTTATGGGGCTGTCTCTACTCCTGCTAATGTACTACTATTCCTATGGCAGATAGTACTTCATTTAAGGATCCTTTAGATAGGAAAATTGAATCCTTTCTAAGAAAAGCTTACTTATGTTCAGGTAATCTTCTTAGACCTGCTATATTTTTAGCGGATGTTGCTGCAGCTTCAACTTTTTTGGTTAGAAGCTTTAGCGCAACAAGTAACAGATCATAATTTTATAGCATTATTATTATTCTATAACATGCTAATAATTTTATTGGTGATACCATCTTTTGATATCATTAGAGTTGATGTCGGGTATATGTCTCTAGCTATTTTAGCTAGAAAAGCTTTATGGATTAAACTTGGAATGCTGACATGTCTTCTAAGTCAACTTTGCTTTCCCTTTCTTTCCAGGGTAAATAATCATTTCGTTCCTTTCCTCACAACAAGGAACAAAAGCCTGATCCTTCATCCTCAGGAGCGGTATCAGTTTGGAAACTATTTCCAGTTTGGAATATATCCAAGCCTTATAGAATCCTATAGCCAGCTCCTAAGTACCTATGAAGGTGTGGCCCTTATTCCAGCTCAGCTGGTATGGGGCAGATTACGTTTTCTTCAAAGAAATTTGGATCAATTCCGTTCTTAATCTCTGGTTTCAGAAACATTGTTTCAGAAAGGTACAGAATTGGCTTCAAGTTAAGGCCTCCTGCTAAGAGATTCTTTTCTTTCCCGTGTCCCAATTGACACAGCAAGGCTCAGTATTTCTGAAATGTGTTTCAGATCTAGAGTTGGCTGGAGTATTTATGCCAGTTCCAGTTCTGGAACAGGGGCTGGGGTTTTATTTTATCTCTTCATTGTACCAAAGAAGGTCAATTCCTTCAGACCAGTTCTGGATCTATCATTATTGAATCGTTATGTTAGGATACCAACATTCAAGATGGTTACTGTAGGACTATCCTGCCTTTTGTTTAGCAAGGGCATTATATGTCTACAATAGATTTACAGGATGTGTATCTGCATATTCCGATTCATCCAGTTCATTTTTAGTGTCTGAGATTCTCTTTTTAGACAAGCATTACCAGTTTTGTGGCTCTACTATTTGGCCTAGCCTCAGTTCCAAGAATTTTTTTCAAAGGTTCTCGGTGCCCTTCTTTCTGTAATCAGAGAATAGGGTTTTGGTATTTCCTTATTTGGACGATATCTTGGTACTTGCTCAGTCTTCTCATTTTCGAAGAATCTCATACGAATCGACTTGTGTTGTTTCTTCAAGTTCATGGTTGGAGGATCAATTTACCAATCAGTTTATTGATTCCTCAGACAAGGGTAACCTTTTTAGGTTTCTAGATAAATTCAGTGTCTATGACTCTGTCCTTGTCAGACAAGAGAAGTTTAACATTGATATCAGCTTGTCAAAACCTTCAGTCACAATCATTCCCTTTGGTAGCCTTATGCATGGAAATGTTGGATCTTAGGACTGCCGCATCAGATGCGATCTCCTTTGCTCGTTTTCACATGCGACCTCTTCAGCTCTGTATGCTGAACCAATGGTGCAGGGATTACTCAAAGATATCTCAATTAATATCTTTTAACCGATTTTACGACACTCTCTGACATGGTGGACAGATCACCATCGTTTAGTTCAGGGGGCTTCTTTGTTCTTCCGACCTGGACTATAATCTTAACAGATACGAGTCTTACAGGTTGGGGAGCTGTGTGGGGGTATCTGACGGCACAAGGGGTTTGGGAATCTCAGGAGGTGAGATTTCCGATCAATATTTTGGAACCCCGTGCAATTTTCAGAGTTCTTCAGTCTTGGCCTCTTCTGAAGAGGGAGTTGTTCATTGTTTTCAGATAAGACATTGTCACAACTGTGGCATACATCAATCATCAAGGAGGGACTCACAGTCCTCTGGCTATGAAAGAAGTATCTCGAATTTTGGTTTGGGCGGAATCCAGCTCCTGTCTAATCTCTGCGGTTTATATCCCAGGTATGGACAATTGGAAAGCGGATTATCTCAGTCGCCAAACGTTGCATCCGGGCGAATGGTCTCTTCACCCAGAGGTATTTCTTCAGATTGTTCAAATGTGGGAACTTCCAGAAATAGTTCTGATGGCTTCTCATCTAAACAAGAAACTTCCCAGGTATCTGTCCAGATCCCGGGATCCTCAGGCGGAGGCAGTGGATGCATTTTCACTTCCTTGGAAGTATCATCCTGCCTATATCTTTCCGCCTCTAGTTCTTCTTCCAAGAGTAATCTCCAAGATTCTGAAGGAATGCTCGTTTGTTCTGCTGGTAGCTCCGGCATGGCCTCACAGGTTTTTGGTACGCGGATCTTGTCCGGATGGCCTCTTGCCAACCGTGGACTCTTCCGTTAAGACCAGACCTTTTGTCTCAAGGTCCTTTTTTCCATCAGGATCTGAAATCCTTAAATTTAAAGGTATGGAGATTGAACGCTTGATTCTTGGTCAAAGAGGTTTCTCTGACTCTGTGATTAATACTATGTTACAGGCTCGTACATCTGTATCCAGAGAGATATATTATAAAGTCTGGAAGACTTATATTTCTTGGTGTCTTTCTCATCATTTTTCTTGGCATTCTTTTAGAAGACCGAGAATATTACAATTTCTTCAGGATGGTTTAGATAAGGGTTTGTCCGCAAGTTCCTTGAAAGGTCAAATCTCTGCTCTTTCTGTTCTTTTTCACAGAAAGATTGCTATTCTTCCTGATATTCATTGTTTTGTACAAGCTTTGGTTTGTATAAAGCCTGTCATTAAGTCAATTTCTCCTCCTTGGAGTTTGAATTTGGTTCTGGGGGCTCTTCAAGCTCCTCCATTTGAACCTATGCATTCATTGGATATTAATTACTTTCTTGGAAAGTTTTGTTCCTTTTGGCCATCTCTTCTGCCAGAAGAGTTTCTGAATTATCTGCTCTTTCTTATGAGTCTCCTTTTCTGATTCTTCATCAGGATAAGGCGGTGTTGCGAACTTCTTTTGAATTTTTACCTAAAGTTGTGAATTCCAACAACATTAGTAGAGAAATTGTGGTTCCTTCATTATGTCCTAATCCTAAGAATTCTAAGGAGAAATCGTTGCATTCTTTGGATGTTGTTAGAGCTTTGAAATATTATGTTGAAGCTACGAAATCTTTCTGTAAGACTTCTAGTCTATTTGTTATCTTTTCCGGTTCTAGGAAAGGCCAGAAAGCTTCTGCCATTTCTTTGGCATCTTGGTTGAAATCTTTAATTCATCTTGCCTATGTTGAGTCGGGTTAAATTCCGCCCCAGAGAATTGCAGCTCATTCTACTAGGTCAGTATCTACTTCCTGGGCGTTTAGGAATGAAGCTTCGGTTGACCAGATCTGCAAAGCAGCAACTTGGTCCTCTTTGCATACTTTTTCTAAATTCTACCATTTTGATGTATTTTCTTCTTCTGAAGCAGTTTTTGGTAGAAAAGTTCTTCAGGCAGCGATTTCAGTTTGAATCTTCTGCTTATGTTTTTTGTTAAACTTTATTTTGGGTGTGGATTATTTTCAGCAGGAATTGGCTGTCTTTATTTTATCCCTCCCTCTCTAGTGACTCTTGTGTGGAAAGATCCACATCTTGGGTAGTCATTATCCCATACGTCACTAGCTCATGGACTCTTGTTAATTACATGAAAGAAAACATAATTTATGTAAGAACTTACCTGATAAATTCATTTCTTTCATATTAACAAGAGTCCATGAGGCCCACCCTTTTTTGGGGTGGTTATGATTTTTTTGTATAAAGCACAATTATTCCAATTCCTTATTTTATATGCTTCGCACTTTTTTTCTTATCACCCCACTTCTTGGCTATTCGTTAAACTGATTTGTGGGTGTGGTGAGGGGTGTATTTATAGGCATTTTGAGGTTTGGGAAACTTTGCCCCTCCTGGTAGGAATGTATATCCCATACGTCACTAGCTCATGGACTCTTGTTAATATGAAAGAAATGAATTTATCAGGTAAGTTCTTACATAAATTATGTTTTCCTACATCAAAATCTCGATTCTCTGAGACTAACTGCGTGGGAATTGAATGTTTAGTCTTATCCAAGAGAAGTTTTTTGGATAGAGTGATATACACTTTAATCCAGACTTGCAAGCCGGTCACTTGCCATATTTACCACAAGGTTTGGCGTTCTTACCTTCATTGGTGTGAGGAACGCAGCCTTCCATGGCACAAGGTGAAGGTTACCCAAATTCATTTCTTTAAAAGTCACTTTTTCGTATACACGTATCTATTTGACACTCTTATATTACCCATTCACGCAAATTATTTACCATAGGGCGGATTTTGTAGATACATGCAAGGTCTACTTGTTACATATTATTATTTCACTTATTTGAGGTTCATAACACAATATCGCTACACTATCTTGGTACATTAATAGATCTGTAGATATTCTTCTACACACTCATTATTTCTCACAGATACCTTTAGCTTCTTTTAGCGCACCTACACTCCTTTTCAACAACAGATCTCGGCCCTGTCAGTCTTACTGCACAAGAGCTTAGCAAATCTTCTGGACGTGCAGTCTTTTGTTCAGGCTCTGGCTTGAATCAGGACTGTGTTTAAACCTGTTGCTACCCCTTGGGGCCTCAACCTTGTTCTTCGTGTTTTGCAGCAGGCTCCATTTGAGCCTATGCATTCTGTTGACCTTACGCTTCTATCCTGGAAGGTATTGTTTTTTTTGGCTATCACCTCAGCTTGCAGAGTCTCTGAGATTTCTGCTTTACAGTGTGATCCGCCTTACCTTATTTTCCATGCTGATAAGGCGGTTTTACATTCTAAGTTAGGTTTCCTACCTAATGTAGTCTCAAATCGCAACATCAATTAGGAAATTGTTGTTCCTTCCATTTGTCCTAATCCTTCTTCCTCGAAGGAACGTTTGCTTCACAATCTGGATGTAGTACGTGCCTTAAAATTCTATCTTCAGGCTACTAAGGATTTCAGGCAATCTTCTTCCTTGTTTGTATTATATTCTGGAAAGCGCAGGGGTCAGAAGGCCACTGCGACTTCATTATCTTTCTGGCTGAGAAGTATCATCCATTTGGTTTTTAAGACTGTTGGACAACAGCCTACTGAGAGGATAGCGGCTCATTCCACTAGAGCAGTTTCTTCTTCCTGGGCTTTCAAGAATAAAGCTTCCGTGGATCAGATTTGTAAGATGGCTACCTCGTCGTCCTTACATAAGTTTTCAAAATTCTATAAATTTGATGTCTCTACTTTTGCGGAGGCAGCTTTTGGGAGAAAAGAGTTACAGGCTGTGGTACCCTCAGATTAGGGTTTGCCTTTACTTTTTGCCCTAACGTTTATTCATTCAGTGTCCTCTGTAGCTTGGGTATTGGTTCCCAACAGTAATGAATGAAGTCGTGGACTCTACCTGCCTTTAGAAAGAAAACAAAATTTATGCTTACCAGATAAATTCCTTTCTTTCCTAACAGGGAGAATCCACAACCCCACCCGTTTTTTTTTTTTTTGTTTTTTTTTTTTAGGCAGCTTTCCTGTTATTTTTCTTCTGGTACCTCTTTACCCTAATGTTTCTCTTGCTTTTCCTTGTTCCCTCGGCCGAATGACTCGGGGGATAGGGGAAGTAGGAGGGATATTTATAGTCTTTGGCTGAGTTGTCTTTGCCTCCTCCTGGTGGCCAGGTGTTGATATTCCTAACAGTAATGAATAAAGTTGTGGACTCTCCCTGTCAGGAAATAAAGGAATTTATCTGGTAAGCATACATTTTTGTTTTTGCTTTGGCTCGGTTTCTTTTGCGTATGTTAAGATCAGGGAAATCCCTTGCATGAGACCCTGTAAAAAGCCTTCAATGTGCATTTTTTAGCTTTATTTGTTAATAGTTTAAGATCATTTAATAATGAATTTACAAATTTTTAATACAATTAGTGCAGTTCTGACATAAGCTTTTCCTTTAGATCTGTTCAGACTAAAGAATAATAAACAAAATCTGAAATCATAAACCTCTATAGTTCACTTTGATATGATAGTAAATATAATTCATGTGTTCATTGTTATAGAAGATTTTCACTATGAGAGGTTTCACATGATATTTAATATAAATCTCCCAGCGCAGTGGAATTGCATTGAAACTCTAGAGTTTTGTTTCAAATGATGAGTATTTAAAGCAGGTGTCTCAAGCTCATTACATCCGGGGGGCAACTAGCTAAGTGTTCTCCACCCATGGGGGCCACTTGAACAGAGTGCTCTGGAACTAGATAAACTAGAAACTGGAAGAGACATTTACCAAGTAGTAGTGCATGGTAGGAGCTATAGTCCACAATAGACACACAGTGTATATTTATCTTGCGAGAGCCAATCATTCTGGGACTGAATAAAAAGTGACATGTATCCAAGCAGTGCATAATGGGAGCCTACACTGGACAAAGCATGCTTGTCTTTATATTTATCTTGTCAGTGCGTGCCTGTATAGAACATCAAAAAATTGATTGGGACAAATTAATAATTTACCGAATAAACAAGGGAGGTCCAGATTAAAACTACCCTGAGGGCCACATATGGCCCCAGGGCCTGTACTTTGAGACCACTGATTTAAAGCAAGCAAGTTTTTATCTCATTTGGTGTTCTAGCTATAATACAGTCATTTTTACTTTCTTGTGGGGTCTACCTAACTAGTCATTATCGCCTTTAACCCCTCAAGGGACTGGGAATTTCAGAGAAAAAGACCAGAGAATTTTTTGCGTTTTTGCTATCACTCTATTTAAACAGAAATGTTTTTTTTTTATTTACCTATCAAAACTATATAGTTTTGTTTTAGTAGACAACCCAAGGTATTGATCTAGGCCCATTTTGGTATATTTCATACCACCATTTCTCCAACATAGGTGTGTCCGGTCCACGGCGTCATCCTTACTTGTGGGATATTCTCTTCCCCAACAGGAAATGGCAAAGAGCCCAGCAAAGCTGGTCACATGATCCCTCCTAGGCTCCGCCTACCCCAGTCATTCTCTTTGCCGTTGTACAGGCAACATCTCCACGGAGATGGCTTAGAGTTTTTTAGTGTTTAACTGTAGTTTTTATTATTCAATCAAGAGTTTGTTATTTTAAAATAGTGCTGGTATGTACTATTTACTCTGAAACAGAAAAGAGATGAAGATTTCTGTTTGTATGAGGAAAATGATTTTAGCAACCGTTACTAAAATCCATGGCTGTTCCACACAGGACTGTTGAGAGGAATTAACTTCAGTTGGGGAAACAGTGAGCAGTCTTTTGCTGCTTGAGGTATGACACATTCTAACAAGACGATGTAATGCTGGAAGCTGTCATTTTCCCTATGGGATCCGGTAAGCCATTTTTATTCACACAGTAAATAAGGGCTTCACAAGGGCTTATTAAGACTGTAGACATTTTCTGGGCTAAATCGATCATATTTACACATATTTAGCCTTGAGGAATCATTTAATCTGGGTATTTTTTGTAAAATAATATCGGCAGGCACTGTTTTAGACACTTTATTCTATTGGGGCTTTCCCTAATCATAGTCAGAGCCTCATTTTCGCGCCGGTATGGCGCACTTGTTTTTGAGAACAGCATGACATGCAGCTGCATGTGTGTGGAGCTCTGATACATAGAAAAGTCTTTCTGAAGGCATTATTTGGTATCGTATTCCCCTTTGGGCTTGGTTGGGTCTCAGCAAAGCAGATTCCAGGGACTGTAAAGGGGTTAAATATAAAAACGGCTCCGGTTCCGTTATTTTAAGGGTTAAAGCTTCCAAATTTGGTGTGCAATACTTTTAAGGCTTTAAGACACTGTGGTGAAATTTTGGTGAATTTTGAACAATTCCTTCATACTTTTTCGCAATTGCAGTAATAAAGTGTGTTCAGTTTAAAATTTAAAGTGACAGTAACGGTTTTATTTTAAAACGTTTTTTGTGCTTTGTTATCAAGATTATGCCTGTTTAACATGTCTGAACTACCAGATAGATTGTGTTCTGACTGTGGGGAAGCCAAGGTTCCTTCTCATTTAAATAGATGTGATTTATGTCATAATAAATTTAGTAAAAATGATGCCCAAGATGATTCCTCAAGTGAGGGGAGTAAGCATGGTACTGCATCATCCCCTCCTTCGTCTACACCAGTTTTGCCCATACAGGAGGCCCCTAGTACATCTAGCGCGCCAATACTCCTTACTATGCAACAATTAACGGCTGTAATGGATAATTCTATCAAAAACATTTTAGCCAATATGCCCACTTATCAGCGAAAGTGCGACTGCTCTGTTTTAGAAAATACTGAAGAGCATGAGGCCGCTGATGATATTGTTTCTGAAGGGCCCCTACACCAGTCTGAGGGGGCCAGGGAGGTTTTGTCTGAGGGAGAAATTTCAGATTCAGGAAACATTTCTCAACAAGCTGAACCTGATGTGATTACTTTTAAATTTAAGTTGGAACATCTCCGCGCTCTGCTTAAGGAGGTGTTATCCAATTTGGATGATTGTGATTATCTGGTCATTCCAGAAACACTATGTAAAATGGACAAGTTCCTAGAGGCCCCGGGGCCCCCCGAAGCTTTTCCTATACTCAAGCGGGTGGCGTACATTGTTAATAAAGAATGGGACAGGCCCGGTGTACCTTTCGTACCTCCCCCCATATTTAAAAAATTGTTTCCTATAGTCGACCCCAGAAAGGACTTATGGCAGACAGTCCCCAAGGTCGAGGGGGCGGTTTCTACTCTAAACAAGCGCACCACTATACCCATAGAAGATAGTTGTGCTTTCCAAGATCCTATGGATAAAAAATTAGGTTTGCTAAAAAAGATGTTTGTTCAGCAAGGTTACCTTCTACAACCAATTGCATGCATTGTCCCTGTCACTACAGCCGCGTGTTTCTGGTGCGATGAGCTAGAAAAGGCGATTATTAGTAATTCTTCTTCTTATGAGGAGATTATGGACAGAATTCGTGCTCTTAAATTGGCTAATTCTTTCACCCTAGACGCCACCTTGCAATTGGCTAGGTTAGCGGCGAAAAATTCTGGGTTTGCTATTGTGGCGCGCAGAGCGCTTTGGTTAAAATCTTGGTCAGCGGATGCGTCTTCCAAGAACAAATTGTTTGACATTCCTTTCAAGGGGAAAACACTGTTTGGCCCTGACTTGAAAGAGTTTATCTCTGATATCACTGGGGGCAAGGGCCACGCCCTTCCTCAGAATAGGTCTTTCAAGGCCAAAAATAAACCTAATTTTCGTCCCTTTCGCAGAAACGGACCAGCCCCAAGTGCTACGTCCTCTAAGCAGGAGGGTAATACTTCTCAAGCCAATCCAGCCTGGAGACCAAGGCAAGGCTGGAACAAAGGAAAGCAGGCCAAGAAACCTGCCACTGCTCCCAAGACAGCATGAGATGCGGGCCCCCGATCCGGGACCGGATTGGTGGGGGGCAGACTCTCTCTCTTCACTCAGGCTTGGGCAAGAGATGTTCTGGATCCTTGGGCGCTAGAAATAGTCTTCCAAGGTTATCTTCTGGAAGTGATTCATCCTGTTCCATTAAAAGAACGAGGGATGGGGTTCTACTCCAATCTGTTCGTAGTTCCCAAAAAAGAGGGAACGTTCAGACCAATCTTAGATCTCAAGATCCTAAACAAGTTTCTCAAGGTTCCATCGTCCAAAATGGAAACCATTCGAACAATCCTTCCATCCAGAAAGGTCAATTCTTGACCACGGTGGATTTAAAGGATGCGTATCTACATATTCCTGTCCACAAGGAACATCATCGGTTCCTAAGGTTCGCATTCCTGGACAAGCATTACCAGTTCGTGGCGCTTCCTTTCGGATTAGCCACTGTTCCAAGGATTTTCACAAAGGTACTAGGGTCCCTTCTGGCGGTGCTAAGACCAAGGGGCATTGCTGTAGTACCTTACTTGGACGACATTCTGATTCAAGCGTCGTCCCTTCCTCAAGCAAAGGCTCACACGGACATAGTCCTGGCCTTTCTCAGATCTCACGGATGGTAAGTGAACGTGGAAAAGAGTTCTCTATCTCCGTCGACAAGAGTTCCCTTCTTGGGAACAATAATAGACTCCTTAGAAATGAGGATTTTTCTGACAGAGACCAGAAAAACAAAACTTCTAAACTCTTGTCGGATACTTCCTTCCGTTCCTCTTCCTTCCATAGCACAGTGCATGGAAGTGATAGGTTTGATGGTAGCGGCAATGGACATAGTTCCTTTTGCGCGCATTCATCTAAGACCATTTCAATGGTGTATGCTCAGTCAGTGGAATGGGGACTATACAGACTTGTCTCCGAAGATACAAGTAAATCAGAGGACCAGAGACTCACTCCGTTGGTGGCTGTCCCTGGACAACCTGTCGCTAGGGGTGACCTCCCGCAGACCAGAGTGGGTCATTGTCACGACCGACGCCAGTCTGATGGGCTGGGGCGCGGTCTGGGGATCCCTGAAAGCTCAGGGTCTTTGGTCTCGGGAAGAATCTCTTCTACCGATAAATATTCTGGAACTGAGAGCGATATTCAATGCTCTCAAGGCTTGGCCTCAGCTAGCGAGGGCCAAGTTCATACGGTTTCAATCAGACAACATGACGACTGTTGCGTACATCAACCATCAGGGGGGAACAAGGAGTTCCCTGGCGATGGAAGAAGTGACCAAAATCATTCAATGGGCGGAGACTCGCTCCTGCCACCTGTCTGCAATCCACATCCCAGGAGTGGAAACTTGGGAAGCGGATTTTCTGATTCGTCAGACATTGCATCCGGGGGTGTGGGAACTCCATCCGGAAATCTTTGCCCAAATCACTCAACTGTGGGGCATTCCAGACATGGATCTGATGGCCTCTCGTCAGAACTTCAAGGTTCCTTGCTACGGGTCCAGATCCAGGGATCCCAAGGCGACTCTAGTAGATGCACTAGTAGCACCTTGGACCTTCAACCTAGCTTATGTATTCCCGCCGTTTCCTCTCATCCCCAGGCTGGTAGCCAGGATCAATCAGGAGAGGGCGTAGGTGATCTTGATAGCTCCTGCGTAACCACGCAGGACTTGGTAGGCAGATCTGGTGAATATGTCATCGGCTTCACCATGGAAGCTACCTTTGAGACGAGACCTTCTTGTTCAAGGTCCGTTCGAACATCCGAATCTGGTCCTACTCCAGCTGACTGCTTGGAGATTGAACGCTTGATCTTATCAAAGCGAGGGTTCTCAGATTCTGTTATTGATACTCTTGTTCAGGCCAGAAAGCCTGTAACTAGAAACATTTACCACAAAATATGGAAAAAATATATCTGTTGGTGTGAATCTAAAGGATTCCCTTGGGACAAGGTAAATATTCCTAGGATTCTATCCTTTCTTCAAGAAGGATTGGAGAAAGGATTATCTGCAAGTTCCTTGAAGGGACAGATTTCTGCCTTGTCTGTGTTACTTCACAAAGAGCTGGCAGCTGTGCCAGATGTTCAAGCCTTTGTTCAGGCTCTGGTTAGAATCAAGCCTGTTTACAAACCTTTGACTCCTCCTTGGAGTCTCAACTTAGTTCTTTCAGTTCTTCAGGGGGTTCCGTTTGAACCCTTACATTCCGTTGATATTAAGTTATTATCTTGGAAAGTTTTGTTTTTGGCTGCAATTTCTTCCGCTAGAAGAGTTTCAGAATTATCTGCTCTGCAGTGTTCTCCTCCTTATCTGGTGTTCCATGCAGATAAGGTGGTTTTACGTACTAAACCTGGTTTTCTTCCAAAAGTTGTTTCTAACAAAAACATTAACCAGGAGATAGTCGTGCCTTCTTTGGGTCCGAAACCAGTTTCGAAGAAGGAACGTTTGTTGCACAATTTGGATGTTGTTCGCGCTCTAAAATTCTATTTAGATGCTACAAAGGATTTTAGACAAACATCTTCCTTGTTTGTTGTTTATTCTGGTAACAGGAGAGGTCAAAAAGCAACTTCTACCTCTCTCTCTTTTTGGATTAAAAGCATCATCAGATTGGCTTACGAGACTGCCGGACGGCAGCCTCCTGAAAGAATCACAGCTCATTCCACTAGGGCTGTGGCTTCCACATGGGCCTTCAAGAACGAGGCTTCTGTTGATCAGATATGTAGGGCAGCGACTTGGTCTTCACTGCACACTTTTACCAAATTTTACAAGTTTGATACTTTTGCTTCTTCTGAGGCTATTTTTTGGGAGAAAGGTTTTGCAAGCCGTGGTGCCTTCCATTTAGGTGACCTGATTTGCTCCCTCCCTTCATCCGTGTCCTAAAGCTTTGGTATTGGTTCCCACAAGTAAGGATGACGCCGTGGACCGGACACACCTATGTTGGAGAAAACAGAATTTATGTTTACCTGATAAATTACTTTCTCCAACGGTGTGTCCGGTCCACGGCCCGCCCTGGTTTTTTAATCAGGTCTGATGATTTATTTTCTTTAACTACAGTCACCACGGTATCATATGGTTTCTCCTATGCAAATATTCCTCCTTAACGTCGGTCGAATGACTGGGGTAGGCGGAGCCTAGGAGGGATCATGTGACCAGCTTTGCTGGGCTCTTTGCCATTTCCTGTTGGGGAAGAGAATATCCCACAAGTAAGGATGACGCCGTGGACCGGACACACCGTTGGAGAAAGTAATTTATCAGGTAAACATAAATTCTGTTTTTACCACCAAATGCGATCATATTAAAAAAAAAAAATTTACATACCGCTTCTGCAATCATGACACAAATGGTTGTAAAAACTTCTCTGGGATCCCCTTTGTTCAGAAATAGCAGACATACATGGCTTTGCCATTGTTTTTGGCAATTAAGACTGCAGCTGCGCACTACACTTATGAAATTCCCGGTAGTGAAGGGGTTAATCTGGTAGCTTGTAAAGTTAATTTTAGCTGTAGTGTAGAGATTACCCTCCCACCCCCGATCCCTACCTGATCCCTCCCAAACAGCTCTCTTCCCTCCCTCTCCCCCATTGGTTACCACTATCTTAGATACTGGCAAAGAGTCTGCCAGTACGCAAAAGATCTGAAATGCAGGGAACCCTCCTCACCCACCTACCTCCCTGATCCCCACTCCAACAGTTCTCAAATACTCTCCCCCTCACTAGATGCCACCATCTTAGGTACTAATTTATGGGGGGGTATTTATTATTTTTAATATTTAATTGTTTGTTTTTTTTTTGTTTTTGTTTTTTTTCTGTAGTGTAATGGTCACCCCTCCCCCCAACCGATTAGCACTGAGAGGTTTCCCTCCACCACCCCTTTTCTGTAGTGTAGTGCAGTGTCACATCCCTCCCTCTCGCTTCAATTTTTTTTTCTTCTGAAGACTATTGTCACTTCCATTCCCTTCCCCCTTTACCGCTGGGCCACCCACCCAATAATGTATCTTCATATGGTAATGGAAGCACAATCAGCACTCCCTTAACATATGAATGGAGATTCGATCTGCCACTGGCTGCAGTCTTAGCCATCAGAGCTGACACCTGGGGCCGCAGCATGAGGCAGAAGGTTGGACATAGCTACTATGTCAACAGTGCACGCTAGGCAAAGTACCATGTGACGTAGTAGTTCATATGGTTTTAGGGATTAAAGGGATTTTGCTTTGAAAACCTAGCACCCACCATTTGTTTTAAACATATGTGAGTATGCAATATGACAACCAACATGTTAGTTACACACACAAACTCTCAACAAAGTAATCGTTGCAGAGCTGCACTGAAATTTCTGTCTTGCATTTCCCAGGTTATCGGGAAAAAACATCTATAAATTACTCAGAAATAGGGAATTCCAAAGATGATATAAATGTTAAACAATCTTTTCCAAAGTAGTCAAGTATTGTGCTAGCTCTTATGTTATCTGGAAATTCATGTGACTTCCCTTAAAGGGACACTCAAGTCAAAATAAACTTATGATTCAGACAGAGCATGCAGTTTTAAGACACTTTCCAATTTACTTCCATTATCAAATTTTGCACAGTCTTTTTATATTCACACTTTCTCGGGGAACAAGATCCTACTGAGCATGTGCAAAAGCTTACAGGGTATACGTATACTAGTCTGTGATTAGCTGATGTCTGTCACATTATTCAGGGGGCCAGAAAATGGGAGAGAAAAATAATTTGTCAGAAAAAAATCTACTGCTTTTTTGAAATTCAGAGTAGGTGTTAAATCATTGTCTTTTAGTTATGTACTTGTTAATTATGCAATTCTACTGCATTAAGAGTGGTCCTTTAATCTAGCTCTTTACTCATTTTATTTCCTACCTTCATCTTTACTTGCTTTTGGCATTGCATTTTTTTTATGTCTCTTTTAATAAGTTTTAGAGCTAGAGAATCCAATAAGAAGTTTATTCAATTGGTATGAAGCGAAATATGTACCAAATTGTGAAGATTATATTTAATCTGTGACTACGAAGACTTTATTTTAGGGTAGAAATTGGTTTGACCCCATGTTATGTTTCGTTTTGGAGAGTTAGTCTCTTTAGTGGGAAAAAAATACGTTTACTTTCTATTAGTCAGTTAATATTCTTTTTCTCCTTTTTACATTGATTCATTAAGATTTTTTTTATTATTATTTCTCAATATTGTGCTAATATTTTTATTGTTCTGGATCAGTATCCTCTTCCACTTCCTAAACAACAATTTAAAGTATTATCTTATAAGCCGTAAATTAAAGTACCATTTAAATACAGTAGAATTGCATAAGCAGCAAATTAATAATAACAATACAATGCAATATCACTGAATTTCAAATGAGCAGTAAATTTTCTTCTGGAAAAGTTCAATTTTACTTCCCCCGTATCATGTGACAGCCATCAGCCAATCAAAAATGCAAATACACATATTCTGAGAGTTTTTGCAAATGCTCAGAAGGAGCTGGTGCATCAGAAAGTGTGCAAATATAAATATTGTGAACATTTTGCTAATGGAAGTGAATTGGAAAGTTGCATGCTCTATTTGAATCATAAAAGTTTAGTTTTGACTTTAGTGTTCCTTTAATAGAATATTATGTAGCTGTTCATTCAGTTGTATTATTATTATATATGGCCCCCTTTTCATAATATCAGCTATTCAAAATGTAAAGTATATTGTCAGTTTGAAAATAGTTTGACAACAACTTTTTTTTTATAAAACACCTTGCTGAGAAAGGAAAACACAAAATAGCCATGCGTTCTGCTATAATTTAATATCAAATAAGCACAATTTCTAGGTGAGCCTTAAACATGTGGTATGAAACAGAGTCTATGCACAAATAAATGAAATAACTGCCTATTATATGTTATAAAGTTCTGACATGACGCTTTATTTCAGGGTGCTAGATCTTTGTCGTAACGTAAAAGAAAGGATCGTTCGAGAATGCAAAGAAAGAGGTGTGCAATTCCCTCCCCTTTCTACTTGCAGGTACGTGTACTCTTGGTCTGACAACGTCATTTATAAAGTCTTTCCCTTCCGAGAGGAATTGTGATTTATGCAGCGTGTGTGATGCTTACAGATAATGCCCCGCTGCTGGCTTTGGTAAGCAAGGTCACATAGTGCAGCTGTTGTCTCAGGGTGATAAGGCACAGTGATGTGATCTCTACTGGAAAGATTACAGTAGCACTTGATTAGATGTATGACATTTTATTTGTCAGGTATTCACAAGCCAGCCAAGTATAACCAGATTGATTTGAACATTTAACCTCTATAAAAGTCAAAGCATTGATTGACATTGAAACTAAATGGAATTCACATTAAGTTTTGATGAAATACATTGTAAAAATAATTAGTCCATTTGAATTCAAGTAATATAAATAAAATATAATTGTTTGGTCATCAATTTCTACAACCATTGCTTTATTGTTTTTAAATTGGAAGATATTCTCTTTAAAAAAAAAATCTGGAAGTTTTACTTTTTTATACCATGAATGTAACATTTTTATGTCTTTGTGGCATGTTATCCTTACTAGAATTAGCTCATTTAAATTGTTTGTGATTTTGCCGTTAAACTGCTTCCAGAGTTATAAACAGTGTTGTAGATTTTATTTAGAGCTAAAGAAAATAATAGACGGATGTGGTAAAACGATGAATAACAGATCTCTTAAAAGCCTCAACATCAGAAGAGATGCATTTAAATTGTTCTTGGTTGGTGCATTGCAAATGTAGGTCTATTATCTTTTCTTTTTTCTTCTCTACATTGGATAATTGCAGAGCATATATCTTCATGCCACAATGCTAACAAACACAGAGTTTGGATTGTAAACCACATTTTGTTAGTACAAGAAATGTCAAACATATTCTTGTTTCTCCTTGGCTTGTTATTACATGTTTATGGTTGGGCTTTGTTCGTTATCTCTTTGCTGGTCCAGTCTAGATAAACTAAGCAACGTAAATCTCATCATTGCCTATGTACAATGAAACTGCTGTGGTATGCACTTAATCCAAACAAGATGGGCCTCACACAGGACATGGGCCCCTATTCCAATCCTTTCAGCTGGGTAGGTTTAGGCTGCCTTTTCTGTGGCATTGCAATCCATTAGTACAGCCGTTTCAAATGGTTAAACCTCACAAATTAAAAATACAGTGTAACTGGAAGTCTGTTTTTCTTAAGTTCAGTGAATAAATGAAAAAGATTAAGAAACCATATTTTTGCCTGGGGTTTGTGCATGTCTGCGTCAAAACAAAATATATTAGGCCAATCTGAAAGTAAAACATTCCTGATATTTTATCCGGTATTGATGCCATCTGACTATTGGGTTTCCTCACTTAACTCTGGGTTGGAAAAATGTCTTTAGACTCTAGAAGTCAGGCCAAATATTTAAGAGCCTGATAGGTTTTTATTTTTCATACTCTGTGGGGCAATGTGCACACTTCATATTATTATTAGGTTGCCACCTAAACATCATTTTAACTACAAGCTTTTTTTTGTAGTCTCAATGCATCACACTTGTTTGTTTAAGTTGTTTTTAGAAGTCCAAAATCCCTCAGCTACTTCCTTAACCCTTTAATATGGGGATTGGGAGGGTATAATAGCGTGGTCTCGCCGTTTGTGGCAGGACCCGCGCTATTAGAAACAAGAAAACCTGTAACGACCTGCGATTTACATGGTACGTTGTGGTCATTAAGGCGTTAATTTGGGATAGACCAGGCCAGCAACTGTCATTTTATTAGCATTTTGTTCATTTATTTGCAGTATCTTATTTAATAATGCCTGCTGAGGCTTGTTAGGGACAGATACTTACAAATGTTAGGCTTGTGAAGTGTGCAATGTGCATGTCCTAATTCTCAGAATTTGAAAACCCACAATTTTCAGAGTTAAATCACAGGAAAAGGAGAAAAATAAATTAAAGTGTATTGTAAAGATTTTTTTTAATTGTTTCGTATTTTATTCTCAAAGTATTTCATGTCTATTTATGATTCCAGAAAAGATAGTTTATTTAGAAGACAGTAATTTGTATAGAGATAGGGTCCCGATAATAACAGGGACTCCCCTTCAAGAATTGGTCTTTTTAAATCAACATTAACCCCGTAATGACCACAGCACTTTTCCATTTTCTGTCCGTTTGGGACCAAAGCTATTTTTACCTTTTTGAGGTGTTTGTGTTTAGCTGTAATTTTCTTCTTACTCATTTACTGTACCCACACATATTATATACCGTTTTTCTCGCCACTAAATGGACTTTCTAAAGATACCATTATTTTCATCATATCTTATAATTTACTATAAAAAAAATATAAAATATGAGGAAAAATTGAAAAAAACACACTTTTTCTAACTTTGACCCCCAAAATCTGTTACATATCTACAACCACCAAAAAACACCCATGCTAAATAGTTTCAAAATTTTGTCCTGAGTTTAGAAATACCCAATGTTTACATGTTCTTTGCTTTTTGTGCAAGTTATAGGGCCATAAATACAAGTAGCACTTTGCTATTTCCAAACCACTTTTTTCCAAAATTAGCGCTAGTTACATTAGAACACTAATATCTTTCAGGAATCCCTGAATATCCCTTGACATGTATATATTTTTTTTTAGTAGACATCCCAAAGTATTGATCTAGGACAATTTTGGTATATTTCATACCACCATTTCACCGCCAAATGCGATCAAATACAAAAAATCGTTCACTTTTTCACAATTTTTTTCACAAACTTTTGGTTTCTCACTGAAATTATTTACAAACAACTTGTGCAATTATGGCATAAATGGTTGTAAATTCTTCTCTGGGATCCCCTTTGTTCAGAAATAGCAGACATATATGGCTTTGGCATTGCTTTTTGGTAATTAGAAGGCCGCTAAATGCCACTGCGCACCACAAGTGTATTATGCCCAGCAGTTAAGGGGTTAATTAGGGAGCTTTTAGGGAGCTTGTAGGGTTAATTTTAGCTTTAGTGTAGTATAGTAGACAACCCCAAGTATTGATCTAGGCACATTTTGGTATATTTCATGCCACCATTTCACCGCCAAATGCGATCAAATTGAAAAAAAAGTTAAATTTTTCACAATTTTAGGTTTCTCACTGAAATAATTTACAAACAGCTTGTGCAATTATGGCACAAATGGTTGTAAATACTTGTCTGGGATCCCCTTTGTTTAGAAATAGCAGACATATATGACTTTGGCGTTGCTTTCTGGTAATTAGAAGGCCTCTAAATCCTGCTGCGCCTCACACGTGTATTATGGCTAGCAGTGAAGGGGTTAATTAGGGAGTTTGTAGGGAGCTTGCAGGGTTAATTTTAGCTTTAGTGTAGAGATCAGCCTCCCACCTTACACATCCCACCCCCTGATCCCTCCCAAACAGCTCCCTTCCCTCCCCCACCCCACAATTGTCCCCGCCATCTTAAGTACTGGCAGAAAGTCTGCCAGTACTAAAATAAAAGGGTTTTTTAAAAAAAATAAAAAAATTTTTTTTAGCATATTTACATATGCTAGGGTGTAGGATCCCCCCCTTAGCCCCCAACCTCCCTGATCCCCCCCAAAACCGCTCTCTAACCCTCCCCTGTGCCTCATTGGGGGCCATCTTGGGTCTGCCAGTACCCAGTTTGCAAAAAAAAGTGCTTTTTTTATTTTTTTTTGGCTTTTTTCTGTAGTGTAGCTTCCCCCCCCACACACAGACAAACCCCCACCACCTTGCTGATCTTTTTTTTTTTTTAAATATTTAGAAATTTATACATTTTTTATTAATTCATTTTCTGTAGTGTAGCGGTTCCCACCCGCTCCCTCCCCGTGCACGCGCCCCCCCCCCGCCCTCCCGTGCACGCGCGCGCGTCCGTGCGCGCCCCCCGCTCGTCCCCGCCCACGATCCCGCCCCCCCTGCACATAACCAGGGCCATCGATGGCCGCCACCCGCCTCCCGGTCCGGCTCCCACCCAACAAAGCAGGGAGCCACCGATCTCCGGTGCAGAGAGGGCCACAGGGTGGCTCTCTCTGCACCGGATGGCTACCAAAGGTTATTGCAGGATGCCTCCATATCGAGGCATCACTGCAATAACCGGAAAGCAGCTGGAAGCGAGCAGGATCGCTTCCAGCTGCTTTCCACACCGAGGACGTGCAGGGTACGTTCTCAGGCATTAACTGCCTTTTTTTTGAGGACGTACCCTGCACGTCCTCGGTCGTTAAAGGGATATGAAACCCAATTTTTTTTTCTTTTATGATTCAGATAGAGCATGTAATTTTAAACAACTTACCAATGTACTTCTATCATCTAATATACGTCATTCTCTTGGTATCCTTTGTTGAAAAGCATATCTAAGTAGGGTTAAAAGCAGCAATGCACTTCTGTGAGCTATCTGTTGATTGGTGGCTGCACATATTTGCCTCTTGTCACTTGCCTACTGATGTGTTCAGTTAGCTTTCAATAGAGCATTGCTGCTTCTTCAACATAGGACACCTAGACTGGAGAATGAAGCAATTTTGAAAGTTGTTTAAAATTGTATGTTCTATTGGAATTGTTAAAGAAATGTTTGGGTTTCATGTTCCTTTAACAATATTACTTTCTCTGTGTTATTTTATTAAATATGTGAAAACCGCTACACACAGCCATTTGTTGTCTATTGCTATTGACTTTGGTACCGTATTAGCATCAAAGAGTGTAGTATTTTAACCCTTAAATCACATTTGAAGGTTGTTATGCTGATATAGTTGGTTGATATGTGTATTTGGCGGTTTCGTTCACTGCTAAATGCAGAAGGAGGAGGCCCCTTGCGGCTTCTGGCTCTTTTTGTGACCAAAATTATTCTTGTTAAAGTGGAACAAACTAAATCCAGATCTTAGTGTGTTGCACTTTCACAAGAAAAATTTAATCTCTGAAAATAGCTAAAAGCCACAAGGGGCTGCCGCCTTCCGCAATCAGCAGTGGACATAACTGCAAAATGCACATACAGTATATAATAGTTGGTACATAATTTGTCTGTATTTATGGAATTCTTAAGGTTCTACAACATGCAACAGCTAGTTAATTTATGCTTATTTGTATAATTTATCTTCTTGGTTGAGACACATGGAGAGCCTTCCTCTAAATTAAATTATTTTTCTGAACATTTTGATTTTGAAACACCCTTGACCTATTTTATTTTTAAGTCTTTAACACCATCCACAATTTGTTTTGTTTTAATATCGAAGAAGCAATGACCTTGTAAGTGTTTGATGATACTCTGTGTGATTTAGAAGCTATATTTTTAGAGCTGTCTTAAGAAATTGCATCCCTACTTGTGTACTCTCCTACTGGAAGATTTACACCCTGTTCTTTCCCTATTCAAAAATTCTATGTATAGGCTGGGGGCCCTCTTGGTCATTTGTTCCTAGTCTAATGTCTAAGACATTTTATCATTTCACAGGAATTATTAAACTTTAGTTTTGTTGTTATTGTTGTCTCTCTTGAGAATAGTAGATTAGAATATTAAATGGATATATATATGCAAAATTATTCAGTTTATGCCAGTTAGATCCTTTCAGGACAGAGAATGGAAGCAAATTATTACCCTGCTATTCCTAGTTGCACCCTGAGCGGAGGACTAATTCTATTCTAAGGTATTTAACACTATTAAACATGACGGTTCAAGATTCAAGCTCACCCGTGGTAGCTATATAGCTATTGTTTACCTGGTTATTGAAAGCAAGAAGTTAAAAAAATGGAATTGCACCATTAGGGGAGAACAATTAGCTAAATATCAGGAGTACATGGATTCTTTGAACACTGTAAATTTAATTCATTCCCATGAAACCAAAATTGTTACAAAGCTGGAGTGTAGCAGCTAAAGTACTTTTCCTTCTTTCGGGCAAGAGCAATATAAAGGGATGTAGACAGGGGCGAAACTACAGGGGGTGCACAGGGCGCAGGTGCGACTGGGCTCCTGAGGGTGGGGGCCCAGCTTAAATTTTTTTTTTTCCCATAAAAAACGTTAACCTTCAACTGCCTGCACTGATATCATGTGAGTGTGACATGACTACAGGGGTTAGTGTTTCTGTTTTACCCATTGGTGTTTGTGTGTGTGTGTATGTGACTGTGTGTATTTATGCATGTATGTGTGTGTGTTTATTTTTGTGGAACCAGCAAATTACAGACCTTGTTACTACAGCATGGGGGCAGGGGGTAAACAGTGTCACTATACAGTACCACTATATACAGTATGGGGGGGTGGACCATGTCACTGACTACTGTGGTCACTTTATAAAGTACTGGGGCGGGTAGGGTCAGGCCAGCCATCTCACCAGCAGATTACAGACTGTGTCACTAACTCACTATATACAGTACTGGGGGGTTAAATAGTGTCTATATATATATATATATATATATATATATATATATATATATATATACACAGTAATAGGGGGTCAGACCATCTCACAGACTGTGGGCACAGGGTACCTCCTTTTGCAGAAATGTAATCTGATTCACATTTTTTTCTGTGTTAAATGTAAAAAAAATATATATATATTAAATTCACCTTTTTTGGAGGGGGAGGGGTGGTGGGGGGCCCTTCTTAGATTCTTGCACCTGGGCCCTGTGGTTTTTAGTTACGCCTCTGGATGTAGAAACATTTTCTTAGTATGTTTTTATTATATAACTTGATAAAGTGACCAATTCAAAGTGAATTATATGGATTGTACACATTGTAATCCTTCTATGGGGGTGGCATTGTAAGCACTGAGGGTCCTCTATATTTCAGTACTTTCTTTGGCTTTACAGAAAAAGTCAGTCAAGTTTGTTTTATTATGTGTATGTCCCTGTAATTTTCATGTAATTTTTGAGTAAACTTATAGTTAGGCTGACAGTTTGGAAAAAGTTATATTGGTGTAAGAAAATATTTTTTGTCGCAATAAAAAAAATATATAACATCCCTGTAAAGATAATATAATAAAATAATGGCAATATATTTACAAAAACTGCTACTACTCATACACACATACCTTTTCTTAACTCATTTGTATAAAAATCTCTAACTTTCCGTTTTGGCACATAAGGTATAGAAATTGAAAGCTCAGATTTGTAAAGTAAAGCCATTAATACTTTTCTAGAGAAGAAAAAGAAAAATCACTTAAATAGCTGGTCGTTCAGACATTATTGTAGTGTTTTTTTTTGTCTTTCTGTGTATTATTTTATCTTATTGAAAATTAGTTTTCCCACATCTGCTTGTGGGCTTAACAGGGAAGTTCCAGGGATGTAGCTGAAAGTTCTCTGCTAGGTCTGTATACTGTATATTCTCTAAACATTTCCCCCCCTGCTGTTCTTGCCGTTTTATCTCGCAAACTGAAATGTGGTAAGACTACATAAAAATACACATTTAACCTTAGTGGAAAAACACATGCATACAAAAATTGCAAAATAATATACACTGGAAAGAGAGTAATCTGATTTGTATTGGCTGCAGTATTTAATTTTTAAACTGTGCACTCTGATACCTTTTACTCTCGCCAGAAACATTTCCCTTTCCAGAAAATTCCACATCTTTCTATGGGAAGGAAATGACATCAAGTTTTTTTTATTTCTGGTCTGGCAAATGTTAAAGGAACATGAAACCCAAATTTCTTTCATACAGGTGGTGAGAGTCCATTACTCCTGGGAATTACTCTTCTTTACCACTAGGAGGAGGCAATTATTCCTAAACCCCAAGAGCACTGTAAAACCCCTCCCACCTCATATGTACCTCAGTCTTTATTTTGCCTCCGCTGGAAGTGGTTGAAGAGTGAAGATGTGCATTTGATTCTTCAGACAGAGGGGTTCTCAGTCTTGTATTGAGGCCCAGTTTCCTCTCTGTCATATATGGGGTATGGTTTGTGGCTCCTTTTGCCTCATTGGAAAATCTGTCACAGACCCTCCATGATTGGTCACAGTGAGTTGTCTTTTGCCTCCTCCTATAGATCTACAATATACTCCTATTACATATCTTTTGCTGATATGTTTCAGTACTGGTTTGGCTGTCTTCTGGTTGTTTGCGCACATCGGGTTAGTGCACACATGTCCTCAATCTTGCGCACTGTGGGTGTTTTTAAATTCCCTTATAACTGTTCACGCATCTTATTTCTTTTTCTAGATACAATGAGTCCAGGGATTTCATCCTTGTGGGATATCGCCTCCTGGTCAGCAGGAGGCGGCAAAGAGCACCACAGCAGAGCTGTATATATATAGCTCCTCCCTTTCCTCCCACTCCAGTCATTCTCTTTGCCTGTGGTAGTGATAGGAAGAGGGAAAGTGAGGTGTTAGTTTAGATTCTTCAATCAAGGGTTTATTATTTTAAAATGGTGCCGAAGTGTGCTATTTTTCTAAGGGTGTAGCTGTATTCCTTGTCAGCCTCTAGAGTAGAGCTACAGGTGGCTTTAAAGCAATGGGAACTGGTGGGGTTTTACCCTCACTGCGCCTCCCATACTTGTGCTGCCCTTCTGGATTATGTTCTTAGCAAATAGTAACTAAGGCCCTTCTGTGTCCACGTGTCATGCTGTCGCTCAGCATAGAGGTAAGTGCAGTCTTTATTTCTTTCATGTAATTAGCAAGAGTCCATGAGCTAGTGACGTATGGGATATACATTCCTACCAGGAGGGGCAAAGTTTCCCAAACCTCAAAATGCCTATAAATACACCCCTCACCACACCCACAAATCAGTTTTACAAACTTTGCCTCCTATGGAGGTGGTGAAGTAAGTTTGTGCTAGATTCTACGTTGATATGCGCTCCGCAGCAGGTTGGAGCACGGTTTTCCTCTCAGCGTGCAGTGAATGTCAGAGGGATGTGAGGAGAGTATTGCCTGTTTGAATTCAATGATCTCCTTCTACGGGGTCTATTTCATAGGTTCTCTGTTATCGGTCGTAGAGATTCATCTCTTACCTCCCTTTTCAGATCGACGATATACTCTTATATATATATACCATTACCTTTGCTGATTTTCGTTTCAGTACTGGTTTGGCTTTCTACAAACATGTAGATGAGTGTCCTGGGGTAAGTAAGTCTTATTTTCTGTGACACTCTAAGCTATGGTTGGACACTTTTTTAATGAAGTTCTAAATATATGTATTCAAACATTTATTTGCCTTGACTCAGGATGTTCAACATTCCTTATTTTCAGACAGTCAGTTTCATATTTGGGATAATGCATTTGAATCAATCATTTTTCTTACCTTAAAAAATTTGACTTTTTTCCCTGTGGGCTGTTAGGCTCGCGGGGGCTGAAAATGCTTCATTTTATTGCGTCATTCTTGGCGCAGACTTTTATGGCGCAAAAAATCTTTTCTGTTTCCGGCGTCATACGTGTCGCCGGAAGTTGCGTCATTTCTTGTAATGTGGGCGTCTTATTTGGCGCTAAAAAAAATATGGGCGTCGCTTTTGTCTCCACATTATTTAAGTCTCATTTTTCATTGCTTCTGGTTGCTAGAAGCTTGTTCCTTGGCATTTTTTCCCATTCCTGAAACTGTCATTTAAGGAATTTGATCAATTTTGCTTTATATGTTGTTTTTTCTCTTACATATTGCAAGATGTCTCACGTTGCATCTGAGTCAGAAGATACTTCAGGAAAATCGCTGTCTGGTGCTGGAACTAACAAAGCTAAGTGTATCTGCTGTAAACTTTTGGTAGCTGTTCCTCCAGCTGTTGTTTGTATTAATTGTCATAAGAAGAAAAAATGGGGTTTATTTAGCAGCGCTAAAAAAAGCTAGGAAATGATGATACCAATCTAATTTATGTTTTATACAATCTATTTTATTTAAAAATTCTTATAACACATAAAAACAACAGCAAATGCTTTTCCTAATTAATAAAGGGACGTCTCCCTTATACAACACTTATAAAAACAGACTAGAACCATATAATCCTAGAATTTAAGGTATAAGGATTATATGGTTCTAGTCTGTTTTTATAAGTGTTGTATAAGGGAGACGTCCCTTTATTAATTAGGAAAAGCATTTGCTGTTGTTTTTATGTGTTATAAGAATTTTTAAATAAAATAGATTGTATAAAACATAAATTAGATTGGTATCATCATTTCCTAGCTTTTTTTAGCGCTGCTAAATAAACCCCATTTTTTCTTCTTATCCACCATTTAGTTCTCTTTGAGGGAAGAACTTTTTTAGCAGCAGGAATCCACCTTTAGGCGCTCCTATCACACTACACATAAATGTATTAATTGTCATGACAAACTTGTTAATGCAGATAATATTTCCTTTAGTAAAGTACCATTACCTGTTGCAGTTCCATCAACATCTAATGTTCAGAGTGTTCCTGATAACATAAGAGATTTTGTTTCTGAATCCATCAAGAAGGCTATGTCTGTTATTCCTCCTTCTAGTAAACATAAAAAATCTTTTAAAACTTCTCTTTATACAGATGAATTTTTAAATGAACATCATCATTCTGATTCTAATGACTCTTCTGGTTCAGAGGATTCTGTCTCAGAGGTTGATGCTGATAAATCTTCATATTTATTTAAAATGGAATTTATTCGTTCTTTACTTAAAGAAGTACTAATTGCTTTAGAAATAGAGGATTCTGGTCCTCTTGATACTAAATCTAAACGTTTAGATAAGGTCTTTAAATCTCCTGTGGTTATTCCAGAAGGTTTTCCTGTTCCTGGTGCTATTTCTGAAGTAATTTCCAGAGAATGGAATTATTTGGGTAATTCATTTACTCCTTCTAAACGTTTTAAGCAATTATATCCTGTGCCGTCTGACAGATTAGAATTTTGGGACAAAATCCCTAAAGTTGATGGGGCTATTTCTACCCTTGCTAAACGTACTACTATTCCTACGGCAGATGGTACTTCGTTTAAGGATCCTTTAGATAGGAAAATTGAATCATTTCTAAGAAAAGCTTATCTGTGTTCAGGTAATCTTCTTAGACCTGCTATATCATTGGCTGATGTTGCTGCAGCTTCAACTTTTTGGTTGGAAACTTTAGCGCAACAAGTAACAGATCATGATTCTCATAATATTATTATTCTTCTTCAACATGCTAATAATTTTATCTGTGATGCCATTTTTGATATAATCAGAGTTGATGTCAGGTTTATGTCTCTAGCTATTTTAGCTAGAAGAGCTTTATGGCTTAAAACTTGGAATGCTGATATGTCTTCTAAATCAACTCTACTTTCCATTTCTTTCCAGGGTAACAAATTATTTGGTTCTCAGTTGGATTCTATTATCTCAACTGTTACTGGTGGGAAAGGAACTTTTTTACCACAGGATAAAAAATCTAAGGGTAAAAACAGGGCTAATAATCGTTTTCGTTCCTTTCGTTTCAACAAAGAACAAAAGCCTGATCCTTCATCCTCAGGAGCAGTTTCAGTTTGGAAACCATCTCCAGTCTGGAATAAATCCAAGCCTTCTAGAAAAGCAAAGCCAGCTTCTAAGTCCACATGAAGGTGCGGCCCTCTTTCCAGCTCAGCTGGTAGGGGGCAGGTTATGTTTTTTCAAAGAAATTTGGATCAATTTTGTTCACAATCTTTGGATTCAGAACATTGTTTCAGAAGGGTACAGAATTGGTTTCAAGATAAGACCTCCTGCAAAGAGATTTTTTCTTTCCCGTGTCCCAGTAAATCCAGTGAAAGCTCAAGCATTTCTGAAATGTGTTTCAGATCTAGAGTTGGCTGGAGTAATTATGCCAGTTCCAGTTCTGGAACAGGGGCTGGGGTTTTATTCAAATCTCTTCATTGTACCAAAATGTTGAATCGTTATGTAAGGATACCAACATTCAAAATGGTAACTGTAAGGATTATCTTGCCTTTTGTTCACCAAGGGCATTATATGTCCACAATAGATTTACAGGATGCATATCTGCATATTCCGATTCATCCAGATCACTATCAGTTCCTGAGATTCTCTTTCCTGGACAAGCATTACCAGTTTGTGGCTCTGCCGTTTGGCCTAGCTACAGCTCCAAGAATTTTTACAAAGGTTCTCAGTGCCCTTCTGTCTGTAATCAGAGAACAGGGTATTGTGGTATTTCCTTATTTGGACGATATCTTGGTACTTGCTCAGTCTTTACATTTAGCAGAATCTCATACGAATCGATTTGTGTTGTTTCTTCAAGATCATGGTTGGAGGATCAATTCACTAAAAAGTTAATTGATTCCTCATACAAGGGTAACCTTTCTGGGTTTCCAGATAGATTCAGTGTCCATGACTCTGTCTTTGACAGACAAGAGACGTCTAAAATTGATTTCAGCTTGTCGAAACCTTCAGTCACAATCATTCCCTTCGGTAGCCTTATGCATGGAAATTCTAGGTCTTATGACTGCTGCATCGGACGCGATCCCCTTTGCTCGTTTTCACATGCGACCTCTTCAGCTCTGTATGCTGAATCAATGGTGCAGGGATTACACAAAGATATCTCAATTAATATCTTTAAAACCGATTGTACTACACTCTCTGACGTGGTGGACAGATCACCATCGTTTAATTCAGGGGGCTTCTTTTGTTCTTCCGACCTGGACTGTAATTTCAACAGATGCAAGTCTTACAGGTTGGGGAGCTGTGTGGGGATCTCTGACGGCACAAGGAGTTTGGGAATCTCAGGAGGTGAGATTACCGATCAATATTTTGGAACTCCGTGCAATTTTCAGAGCTCTTCAGTCTTGGCCTCTTCTGAAGAGAGAATCGTTCATTTGTTTTAAGACAGACAATGTTACAACTGTGGCATACATCAATCATCAAGAAGGGACTCACAGTCCTCTGGCTATGAAAGAAGTATCTCGAATTCTGGTTTGGGCGGAATCCAGCTCCTGTCTAATCTCTGCGGTTCATATCCCAGGTATAGACAATTGGGAAGCGGATTATCTCAGTCGCCAAACGTTGCATCCGGGCGAATGGTCTCTTCACCCAGAGGTATTTCTTCAGATTGTTCAAATATGGGAACTTCCAGAAATAGATCTGATGGCGTCTCATCTAAACAAGAAACTTCCCAGGTATCTGTCCAGATCCCGGGATCCTCAGGCGGAGGCAGTGGATGCATTATCACTTCCTTGGAAGTATCATCCTGCCTATATCTTTCCGCCTCTAGTTCTTCTTCCAAGAGTAATCTCCAAGATTCTGAAGGAATGCTCGTTTGTTCTGCTGTTAGCTCCGGCATGGCCTCACAGGTTTTGGTATGCGGATCTTGTCCGGATGGCCTCTTGCCAGCCGTGGACTCTTCCGTTAAGACCAGACCTTCTGTCGCAAGGTCCTTTCTTCCATCAGGATCTCAAATCCTTAAATTTAAAGGTATGGAGATTGAACGCTTGATTCTTGGTCAAAGAGGTTTCTCTGACTCTGTGATTAATACTATGTTACAGGCTCGTAAATCTGTATCTAGAGAGATATATTATAGAGTCTGGAAGACTTATATTTCTTGGTGTCTTTCTCATCATTTTTCTTGGCATTCTTTTAGAATTCCGAGAATTTTACAATTTCTTCAGGATGGTTTAGATAAAGGTTTGTCCGCAAGTTCCTTGAAAGGACAAATCTCTGCTCTTTCTGTTCTTTTTCACAGAAAGATTGCTAATCTTACTGATATTCATTGTTTTGTACAAGCTTTGGTTCGTATAAAACCTGTCATTAAGTCAATTTCTCCTCCTTGGAGTTTGAATTTGGTTCTGGGGGCTCTTCAAGCTCCTCCTTTTGAACCTATGCATTCATTGGACATTAAATTACTTTCTTGGAAAGTTTTGTTCCTTTTGGCCATCTCTTCTGCTAGAAGAGTCTCTGAATTATCTGCTCTTTCTTGTGAGTCTCCTTTTCTGATTTTTCATCAGGATAAGGCGGTGTTGCGAACTTCTTTTGAATTTTTACCTAAGGTTGTGAATTCCAACAACATTAGTAGAGAAATTGTGGTTCCTTCATTATGTCCTAATCCTAAGAATTCTAAGGAGAGATCGTTGCATTCTTTGGATGTTGTTAGAGCTTTGAAATATTATGTGGAAGCTACTAAGTCTTTCCGAAAGACTTCTAGTCTATTTGTCATCTTTTCCGGTTCTAGAAAAGGCCAGAAAGCTTCTGCCATTTCTTTGGCATCTTGGTTGAAATCTTTAATTCATCATGCCTATGTTGAGTCGGGTAAAACTCCGCCTCAAAGGATTACAGCTCATTCTACTAGGTCAGTTTCTACTTCCTGGGCGTTTAGGAATGAAGCTTCAGTTGATCAGATTTGCAAAGCAGCAACTTGGTCCTCTTTGCATACTTTTACTAAATTCTACCATTTTGATGTGTTTTCTTCTTCTGAAGCAGTTTTTGGTAGAAAAGTACTTCAGGCAGCGGTTTCAGTTTGAATCTTCTGCTTATGTTTTCATTAAACTTTATTTTGGGTGTGGATTATTTTCAGCAGGAATTGGCTGTCTTTATTTTATCCCTCCCTCTCTAGTGACTCTTGCGTGGAAAGATCCACATCTTGGGTAGTCATTATCCCATACGTCACTAGCTCATGGACTCTTGCTAATTACATGAAAGAAAACATAATTTATGTAAGAACTTACCTGATAAATTCATTTCTTTCATATTAGCAAGAGTCCATGAGGCCCGCCCTTTTTTGTGGTGGTATGATTTTGTATAAAGCACAATTATTCCAATTCCTTATTTTTTATGCTTTCGCACTTTTTTCTTATCACCCCACTTCTTGGCTATTCGTTAAACTGATTTGTGGGTGTGGTGAGGGGTGTATTTATAGGCATTTTGAGGTTTGGGAAACTTTGCCCCTCCTGGTAGGAATGTATATCCCATACGTCACTAGCTCATGGACTCTTGCTAATATGAAAGAAATGAATTTATCAGGTAAGTTCTTACATAAATTATGTTTTTTCTGGGTGCTATCTCAGGAATGGCTGTACGTTTTCTGTTGGGGTAAGATCATAGGCTCTCTGCGGACAGGGCTTCCTTGCCAACAGAATGTGGGTTCTCATGGTGTAATGTAAAACCGACACTGTTATTTTATATTCCTTGCTGCGTGTTATCTTTAAAAAAACACTAAAGGGGCAAATGGCTATTTTTGGTTTTATTGCTTAAATTGGTTCTGGCTGACGCTGGGGATTATTACCAGAGACTCTGGTTCATGTTTGTGTATTTGTTGAACTAGTGAGGACACAATGGGCTATATTTATTGATTTGCCCCGATCTTACAACATGTCCGTGTCGACTTTTGCTATAGCGCGGTTGACGGCGTTCTTCTATGGAAATGCCCACGAAGGGCGGGACTTTCTTTGGTGCGCTGGGGCTGGAGAGAAGCCGCGCAGTGTTTGTCCACTTCTGGAAAGTCCCGACTGTCAGTAGATGCTATCTGAGAGACGCCACAACCGCATGGTTGCAAAGCAAGTGGTCTTGGGTGTCGTAGCATTGATCCGGTGCTTGCATTTAAGTCTGCTTGGTGGATCGAGGGGGCAGGTTTTTTTCCTTTATTGGTGTCTGAAAATGTAAAGGGTTATTAACTGTTTTTCACTTTGCAAATGCAATACTGTGTCAGTAGCTCCATCCGGAGGTATCTTTGGTACTGACAGTTAGTTTTCATATATTTTGAAAATAATTTTAGTGTTATTATTTTTAAAGAGACAAGTCAATTTGTTGTGTTTGTTTTTCTGTTAAATCATGGATCCAGATATGATTCAAACTGTCCCATGTTCCATGTGTTTGAATGCCACTGTGGAACCTCCTGTTCCTTTCTGCCCTTCATGTGTTGAGAGGGCTTTGCACTATAAAGAACATTTTTTTTTTATAAATCATTGTCTAAAGCGGATGCTTCTCAAGAGTCTACAGTTGAGATGCAGAGTATGCCGCAGCTTTCTCCCCAAGCGTCACAGCCTTTAACTCCCGCTCAAGCGATGCCAGGTATTTTGCCAGTTTCTGCAGCATTCACATTAAAAGAGATTGCTGCAGTGATGTCTTCTACTCTTTCTGATGCGTTATCTAATTTTCCTATATCGCATGGCAAGTGTACTAGAAGGGACAATTGTGTGGTCAATGCAGCCTCTGATTCTCTGATGGCGATTGCGGACGTCCCCTCCCGAAGTGAATTGGAGGGCGCGGAGGTTCTGTCTGAAGGTGAACTCTCTGATTCTGGGGTCTCTTTCAGGTTTAAGCTTGAACACCTTCGCCTATTACTGAGGGAGGTGTTGTTTACTCTGGATGATTGTGGTTCAATAGTGGTCCCTCCAGAAAAATTGAGTAAGTTGGACAGATACTTGGAAGTCCCTTCTTACTCGGATGTTTTTCCAGTTCCTAAGAGAACTTCACAGATTCTTGCTAAAGAATGGGAGAGACCAGGTATTCCATTCTCCCCTTCTCCCATTTTTAAGAAAATGTACCCTATAGCAGACGCTATTAGGGATTCTTGGCAGACAATTCCCAAGGTAGAGGGAGCCATCTCTACCCTAGCCAAACGGACTTCTATTCCTATTGAAGATAGTTGTGCTTTTAAAGACCCTATGGATAAGAAGTTGGAGGGTCTCCTTAAGAAGATGTACTCTCACCAGGGATTCCTTTTGCAACCGGCGGCCTGCATTGTTACAGTTACCAGCACGGCCACTTATTGGTTCGATGCTCTGGAAGAGTCTCTTAGGACAGAGACTCCTTTGGAAGAGATACAGGATCGGATTAAGGCCCTTAAGTTAGCCAATTTGTTTATTACGGATGCTTCTCTACAGATTACTATTATTATTATTTTGTCATCTTAGCTCGCAGGGCCTTATGGCTGAAGTCTTGGTCTGCGGATGTGTCATCCAAGTCTAAGCTGTTGGCTATTCCTTACAAGGGAAAGACTCTTTTCGGGCCTGACCTGAAGGAGATTATTTCTGACATCACGGGAGGCAAGGGTCATCTCCTCCCGCAAGATAAAAAGTCCAAACAGAGAGGGCGACAGAGTAATTTTCGTTCCTTTTGAAATTTCAAGGGAGTCCCCTCTTCTGCTAAACAGGAAGGGAATTATTCTCAGGCCAGGTCCACATGGAGACCTTACCAGTCTTGGAACAAGAGTAAGCAATCCAAGAAGCCTGCTACTACTACCAAGTCAGCATGAAGAGTCGGCCCCCGATCCGGGACCGGATCTAGTAGGGGCAGACTTTCTCTCTTTGTCCAGGCCTGGATAAGAGATGTTCAGGATCCCTGGACACTGGAAATTGTGTCTCAGGGGTATCAGTTGGAGTTCAGAAATTGCTCTCCCAGAGGAAGGTTTCTTCTTTCTCGATTATCTGCAGACCAGATAAAGAGAGAGGCGTTCTTACGTTGTGTAAGAGACCTTTCCTCCATGGGAGTAATATGTCCCGTTCCGGTACTGGAACAAGGACAGGGGTTTTATTCAAATCTGTTTGTAGTTCCCAAGAAGGAGGGAACGTTCCGACCTATTTTAGACCTCAAAAGTCTGAACAAGTTTCTCAGAGTTCCATCTTTCAAGATGGAAACCATTCGTACAATCCTTCCATTGATCCAGCAGGGTCAATTTATGACTACCGTGGATCTACAGGATGCATATTTTCATGTTCCTATCCACAGAGATCATCACCAGTTCCTAAGGGTTTTTCTGGACAAGCATTTTCAATTCGTGGCTCTGCCCTTCGGTCTTGCCACGGCACACAGAATTTTCACGAAGGTTCTGGGGTCTCTGCTGGTGGTTCTAAGGCCACGGGGCATTGCAGTGGCACCTTATCTGGACGATATTCTGATCCAGGCATCATCTTATCAGCTTGCAACGTCGCATACCGACATTGTTCTATCCTTCTTGAGGAATCACGGGTGGAAGGTGAATCTGGAAAAGAGTTTGCTAGTTCCGCACACGAGGGTTCCCTTCTTGGGGACTCTCATCGACTCTCTGTCCATGAAAATCTTTTTGACGGAAGTCAGAAAGTTAAAGATTCTAAATACATGTCGAGCCCTTCAGTCCAATCCTCGGCCTTCAGTGGTTCAGTGCATGGAGGCAATCGGATTGATGGTAGCAGCAATAGATATCATTCTGTTTGCTCGTTTTCATCTCATACCTCTGCAACTGAGCATGCTCGGACAATAGAATGGAGATTATACAGATCTGTCTCCTCAAATAAACCTAAATCGGGAGACAAGGGACTCTCTTCATTGGTGGTTGTCGATGGATCATCTCTCCCAGGGGACGTGCTTCCGCAGACCTTAATGGATGGTGATAGTGGCAACGGATGCCAGTCTCATAGGATGAGGAGCAGTCTGGAACTCTCTGAGGGCTCAGGGGGTATAGACTCAAGCAGAGTTTCTTCTTCCCATCAATATCTTAGAGTTGAGGGTGATATTCTATGCGCTTCAGGCTTGGCCTCAGTTGGCCTTGGCCCAGTTCATCAGATTCCAGTCGGACAACATAACGACGGTAGCTTACATCAATCATCAGGGAGGAACAAGAAGTTCCTTAGCGATGAAAGAAGTTGCCAGGATAATACAGTGGGCGGAGTCTCACTCTTGCCATCTGTCTGCGATCCACATTCCAGGGGTGGAAAACTGGGAAGCAGATTTTCTGAGCAGACATTTCATCCGGGAGAGTTGCCTTGATAGATGCCTTGGCAGTGCCCTTGTTTTTCAGCCTAGCTTTTGTGTTTCCTCCATTTGCTCTCCTTCCCCGGGTCATTGCTCGAGTCAAACCGGAGAGGGCATCGGTGATCCTCATCGCTCCTGCGTGGCCTCGCAGGATTTGGTATGCCGATCTGGTGGACATGTCATCTCAGCCACCATGGAAGCTTCCATTGAGGAAAGACCTTCTCAATCAGGGACCCTTCCATCATCCGAATCTAGTTTCTCTGCAGCTAACTGCTTGGAGATTGAACGCTTGAATTTATATAAGCGAGGGTTTTCTTATTCGGTCATTGATACCTTGATTCAGGCATGTAAGCCTGTTACGAGGAAAATTTATCATAAGATATGGCGTAAATATCTTTTATTGGTGTGAATCCAAGGGCTACTCATGGAGTAGGGTTAGGATTCCCAGGATTTTGGCCTTTCTCCAAGAAGGATTGGAGAAAGGGTTGTCAGCAAGTTCCTTAAAGGGACAGATTTCTGCTTTGTCTATTTTGTTACACAAACGTCTGGCAGATGTTCCAGATGTCCAATCTTTTTGTCAGACTCTGACTAGAATCAGGCCTGTATTTAGGCCAATTGCTCCTCCTTGGAGTTTGAATTTAGTTATTAAAGTTCTTCAGGGGGTTCCGTTTGAGCCTATGCATTCCATAGATATTAAGTTATTATCTTGGAAACTTTTATTTTTAGTTGCTATTTCCTCTGCTCGAAGAGTATATGAGCTTTCGGCATTACAATGTGATTCTCCTTATCTTCTTTTTCATTCGGATAAGGTGGTGTTACTAACCAAACCCGGTTTTCTTCCTAAGGTTGTTTCAAATAAGAATATTAATCAGGAAATTGTTGTTCCTTCCTTGTGTCCTAATCCTTCTTCTAAGAAGGAGAGATTATTGCATAATTTGGACGCGGCCACTGAGGATTTTCGCCTTTCGTCTTACTTGTTTGTTGTTTTTTCTGGAAAACGTAGAGGTCAGAAGGCTATGGCTACCTCTATTTCCTTTTGGCTGAAGAGTATCATCCGCTTTGCATATGAGACTGTTGGTCAGCAGCCTCCTGAACGAATTACGGCTCATTCCACTAGGGCTGTGGCTTCCTCATGGGCATTCAAAAATGATGCTTCGGTTGAACAGATTTGCAAGGCTGCAACTTGGTCGTCTCTTCACACTTTTTTCCAAATTTTCCAAATTTGATACCTTTGCCTCGGCTGAGGCTGTTTTTGGGAGAAAAGTTCTTCAAGCAGTGGTGCCTTCCGTTTAGGTTCCCTGTCTTGTCCCTCCCGTTTCATCCATGTACTATAGCTTTGGTATTGTATCCCACAAGTAAGGATGAAATCCGTGGACTCATCGTATCTAGAAAAAGAAAAGGAAATTTATGCTTACCTGATAAATTTGTTTCTTTTTCGATACGATGAGTCCACTGCCCGCCCTGTTCTTATGAGACAGGTTATTAACTTTTTGTTAAACTTCAGACACCTCTGCACCTTGGCTTTTCCTTTCTCTTCCTAACTTCGGTAGAATGACTGGAGTGGGAGGGAAGGGAGGAGCTATATATACAGCTCTGCTGTGGTGCTCTTTGTCTCCTCCTGCTGACCAGGAGGCGATATCCAACAAGTAAGGATGAAATCCGAGAACTCATCGTATCGAAAAAGAAACAAATTTATCAGGTAAGCATAAATTTCCTTTTTATAATGCTGAGTGTTATCTAGGCTTCAGATGTGAAGCTTATGTCTCCTGTTTTGTTTTGCAGTACTGCTTAGCAAGCATTGTACCTGCAAGTTGTTTTTTTCTTTAACGCTACTTTAGGAGGGGGTAAGTTATTTCCAATCCTCAAGAGATTTTTAAGGGCTTTGCTTAGTCAATGCTTAAATGAGGCGGTCTACCTTAGAAGCCACGTCACCTGAAAACCTTCCTGTAAAGATAAATTGTGTTTATTGTAAAGAAGCTGAGGTCTCCAGCTTATTTATGTGACTCATGTTAAAAAAAATGTTAATGCTTCAGATCAACCTAATGCTGCTTATATGGGTATTACTGCTCCATCTGTTTGTTCATTACAGGAGAATGCTACTGATATATCACCCGGTGAGAAAAATCTCACCAAAGCTACTCTTTCTGAGGTGCTGGCTTATTTCCTGCCTTTAATTATGCGTAAAAAGGTCAGTTCAGATGTTACCTTCTCTAGTACTGTCTCCTGAAGTCAGGGATACTGTTATGCCTTCAGAAGGTGGTTTCCTATAGTGATGAGGATTCTTCCTCTAATGTCGAACCTGATTCTTCCTCTTTTTTTTGTTTGAAATTGAACATATTCGTTCTCTCTTAAATGGTTTTTCTTACTTTAGTGGTTAAATATTCTAAGGTTTCTGAGGATTCACCTTGTAATAGTTTAAATTCAGTTTTTAAGACTGTTGTTAAGCTCCATGAGGTTTTTCTTATCCCTGATGCTGTCTCTGACATCGTTTCTAGGACATGGTCTAAGCCAGGTAATTAATTTAATCTTTCTGCAAGGTTTAAAAAGTTATATCCCTTCTTCCTAATGTTGAATTGTCAGTCTTTTCATAGGCCTTTTTACAAGGAGGGTATTTGCTTAGGCCAGCTATTTATATTGCTGATGTGGCTGCTGCTTTAACGTACTTGTTATCTAATCTTTCAGAACAGTGTATTGATGACTCTGCTAGTGACAGTTTTTATTTGTGATACTGTGTTTGATATTATGAGGATCAATATCAAAAGCATGTATTTAGCAGCCCTTGCTAGGTGAGCGTTATGGCTTAAGTCCTGGTCTGCTGACATGGTATCAAAATCCAGGCTATTTTCTCTTATTTTGTTTTTTAAGGGAAATAAAATGTTTGGTTCTGAATTAGATTCTATAATATCTACTGTTACTGGAGGTAAAGGGGCTTTTCTTCTTTAAGACGAGAAGTCTAATGGGAAATCTAAAGCTTTTAATCGTTTTTGTTCCTTTCGTCAGAATATGGAACAAAAGGTGGAATCCTATTCTCAGAAGCAAGGCACCTTTGGCCCTGTCTGGAGGCCTAGTGCTAAACGGAACAAGTCAAAGCAGGCTAAGAAATCTTTCTCTATTTCAAAATCTGCATGAGGCTGCGGCCCCCGATCCAGAGGTTCTGGTAGGGGACAGGTTATGCCTTTTTTTCAGAAGGAATCCCTTAAAGGCTCAAGATTTTTTCCAGTCCGTTTCAGATCTGGAAACTATGGGAGTGATTGTACCAGTACCTTTGCAGGAAAAGGGGATAGGATTTTGTAAGCTCTGAACAAACTTGTAAGAATTCCTTCTTTCAAAAATTAAACTATTTGGACTCTTATGCCTTTTGTTCAGCAAGATCAGTTTATGTCCACAATATATTTAAAGGATGCTTATCTTCATTTTCCAATACACAGGGAACATTACCAGTTTCTGAGGTTTGTATTTCTAGACGAGCATTTTCAGTTTGTTGCTCTACCATCTGGTCTAACTACAGCTCCAAGAATGTTCACAAAGGTTTTGGGTGCGGTATTGTCTGTGATTAGATCTCAGGGTATTGCAGTGTTTCCTTACCTGAACAATATATTGGTTAAAGCTCCATCTTTACCTTTAGCAGAATCTCATACCAACAGATTGTTGTTGTTTCTTCAATGACATGGTTTGAAGATCAATTTTCCAACTAGTTCTTTGGTTCCTCAAACAAAGGTAACTTTTTTGGTATTTAAAATAGATTCACTCTCCATGAGTCTTTCTTTAACAGAGCAGAGAAGCTTAAAATTTGTGTCAGCTTGTCTGAACCTTCAGTCTCTCTCTTTTCCCTGTGTTGCTCTTTGTATGGAAGTTCTGGGTCTCATGATTGCAGCTTCAGATGCAATTCCATATGCTCATTTTCATATGAGACCTCTTCAGTTTTGTTTGCTTTGTCAATGGTGCAGAGACTATACTCAGCGGTCTCAAAGATATTTTGCATCCCAATACAAGTTTGTCTCTGACTTGGTGGTTTGGTCATCATTTTATTATTCAGGGGTTTCTTTTGCTTGTCCTACCTGGACTGTGATCACTACCGATGCAAGTCTTTCAGGTTGGGGAGCGGTTTGGGGGTCTCTGAGAGCACAGGGAGTTTGGGATCCTCAGGCGGCAAGGTTGCTAATAAATATTCTAGAACTCTGTGGTATTTTCAGGGCTCTTCAGGTTTGGCCTCATTTAAAAAGGGAGTCTCATCTCCATTTACAAATAGACAATTTCACAGCAGTGGCTTATATCAGCCATCAAGAGGGAACTCACCAGGTTGTGTTCAATCAGATTGAGGGTCTTTGGGGTCTCCCAGAGATAGATCTGATGGCTTCTCATTTGAAAAAACAATCTTCCCTGGTACTTGCCAGGTCCAGGGACCCTCAAGCAGAGTTTGTGGATGCTCTAGTAACAACTTTCAGCTTTCTTATCTGTTTCCTCTGCTGGTACTTCTTCCCAGAGTGATCTCCAAGATAAGTCTAAAGAAATCTTCAGTAATCCTGATTGCCCCAGCTTGGCTCGGTTGGATTTGGTATGCAGTTCTAGTTCAGATGTCCAGCTGCTCTCCTCTTCCTCTGCGGTCCGACCTTCTGTCTCAAGGTCTGTTTTTATATCCACATCTTTGAACTTTATGGCATGGAAATTGAATGGTTATTCCTTAGACGTTTTTCTGATTTAGTGATTGAAACCTTAATTCAGGCTCATAAGCCTGCAACTAGGAATATTTATCATAAAGTATAGAAGGCCTTTATTTCTTGGTGTATAGATCATGGTTTTTCCTGGCATTCTTTTAGAATTTCTAGGAATTTGCAGTTCTTACAGGATGCTCTGGAAAAGGGCCTATATGCCAGTTCTCTGAAGGTGCAGATTTCTGCTCTTTCAGTGTGGTTTCATAGGCAGATTCTAATCTTCCTGATATTTATTTTTTTGTTCAGGCTTTGGCCCATATTGAGCCTGTAATCAAGCCAATTTCTCCTCCATAAAGTCTCAACCTTTTGTTAAGGGTTCTTCAGGCTCTTCATTTTGAACCTATGCATAAGGTAGATATTAAGTTTCCTCCTTGGAAGGTTTTTTTTTATTTTTACTATCTCTGGGTCCTAAGAATGCTTCAGAGAGATCTTTGCATAATGTTGTTAGAGCATTGAAATATTATATTGATGCTACTAAGCACTATAGCCAGGGCCGCCATCAGGGGGTGACAGGGGTGACTCCTGTCAGGGGCCCAATGGGCCAGGGGGGCCCCATGAGGCAAGAACTAAAAAAAAAAAAAAAAAAAAAAATTTTTTTTTAAATTTGTCAGCCACCAGTGGGTACTACAACAGTACTAATTGACCATGGGAAATGTTATTACAAGGATTAAAGTATTAGCATTTGAGAGGATTTCTGAGTGTGCACTAAACCACTATGCACAGTGTAAGACAGACTTGGCACTTTGTTTGTACAGTGTGTGTCTGAGTCAGACGGCAGATCACTTACATTTGCAGAGGAGGTAGGACTTACTTAGCAAATGTTTTTTGTTTCTTTGTGCAATTTCGGATTGTAACTTCAGTGTGGTAGTAATTGTATGGTGGGGCCAGGGTCCATAAAAACAATTTTTCTCTTGTTAAGTGTATCCAGTCCACGGATCATCCATTACTTATGGGATATTCTCCTTCCCAACAGGAAGTTGCAAGAGGATCACCCACAGGAGAGCTGATATATAGCTCCTCCCCTCACTGCCATATCCAGTCATTCTCTTGCAACTCTCAACAAAGATGGAGGTCGTGAGAGGAGTGTGGTGTTTTATACTTAGTTTATTTCTACAATCAAAAGTTTGTTATTTTTAAATGGTACCAGAGTGTACTGTTTATCTCAGGCAGTATTTAGAAGAAGAATCTGCCTGCGTTTTCTATGATCTTAGCAGAAGTAACTAAGATCCATGGCTGTTCTCACATATTCTGAGGAGTGAGGTGACTTCAGAGGGGGAATGGCGTGCAGGGTTTCCTGCAATAAGGTATGTGCAGTTATATTTTTCTAGGGATGGAATTTGCTAGAAAATACTGCTGATACCGGATTAATGTAAGTAAAACCTTAAATGCAGTGATAGCGACTGGTATCAGGCTTATTAATAGAGATGCATACTCTTATAAAAATTTAATATAAAACGTTTGCTGGCATGTTTAATCGTTTTTATATGTGTTTGGTGATAAAACTTATTGGGGCCTAGTTTTTTTCCACATGGCTGGCTTGAATTTTGCCTTGAAACAGTTTCCTGAGGCTCTACACTGTTGTAATATGAGTGGGAGGGGCCTATTTTAGCGTTTTTTTGCGCAGCAAAAATTACAGACACAGACATCCAGCTTCTTCCTGCATGATCCAGGACATCTCTGGAGGGCTCAAAAGGCTTCAAAGTCGTATTTGAGGGAGGTAAAAAGCCACAGTAGAGCTGTGGCAGTTGTTGTGACTGTTTGAAAAACGTTTTTGTCATTTATTATTCCGTTTTTGGTATTAAGGGGTTAATCATCCATTTGCAAGTGGTGCAATGCTCTTCTAGCTTGTTACATACACTGTAAAATTTTGTTAGTGTAACTGCCTTTTTTCACTGTTATTTCAAATTTTGACAAAATTTGTGTTTCTTAAAGGCGCAGTAGCGTTTTTTATATTGCTTGTAAACTTGTTTAAAGTGTTTTCCAAGCTTGCTAGTCTCATTACTAGTCTGTTTAAACATGTCTGACACAGAGGAAACTACTTGTTCATTATGTTTGAAAGCCATGGTGGAGCTCCAAAGGAGAATGTGTACTAAATGTATTGATTTCACCTTAAACAGTAAAGATCTGTCTTTATCTATAAAAGAATTGTCACCAGAGGGTTCTGTCGAGGGGGAAGTTATGCCGGCTAACTCCCCCCACGTGTCAGACCTTTTGCCTCCCGCTCAGGGGACGCACGCTAGTATGGCGCCAATTACATCAACGCCCATAGCGATTACTTTGCAGGACATGGCTGCAATCATGAATAATACCCTGTCAGAGGTATTATCCAGATTGCCTGAATTAAGAGGCAAGCGCGATAGCTCTGGGGTTAGAAGAGATACAGAGCGCGCAAATGCTGTATGAGCCATGTCTGATACTGCGTCACAATATGCAGAACATGAGGACGGAGAGCTTCAGTCTGTGGGTGACATCTCTGATTCGGGGAAACCTGATTCTGAGATTTTAAATTTAAGCTTGAGAACCTCCGTGTATTGCTTGGGGAGGTATTAGCTGCTCTGAATGACTGTAACACAGTTGCAGTACCAGAGAAATTGTGTAGGCTGGATAAATACTATGCGGTGCCGGTGTGTACTGATGTTTTTCCTATACCTAAAAGGCTTACAGAAATTATTAGCAAGGAGTGGGATAGACCCGGTGTGCCCTTTTCCCCACCTCCTATATTTAGAAAAATGTTTCCAATAGACACCACTACACAGGACTTATGGCAGACGGTCCCTAAGGTGGAGGGAGCAATTTCTACTTTAGCAAAGCGTACCACTATCCCGGTTGAGGACAATTGTGCTTTTTCAGATCCAATGGATAAAAAATTGGAGGGTTACCTTAAGAAAATATTTATTCAACAAGGTTTTATTTTACAGCCCCTTGCATGCATTGCGCCTGTCACTGCTGCGGCGGCATTCTGGTTTGAGGCCCTGGAAGAGGCCATCCATACAGCTCCATTGACTGAAATTATTGACAAGCTTAGAACACTTAAGCTAGCTAACTCATTTGTTTCTGATGCCATTGTTCATTTGACTAAACTAACGGCTAAGAATTCCGGATTCGCCATCCAGGCTCGTAGGGCGCTATGGCTTAAATCCTGGTCAGCTGACGTGACTTCAAAGTCTAAGTTACTCAACATTCCTTTCAAGGGACAGACCTTATTCGGGCCCGGCTTGAAGGAAATTATTGCTGACATTACTGGAGGTAAGGGTCATACCCTTCCTCAGGACTGGTCCAAATCAAAGGCCAAACAGTCTAATTTTCGTGCCTTTCGAAATTTCAAGGCAGGAGCAGCATCAACTTCCTCCGCTTCAAAACAAGAGGGAACTGTTGCTCATTCCAGACAGGCCTGGAAACCTAACCAGTCCTGGAACAAGGGCAAGCAGGCCAGAAAGCCTGCTGCTGCCCCCAAGACAGCATGAAGGAACGGCCCCCTATCCGGAAATGGATCTAGTAGGGGGCAGACTTTCTCTCTTCTCCCAGGCGTGGGCAAGAGATGTTCAGGATCCCTGGGCGTTGGAGATCATATCTCAGGGATATCTTCTGGACTTCAAAGCTTCTCCTCCACAGGGGAGATTTCATCTTTCAAGGTTATCAGCAAACCAGATAAAGAAAGAGGCATTCCTAAGCTGTGTGCAAGACCTCCTAGTAATGGGAGTGATCCATCCAGTTCCGTGGACGGAACAAGGACAGGGTTTTTATTCAAATCTGTTTGTGGTTCCCAAGAAAGAGGGAACCTTCAGATCAATTTTGGATCTAAAGATCTTAAACAAATTCCTCAGAGTTCCATCATTCAAAATGGAAACTATTCGGTCCATCCTACCCATGATCCAAGAGGGTCAGTACATGACCACAGTGGACTTAAAGGATGCCTACCTTCACATACCGATTCATCATCGGTTCCTAAGGTTTGCCTTTCTAGACAGGCATTACCAGTTTGTAGCTCTTCCCTTCGGGTTGGCTACAGCCCCAAGAATTTTCACAAAGGTTCTGGGCTCACTTCTGGCGGTTCTAAGACCGCAAAGGCATAGCGGTGGCTCCTTATCTAGACGACATCCTGATACAGGCGTCAAGCTTTCAAATTGCCAAGTCTCATACAGAGATAGTTCTGGCATTTCTGAGGTCGCATGGGTGGAAAGTGAACGAGGAAAAGAGTTCTCTATCCCCACTCACAAGAGTCTCCTTCCTAGGGACTCTTATAGATTCTGTAGAGATGAAAATTTACCTGACGGAGGCCAGGTTATCAAAACTTCTAAATGCTTGCCGTGTCCTTCATTCCATTCCACGCCCGTCAGTGGCTCAGTGCATGGAAGTAATCGGCTTAATGGTAGCGGCAATGGACATAGTGCCATTTGCGCGCCTGCATCTCAGACCGCTGCAATTATGCATGCTAAGTCAGTGGAATGGGGATTACTCAGATTTGTCCCCTCTACTAAATCTGGATCAAGAGACCAGAGATTCTCTTCTCTGGTGGCTATCTCAGGTCCATCTGTCCAAGGGTATGTCCTTTCGCAGGCCAGATTGGACGATTGTAACAACAGATGCCAGCCTTCTAGGTTGGGGTGCAGTCTGGAACTCCCTGAAGGCTCAGGGATCGTGGACTCAGGAGGAGAAACTCCTCCTAATAAATATTCTGGAGTTAAGAGCAATATTCAATGCTCTTCTGGCTTGGCCTCAGTTAGCAACACTGAGGTTCATCAGATTTCAGTCGGACAACATCACGACTGTGGCTTACATCAACCATCAAGGGGGAAGCAGGAGTTCCCTAGCGATGTTAGAAGTCTCGAAGATAATTCGCTGGGCAGAGACTCACTCTTGCCACCTGTTAGCGATCCATATCCCAGGCGTAGAGAACTGGGAGGCGGATTTTCTAAGTCGTCAGACTTTTCATCCGGGGGAGTGGGAACTCCATCCGGAGGTGTTTGCTCAATTGATTCATCGTTGGGGCAAACCAGAATTGGATCTCATGGCGTCTCGCCAGAACGCCAAGCTTCCTTGTTACGGATCCAGGTCCAGGGACCCAGAAGCGACGCTGATAGATGCTCTAGCAGTGCCTTGGTTCTTCAACCTGGCTTATGTGTTTCCACCGTTTCCTCTGCTCCCTCGACTGATTGCCAAGATCAAACAGGAGAGAGCATTGGTGATTCTGATAGCGCCTGCGTGGCCACGCAGGACCTGGTATGCAGACTTAGTGGACATGTCATCCTTTCCACCATGGACTCTGCCTCTGAGACAAGACCTTCTAATACAAGGTCCTTTCAATCATCTAATTTCTCTGAGACTGACTGCATGGAGATTGAACGCTTGATTCTATCAAAGCGTGGCTTCTCCGAGTCAGTCATTGATACCTTAATACAGGCACGAAAGCCTGTAACCAGGAAAATCTACCATAAGATATGGCGCAAATATCTTCATTGGTGTGAATCCAAGAATTACTCATGGAGTAAGGTTAGGATTCCTAGGATATTGTCCTTTCTCCAAGAGGGTTTGGACAAAGGATTATCAGCTAGTTCCTTAAAGGGACAGATTTCTGCTCTGTATTCTTTTGCACAAGCGTCTGGCAGAGGTTCCAGACGTCCAGGCATTTTGTCAGGCTTTGGTTAGAATTACGCCTGTATGTAAACCTGTTGCTCCCCCGTGGAGCTTAAACTTGGTTCTTAAAGTTCTTCAGGGAGTTCCGTTTGAACCCCTTCATTCCATTGATATTAAACTTTTATCCTGGAAAGTTCTGTTTTTGATGGCTATTTCCTCGGCTCGGAGAGTCTCTGAGTTATCTGCCTTACAATGTGATTCTCCTTATCTGATTTTTCATGCAGATAATGTAGTTCTGCGGACCAAACCTGGGTTTTTACCTAAGGTGGTTTCTAACAAGAATATCAATCAAGAGATTGTTGTTCCATCATTGTATCCTAATCCTTCTTCAAAGAAGGAACGTCTTTTACATAATCTGGACGTAGTCCGTGCCTTGAAGTTTTACTTACAAGCTACTAAAGATTTTCGTCAAACATCTACACTGTTTGTCGTTTACTCTGGACAGAGGAGAGGTCAAAAAGCTTCAGCGACCTCTCTTTCCTTTTGGCTTCGGAGCATAATACGCCTAGCCAATGAGACTGCTGGACAGCAGCCCCCTGAAAGGATTACAGCTCATTCTACTAGAGCTGTGGCTTCCACCTGGGCCTTTAAAAATGAGGCCTCTGTTGAACAGATTTGCAAGGCCGCGACTTGGTCTTCACTTCACACCTTTTTTCCAAATTTTCCAAATTTGATACTTTTGCTTCTTCGGAGGCTGTTTTTGGGAGAAAGGTTCTTCAGGCAGTGGTTCCTTCCGCTTAATCCCTGCCTTGTCCCTCCCATCATCCGTGTACTTTAGCTTTGGTATTGGTATCCCATAAGTAATGGATGATCCGTGGACTGGATACACTTAACAAGAGAAAACATAATTTATGCTTACCTGATAAATTTATTTCTCTTGTAGTGTATCCAGTCCACGGCCCGCCCTGTCATTTTAAGGCAGGTCTAAATTTTAATTAAACTACAGTCACCACTGCACCCTATGGTTTCTCCTTTCTCTGTTTGTTTCGGTCGAATGACTGGATATGGCAGTGAGGGGAGGAGCTATATAGCAGCTCTTCTGTGGGTGATCCTCTTGCAACTTCCTGTTGGGAAGGAGAATATCCCATAAGTAATGGATGATCCGTGGACTGGATACACTACAAGAGAAATAAATTTATCAGGTAAGCATAAATTATGTTTTTTAGCAACAGTGTATTTATGATTATTTGATAATGCTGTAGAAATTCTATATTTAAAACCATGAAGAAATGTTTCCTTCTCAATACACAAATGGTAGGTGCCCTTTTGGCAGATATGCATTTTTTTTATTTGAAATGAGACAGGTTAACTCAAAACTGTTCAGTTTACACTACAGCTGACTTAATTTTGAAATCCATACCAACAAGCCTAAATCCTGCATTTAACCAGATCTAATGGTATGAGTACCACAGCTTATGGTTCCACCAAGACCATATAGAGGACAGATGGGAACATTTGTACACTATATTTGAAGTTGTGCTCTTGGTTTGGGGAAAATGGGGAAAAAACAAACTGTCAACCTTTTAAAAGTACTTTTCTTCATCTAGCCATCTACCCAGATCATTAATGTACTATTTTGAATTCACAGAAATATTTTTGTTTGCACATTTACAAATATGATACTTTAAAAAGTGATCTCTTAATTTCTGCATTTTTTTTATCATGCATTTCACGCACTGTTGATTTAGGGGATGCAAGGTGCATAAATGTTTCCTCCTGTGAGTGTTTATGTGGGTGTCTGTGTTTATGTCTTTGTGCTTTGGTTTGTGTCTCTGAGTGTGTATGTATTTGTATTCTGTGGGTCTCTCTGTGAGGGTGGGTGTGTATGTCTTTGCATTTTCTGTGGATGTCTGTGAGGGTGTGTGCATATGTCTTTGTGCTTTTTCTATGGGTGTCTCTGTGAGGGTGTGTGTATGTTTGTCTTTGTTTTTTCTCTGGATGCTTCTATGAGGGTGGGTGTGTATGTCTGTGTTTTCTGTGGATGTCTCTGTGAGGGTGTGTGTTTTCTGTGGGTGTCTCTGTGAGGGTGTGTGTATGTCTTTGTGTGTTTTCTGTGGATGTCTCAGTGAGGGTGTGTAAATGTATATGTCTTTCTGTGTTTTATGTGCTTGTCTCTCTGTGTGTGTATGTCTTTCTGTGTTTTCTGTGGGTGTCTCTGTTTGTGTGTGTGTATGTCTTTGTCTGTTTTCTGAGGCTGTCTCATTTAGTTGACATCTTCCTTTACAAAAAGATAATCAGAACTCCATATTTTGCTTTCTAAATCTCTTTTTTTTTACAAAACTGTAGTCTAACTCATTACTTGTCGGTGTCTGTTTGAGTGTCTGAGTGTGTTTCTTTGCATGTCTGCTAGAGTGTCTATATGTGAATCCTTATGTGTGAGTGTGTGTGTGTGTGTTTCAGTATATGAGTGTGTCTGTGTGTTTGTATGTTACTACCTTTACAACATTTCCAAGTTTAAATAGACACTTAAGAATAAAGTGTATATACGTTTTAGTCACTTGGTCAAAAATTGCACATGTCAAAGGGGGGGGGGGGCAGGGGGTTATATGAGTGTGTCTGTGTGTTTGTAACTACCTTTACAACATTTCCAAGTTTAAATAGACACTTAAGAATAAAGGGCATATACGTTTTAGTCACTTGGTCAAAAATTGCACATGTCAAGGGGGGGGGCCCTGATCAATGGTTAAGTCAGGGGCCCCAAAATTTCTAGTGGCGGCCCTGACTATAGCAAGACTTCTAGTTTACTTTTCTGGTGCTAGAAAAGGACATAGTATATGCTGTTTCTTTGGCCTCTTAGTTGAAACACTTGATTCACAATGCTTACTTGGAGGCAGGTCAACCTCAACCACAACGCATTACTGCTTATTCTACTAGGTCAGTTGCCACTTCGTAAGCTTTCAAAAATGAGGCTTCAGTTGGCAAAATTTGCAAGGTGCAGCTATTTGGTCTTCTTTGCAATCCTTTAAAAAATTCTACCATTTTGATGTTTTTGCTTCTTCTGAGACAGTCTTTGGTAGGAAGGTCCTACAGTTGGTCTCAGCTTGATTTTTTTCTTGCCTGATTGATTGAAGTGCATTATAAAACAACAACAAAAATATGCCCTTGTTGTGTTTTTGTGGGGTTGTGGATTTAATTTATCTGTGAAAAAAATGTTTTTTTTAAATCCCTCCCTTTGTTATTACTCGTGGACTAAACAGTTTGAGTATTAGTTCCAAGGAGTAATGGATCAAGGACTCTCACCACCTGTATGAAAGAAAACATAATTTATGCTTACCTGATAAATTAATTTCTTTCATGGTGGTGAGAGTCCATTCACATTAAAACATTCAAGTCTTCAAAATCCATTGGTAAACCATATAGTTTCTTAGGCATATAGAGTAGATGTATAAGACTTCTCCTCCAAGACTATTACTTTCACAAGTGAAAGGAGGAGCTTTCTAGATTGTTGAAGATCTTTTAGATTGTGGGTGGTTTATACAGTTCAGGGGCAGGCTCAAGGGGTCATCAAACCTTCCAGTCCACTATGTTGGAGTCATCTTCAACTCAACTATCTCCTTAACCAACCTACATCCTGTAACGTCTAAATCTTGGTGCAACCCCTATGCAATATATCTAAAGCCCATCTAATCCTAACACCAGACATTAAGAAACAGTATTCAGACTCAGTATTGCTGACAATCTTGTACCTATTATGTAACTGGCAGAAATTGTAATTATACCAGTTCTTACCACAAATTGCATTCCAGTAAAACAGTGTTGAGGTTCATGATCTCCTATACAAAGTCTGGCAGCATTGGAGTAGGGTCAAGCTTGAGACTAAGCATAGAGTTTACCTTATGAATGCCAGAGAGGACGCCTATTTAATAGTTTGTGCCTGAACACAACAGCACCTGTGACATTGACTGCACAGATTTATGACTGTGTCCATTGTGACATACCTGCTGGGCTACTATGGTAGCCATGAAATTGCCATCCAGGTGCAAATTCTTGACATAAGTCCCAAGATATGCATTATTACCTGTTGTTATTATGGGTAGTTGGCATCCCTGTATGTAACCTTGTAAAAGGTCCACTTGGGGCTGAAACACGGATCATTTTACTATGTAGGTCACTTTGAAACGATGTTATTGGACCTGAAGTTGCAATGCAAACATAGGAGTTTGAGTGCCTTTAGCTGGATTTTAATTAGATATGGAGAGTCCACAACGTCATTCAATTACTAGTGGAAATATCACTCCTGGCCAGCAGGAGGCAGCAAAGAGCACCACAGCAAAGCTGTTAAATGTCACTCCCCTACCCTTTAAGGGACAGTCTAGTCCAAAATAAACTTTCATGATTCAGATAGGGCATGTAATTTTAAACCATTTTCCAATTTACTTTTATCACCAATTTTGCTTTGTTCTCTTGGTATTCTTAGTTGAAAGCTTAACCTAGGAGGTTAATTGCTTAGACCTTGAATGCCACCTCTTTTCAGAATGCATTTTAACAGTTTTTCACCACTAGAGGGTTTTAGTTCATGTGTTTCATATAGATAACACTGTGCTCATGCATGTGAAGTTATCTGGGAGCAGGCACTAATTGGCTAAACTGCAAGTCTGTCAAAAGAACTGAAATAAGGGGGCAGTTTGCAGAGGCTTAGATACAAGATAATCACAGAGGTTAAAAGTATATTAATATAACTGTGTTGGTTATGCAAAACTGGGGAATGGGTAATAAAGGGATTATCTATCTTTTAAAACAATAACAATTCTGGTGTAGACTGTCCCTTCAATCCCCAGTCATTCTCTTTGCCTCTGTCAATGGAGGAGGTGAAGTTTGGTGTCTGAAGAAATTAATTCCTTTTCTGGATACTTTTCCCTGCAAGCAAGGATCTGGGTTAAGCCGAGTCCATGTTAATCTCTTCAGAAGAGTAATGGTGGCTTTTAAGCAGTTAGGAAGTTGTGAGGTGGTGCTTGCTTTGTTTCCTAACATATTGCTGCCCTAGCTATAGAAAGCCAGAGTTTGGTACTCCTGTTTCTTTTTTCTTCAGGGCTCTGTAAGAAATATGTGTCCTTTCATGCCTTGTGAGCTGTCTTCTTGCCGGACAGCTAGACTGCAGGTAAGTTCTTTTTGTCTTCTAGGTATATGGAGACTTGCACTTAAGCACATACGCCTAGATTTAGTGTTCTGCGGTAGCCGTCAAAAGCAGCGTTAAGGGCTCCTAACGCTGCTTTTGGCTGCCCGCAGGTATTTAGAGTCGTGTAGGTAAAGGTCTAACGCTCACTTTCAAACCGTGACTTTTCCATACCGCAGATCCCCTTACGCCAATTGCGTATCCTTTCTTTTCAATGGGATCTTCCTAACGCTGGTATTACGAGTCTTGGCTGAAGTGATCGTTACACCTCTACTGACAAAACTCCTAACACCCATGGAAAGGCTGTAGTTAAGAGCTTTATGGGCTAACGCCGGTTTATAAAGCTCTTAACTACAGTGCTCTAAAGTACACTAACACCCATAAACTACCTATGTACCCCTAAACCGAGGTCCCCCCCACATTGCCGCCACTATAATAAATATTTTTAACCCCTAATCTGCTGACCGCACATCGCCGCCACCTACATTATCCCTATGAACCCCTAATCTGCTGCCCCTAACATCGCCGACACCTACATAATATTTATTAACCCCTAATCTGCCCTCGCAACGTCGCCGCCACCTAACTTCAAGTAATAACCCCTAATCTGCCGACCAGACCTCGCTGCTACTATAATAAATGTATTAACCCCTAAAGCTAAGTCTAACCCTAACAGCCCCCTAAGTTAAATATAATTTTAATCTAACGAAATAAATTAAATCTTATTAACTAAAGTATTCCTATTTAAAACTAAATACCTGTAAAATAAACCCAAAAATAGCTACAATATAACAAATAATTATATTGTAGCTATTTTAGGATTTGTATTTATTTTACAGGCAACTTTGTATTTATTTTAACTAGGTACAATAGCTATTAAATAGTTATTTACTATTTAATAGCTACCTAGTTAAAATAATTACAAAATTAACTATAAAATAAATCCTAACCTAAGTTACAATTAAACCTAACACTACACTATCAATAAATTAATTAAATAAATTACCTACAATTACATACAATTAAATAAACTAAACTAAATTACAAAAAATAAAAAAAGATTACAAGAATATTAGGCTAATTACACCTACTCTGAGCCCCCTAATAAAATAAAAAAGCCCCCCAAAATAATAAAGGTCCCTACCCTATTCTAAATTAAAAAGTAATCAGCTCTTTTACCAGCCCTTAAAGGGACACTGAACCCAAATTTTTTTCTTTTGTAATTCAGAAAGAGCATGCAATTTTAAGCAACTTTCTAATTTACTCCTATTTTCAATTTTTCTTCGTTCTCTTGCTATCATTATTTAAAAAAGAAGGCATCTAAGCTTTTTTTTGTTTCAGTACTCTGGACAGCACTTTTTTATTGGTGGATGAATGTATCCAACAATCAGCAAGGACAACCCAGGTTGTTCACCAGAAATGGGCCGGCATCTAAACTTACATTCTTGCATTTCAAATAAAGATACCAAGAGAATGAAGAAAATTTGATAATGGGAGTAAATTAGAAAGTTGCTTAAAATTTCATGCTCAATCTGAATCACGAAAGAAAAATTTTGGTTACAGTGTCCCTTTAAAAGGGCTTTTTGCGGGGCATGCCCCAAAGTAATCAGCTCTTTTGCCTGTAAAAAAAAAATACAACCCCCCCAACATTAAAACCCACCACCCACATACCCCTACTCTAACCCACCCAAACCCCCCTTAAAAAAAACTATCGCTAACCCCCTGAAGATCATCCTACCTTGAGTCGTCTTCACTCAGCCGAGCCAAATTCTTCATCCAAGGTGCGCAGAGGAGGTCCATCATCCGGTAGAAGTCTTCATCTAAGCGGGGCAAGAAGAGGTCCTTCATCCGGTAGAAGTGTTCATCCAGGCGGCGTCTTCAATCTTCATCCATCCGGAGCGGAGCCATCTTCAACGGAGCCGACGCGGAGCCATCCTCTTCTACCGACGGACTAACGACGAATGAAGGTTCCTTTAAGGGACGTCATACAAGATGGCTTCCCTTCAATTCCGATTGGCTGATAGAATTCTATCAGCCAATCGGAATTAAGGTAGGAAAAATCTGATTGGCTGATTCAATCAGCCAATCAGATTCAAGTTCAATCCGATTGGCTGATCCAATCAGCCAATCAGATTGAGCTCGCATTCTATTGGCTGTTCCGACCTTCATTCGTCGTTAGTTCGTCGGTAGAAGAGGATCGCTCCGCGTTGGCTCCATTGAAGATGGCTTCGCTCCGGATGGATGAAGATTGAAGACGCCGCCTGGATGAACACTTCTACCGGATGATGGACCTCCTCTGTGCACCTTGGATGAAGAATTTGGCTCGGCTGAGTGAAGACGACTCAAGGTAGAATGATCTTCAGGGGGTTAGCGATAGGTTTTTTTTTTTAAGGTGGGTTTGGGTGGGTTAGAGTTGGGGTATGTGGGTGGTGGGTTGTAATGTTGGGGGGGGGTTGTATTTTTTTTTTTCAGGCAAAAGAGCTGATTACTTTGGGGCAAGGCCCCGCATAAAGCCCTTTTAAGGGCTGGTAAAAGAGCTGATTACTTTTGTATTTTAGAATAGGGTAGGGAATTTTTTATTTTGGGGGGCTTTTTTATTTTTTTAGGGGGCTTAGATTAGGTGTAATTAGTTTAAAATGCTTGTAATCTTTTTTATTTTTTTTGTAATTTATTGTTTGTTTTGTAATTTAGTTTAGTTTATTTAATTGTAATTAATTGTAGGTAATTTATTTAATTAATTTAATGATAGTGTAGTGTTTAATTGTAACTTAGGTTAGGATTTATTTTACAGGTAATTTTGTAATTATTTTAACTAGGTAGCTATTAAATAGTTAATAACTATTTAATAGCTATTGTACCTAGTTAAAATAAATACAAAGTTGCCTGTAAAATAAATATAAATCCTAAAATAGCTACAATATAATTCTGAGTTATATTGTAGCTATATTAGGGTTTATTTTACAGGTAAGTATTTAGCTTTAAATAGGATTCATTTATTTAATAAGATTTAATTTATTTCGTTAGATTAAAATTATATTTAATTTAGGGGGGTGTTAGGGTTAGACTTAGCTTTAGGGGTTAATACATTTATTAGAGTAGCGGTGAGGTCCGGACGGTAGATTAGGGGTTAATACTTGTAGTTAGGTGGTGGCGACGTTGGGGGGGCAGATTAGGGGTTAATAATTATAATGTAGGTGTCTGCGATGTTAGGGGCAGCAGATTAGGGGTTCATAGGGATAATGTAGGTGGCGGCGGTGTCTGGAGCGGCAGATTAGGGGTTAATAGTGTAATGCAGGTGTCAGCGATAGCGGGGTCAGCAGATTAGGGGTTAATAAGTGTAAGGTTAGGGGTGTTTAGACTCGGGGTTCATGTTAGGGTGTTACATGCAGACTTAGAAAGTGTTTCCCCATAGGAAACAATGGGGCTCCGTTAGGAGCTTAACGTTGCTTTTTTTGCAGGTGTTAGGTTTTTTTCAGCCCAAACTGCCCCATTATTTCCTATGGGGGAATCGTGCACGAGCACGTTTTTCCAGCTAGCCGCTACTGTAAGCAACGCTGGTATTGAGAGTTGAAGTGGCGGTAAATATGCCTTTACTCTCCCTTTTTGGAGCCTAACGCAGCCCTTCAGAGAACTCTAAATACCAGCGTTGTTTAGAAGCAGCGCTAGAAAAAAAAGACGCGTAGCTAACGCACCCCTTCGGCCGCAAAACTCTAAATCTAGGCGATAGTTATTTCTGCAGAAGGAAAAATGGGACATTGTTAAATCCTTTATGTTCAGGATTTTTTGGGGCAGTGTGTAGGCTAATCTGTATGTGATGTGAGACTATTTAGTTTATACCCTTTGGTAGTGTATATTTTTTTGGACACTTTAGTGGATGAAAAAACGGCTTGTTTTTTATCAGGTTGCTTCTGTGCAACACTCCTTATTTGGGAACTTGATAGTTTAACATTTCCCTTATCTAAGTTCAGGTTGGTTATTCAGTTCTTAATAGTTGGGGATATTTATCTTTTTTTTTTTATTGAGGTTTAAAAAGCGGCTGATGTCTTTTCTTTTGGAGATCGGGCAGACTTTTACTTTTTTTGCAGTTTGCCTCAGCAGTTAGAACGTGCGCATTTGAGTTTGATGCGCAGTTCCTACTGAAGCCGGTCACGTGTTTGTCTTCTTTTCCAGAGCAGAGTGGCGTTGCGGCTTCAGTGCTTGCCGATACCAGCTTTGTGAAGAAGTAGTTTGTGAGCTGGCAAACATTGGGAGTACGGTAGGGCTCCTCAGTTTTTGTTGAGCTGTAGAGGTCTCAGTTGTTTTATTTCTGTGTGGGAATTAAACGGATACTGCTCTTTGCTCTGAGTTACGTAAGTCTTGTCTTAAAGGGACAGTAGTCTTTTGGAAAATTTTCTATTTCTAAAAATGTCTTGTTTGCTGCTACTTTAATACCATAGTGGTTTGATTCCCTATAATGGTAGGGGATAAATAAATTTAAAAAAAATTATTTGAGATTTTGTTTTGCCTATGCTATTTTGTACTGCATGTTTAATAGAACATTAGAGTGTTAAAATATATTTTCTTTCATGTAATTAGCAAGAGTCCATGAGCTAGTGACGTATGGGATATACATTCCTACCAGGAAGGGCAAAGTTTCCCAAACCTCAAAATGCCTATAAATACACCCCTCACCACACCCACAAATCAGTTTTACAAACTTTGCCTCCTATGGAGGTGGTGAAGTAAGTTTGTGCTTCACTGAACATTAAATTACTTTCTTGGAAAGTTTTGTTTCTTTTGGCCATCTCTTCTGCTAGAAGAGTTTCTGAATTATCTGCTCTTTTCTTGTAAGTCTCCTTTTCTTATTTTTCATCAGGATAAGGCGGTGTTGCGAACTTCTTTTAAATTTTTACCTAAGGTTGTGAATTCTAACAACATTAGTAGAGAAATTGTGGTTCCTTCATTATGTCCTAATCCTAAGAATTCTAAGGAGAGATCATTGCATTCTTTGGATGTAGTTAGAGCTTTGAAATATTATGTTGAAGCTACTAAGAATTTTTGAAAGACTTCTAGTCTATTTGTTATCTTTTCCGGTTCTAGGAAACGTCAGAAGGCCTCTGCCATTTCTTTGGCATCTTGGTTGTATTTCTTTAATTCATCATGCTTATGTCGAGTCGGGTAAATCTCCGCCTCAAAGGATTACAGCTCATTCTACTATGTCAGTTTCTACTTCCTGGGCGTTTAGGAATGAAGCTTCGATTGATCAGATTTGCAAAGCGGCAACTTGGTCTTTTTTGCATACTTTTTCTAAATTCTACCATTTTGATGTGTATTCTTCTTCTGAAGCAGTTTTTGGTAGAAAAAATACTTCAGGCAGCTGTTTCAGTTTGATTCTTCTGCTTATAATTTCAGTTTTCTTCATTATAAGATTTAAACTTTATTTTGGGTGTGGATTATTTTTCAGCGGAATTGGCTGTCTTTATTTTATCCCTCCCTCTCTAGTGACTCTTGCGTGGAAGATCCACATCTTGGGTAGTCATTATCCCATACGTCACTAGCTCATGGACTCTTGCTAATTACATGAAAGAAAACATAATTTATGTAAGAACTTACCTGATAAATTCATTTCTTTCATATTAGCAAGAGTCCATGAGGCCCACCCTTTTTTTGTGGTGGTTATGATTTTTTTGTATAAAGCACAATTATTCCAATTCCTTGTTTTTTATGCTTTCGCACTTTTTTCTTATCACCCCACTTCTTGGCTATTCGTTAAACTGATTTGTGGGTGTGGTGAGGGGTGTATTTATAGGATTTTGAGGTTTGGGAAACTTTGCCCCTCCTGGTAGGAATGTATATCCCATACGTCACTAGCTCATGGACTCTTGCTAATATGAAAGAAATGAATTTATCAGGTAAGTTCTTACATAAATTATGTTATTGCCTTATGTCCCTAATGTCTCTCATGATGATGCTGTTCAGGCAATGCCACAGCTTTCTCCTCAAATGTCCCAAGCCTCAATGGTGTCGCATACAGTGCTCTGCAGTTCCTCTCAGCCTCCTGGAGGAGTTTATTTGCCTGCAGATTTGGCTGCACAGATATCTTCTGCGGTATCTGCGGCATTATCTGTTTTTTCCTATGCTAAGGAAAACGCAAGAGGATAATTAGACATTCAGATAGTAAGGTTTCTGTTCCACCTACTGCTACGCAGGTTGCCCTCCCTCATAAGTCTGATGAGGAGGATACGTAGGTAGCCTCTGAAGGGTTAAATCTCAGATTCGGACAGTATAATTCCTTCATCTGATACTGAAGAAGTAGACTTCAGATTTAAAGGGACATAATACTCATATGCTAAATCACTTGAAACTGATGCAGTATAACTGTAAAAAGCTGACAGGAAAATATCACCTGAGCATCTCTATGTAAAAAAGGAAGATATTTTACCTCACAATTTCCTCAGCTCAGCAGAGTAAGTTCTGTGTAAAAAGTTATACTCAGCTGCTCCCAGCTGCAGGTAAAAAAAACAAAACAATGATGAAATGAACAGCAGCCCATCAGCAGTGCTGAGGTCATGAACTCTTTTACTGTGATCTCATGAGATTTGACTAAACTCTCATGAAATTTCATAGTAAGCTTCCTTTAACCTGAATAGGGAAATAATATGAGAGTGCTCATCCCCTTAGCTGTCCCAGGACAGACATACTAATATGCTGCTTAGAAATCCTTTACAATGGGATGTGGCTACTGAGGAACTTTTGAGGTAAAATATCTTTCTTTTTTACATAGAGATGTTCAGGTGATATTTTCTAGTCAGCTTTTTACAGCTATGCTGCATCACTTTTAAGTGTTTAAACATTTGGGTATTATGGCCCTTTAAGCTTGAACACCTTTGTGTACTGTTAAAGGAGGTTTTGGCTACTTTGGATGACTTTGATACTTCTGTCGTTGTCAACCCTAAGAAATCTTGTAAATGTATAAAATACTATGATGTTCCTTCCTCTGTGGAAGTGTTTCCTGTCCCAGACCATGTGACAGAGATTTTTATTACATGAATCGGAGAAGACAGGGATACCTTTCTCCCTGTCTCTCACTTTTAAAAATGTTTCCTGTTGCTGACACCATTAAAGATTCATGGCACTCTGTGCCTAAAGTAGAAGGGGCTATTTATACTCTGGCTAAGAGAACTATGATCCTTCTAGAGGATAGCTTGGATAAAAAGCTGGAGGCTTATTTGAAGCAGATGTATTTTCATCAAGGTCTTCAATGGCAATCTGCAGTTTGTATTTCCACTATAGCAAGTGGAGCTTCTTATTGGTGTGACGCCTTGTCTGAATCAATTTTAGTAGAAATTCTGTTGGAGGAGAAACAAGATAGGATTAGGTTCTTAAACTAGCCAATTCCTTTATTTTATTTTTTATATTTTTTTCTGATGCTAACTTGCAGGTTATTAGACTGGGAGCCAAGATGCCTGGCTTCATTGTCCTAGCCCGCAGGGTGTTGTGGCTAAAATCTTGGTCTGCTGATGTTACCTCTAAATACAAGCTACTGACGCTTCCTTTCAAGGGTAAAACCTGGTTCATTTCTGATATTACGGCTGGAAAAGGGTCTTTTCTACCACAAGACAAGAACAGACCTAAAGGATGTCAGAGTAATTTCTAAGGAAAGTCTTCCTCTACCTCTTCCAAGCAGGAACAGTCCATATTTTCTTGGAAACCCAGTCAGTATTGGAGCAAGGGGAAGCAACCAAATAATCCTGCAGCTGAGTCTGTCAGCATGAAGGGTCTGTCCCCGGTCCGGGATCGGATCAAGTGGGCAACAGACTTCTCTGTTTTATTTTGCATGGATACGAGATGTCCCAGATCCTTGGGCTGTGGACATAGTATCTCAGGGTTGCAAATTAGAATACAAAATGTTCACTCCCAGGGGCAGATTCCACCTCTCAAGATTGACTGCAAACCAGATAAAAAGAGGCATTGTTGAACTGTGTTCAGGACCTTCCTCCCTGGGAGTGATAGTTCCAGTAAGGAAACACGGCCTAGGGTTCTATTAAAATCTGTTTGTGGTTCCCAAAAATTAGGGAACTTTTCGACCTATTCTAGACGTAAAGTGTCTCAACAAGTTTCACAGAGTACCATCCTTCAAAATGGAAAACATTTGTTCCATTCTTCCTTTGGTCGAAGAGGGATCATTTTAAGTTCCTGAGATTCTCTTTTCTAGACAAATACTTTGGGAAAATGAGTTCCCTTGTTCAAGCTAAAAGGGTAGTTTTATTTCTAGGGATCATATTAGTTTCCTTATCTATGAAAATTTTTCTGACAGAGGTCAGAAAATCCAAAATTCTCTCCTCTTGCCCCTCTCATCAGTGGCTCAATGTATGGAGGTAATTGGTCTGATGGTCACTTCCATGGACATCATTCCCTTTGCTCGATTCTATTTGAGAGCTCTGCAGTCTTGCATGGTCAGATAATGGAACAGAGACCATTTGGATCTGTCTCAGAGGATAGATCTAGACCAGTCGACAATAGACTCTCGTGGTGGCTTTCTCAAGATAATATGTCTCAGGGTGCATGCTTCCGGAGACCTTCCTGGGTGATTGTGACCACAGACGCCAGCCTGCTAGGCTGGGGAGCAGTCTGGAACTCATTAAAGGCGCAGGGACTATGCACTCAGGAGGAGTCTGATCTCCCATAAACATCTTGGAGTTGAGAGCAATTTTTAATGCTCTGATGGTTTGGCATCAGTTGTCCTTAGCTGGTTTATCAGGTTCCAGTCGGACAACATCACCTCAGTGATTTTCAACAACCACCTGGGAGGAACTCGTAGTTCTTTAGCCATGAAGGAGGTGGCTCGGATTTTCAGTGGGCGGAAGCTCACAGATGTTGCCTATCTGCCATCCACATTCCAGGAGTGGACGACTGGGAAGCGGATTTCCTGAGCAGACAGACATTTCATCTTGGGGAGTGGGTTCTACATCCGGAGGTGTTCTCTAGATTAATCCTCATATAGGGGGTGCCAGAGTTGGATTTGATGGTGTCTCGCAGAACGTCAAGTTTTCAAGGTACGGTTCAAGGTCAAGAGATCCGCAGGCCACTCTGATAGGTGCTCTGACAGTTCCTTGGGATTTCGGTCTAGCATACCTGTTTGTGCTCCTTCCATGAGTCTTTGCTCGTGTAGATATAGTGATAAGCAAGCCCGCTGGTTTGGTCTAGTGGTTAGCTTAGCAGCTTCACTGCCTGGAGGTTGAGAGTTTGAATCTCGCTGTGGGTGCTGTGAGTTCTTCTTGCATGGCCTTAAGTTGCATTTTATGTCATCTCTGCCACTTTGGAGGTTGTCTCTGAGGAAGGACCTTCTAACTCGGGGTCTTTTCTTCCATCCAAATCTTGTTTCTCTGAAGCCGACTGTTTAAAGTTTGAACGCTTAGTTCTGGCTAAGCGTGGGTTTTCTGAGTCGGTCATTGAGACCATGCTGCAGGCTCGCAAGCCTGTTTCTCGTAAAATTTACCATAAGGTATGGCATAAATACCTTTATTGGTGTGAATCCAAAGGCAATTCTTGGAGTAGATAGTGAAAAAGAAAAAGGGCGCCTCATAGTGTGATACGTTCCCAAATGTGAAATAGATTGTAGGATTAATAAGGCTTACTGGACAATATTGCACCGTGCTCTGACCGGTGCCCACAGGCAGACTAACACTCAACAGTGGTTAGTACACTAAAAATAATCTCTGACCGATAGTCAGCTGTTCCAGGGAGTTCCCAATGTCTGCCGTGGATTCAGTGAGATCAGCTCTGTAGAAACCAGCTGTAGATTGGTATAACTCGGTGTACACCCATTTGCCATTTGGGAACGTATCACACTATGAGGTGCCTTCTTTCTTTTTCACTATCTGTTTAGACCCACCTACACACCGGGTACAAGTGGAGCAGCCTCCCCATTACTGTCCGTTTACTGATTATGCTAAACAAGGTGGAGATTCATTCAATTCCAAAGGGAAACAGACCGTGGTAAATTTATCTTGACTTTACCTTCTATCCCCAGTATCTACTAACAGCGCGCCCCTCCAGTTCCCTTTTTTGGATTTTTGTTGCATATTGTTGGAGTAGGGTTAGGATTCCTAGAATTTTGTCTTTTCTCCAGGAAGGTCTGGAAAAATGGTTGTCAGTCAGTTCTCTGAAAGGTCATATTTCTGTTTTATAAGCGTTTGGCGGATGTGCCAGATGTTCAATCTTTTTGTCAGGCCCTGGTCAGAATCAGGCCTGTGTTTAAACCTGTTACTCCTCCTTGGAGTCTTAACCTTGTTCTTAAGGTTTTACAGCAGGCTCCATTTGAGCCTATGCATATTCCATAGATATTAATTTGTTATCTTGGAAGGTTTTGTTTTCTTATTGCTATCTCTTCTGCTAGGGGAGTTTCAGAGCTTTTTCGCCTTTCATGCGGATAAGGCGGTTGTTCGTACTAAATTGGGGTTTCTCCCTAAAGTGGTTTCAGTTAGAAATATTAATCAGGATATTGTTGTTCCTTCTCTCTATCCCAATCCTCTTTCTCATAAAGAACGTCTGTTCTAGGATTTTCAACAGTCTTCTGCCCTGTTTGTTTGTTTCCTAGGAAAGCGTAAGGGTCAAAAGGCTACTGCTACTTTTCTTTCCCTCTGCAGGACCACAGCCTCCTGAGAGAATTACAGCTCATTCTACTAGGGCTGTCTCCTCCTTTTTTTGGGCTTTCAAAAATTAAGCTTCTGTGGAACAGATTTGGAAGGCTGCAACTTGGTCCTCTCTGCATATGTTTTTCCAAATGTTATAAATTTGATACTTTTTGTCTCGGCTTAGGCTTCTTTTGGGGAGAGAGGTTCTTCAAGCGGTGGTGCCTTCCGTTTAGGTCTGCCTGTCTTGTTCTCCCTCCCTATTCATTCCGTGTCCTCTAGCTTGGGTATTCGTTCCCACTAGTAATTGAATGACGTTGTGGACTCTCCATATCTTAGGAAAGAAGACAATATTTATGCTTACCTGATAAATTTCTTTCTTTCTGGATATGGAGAGTCCACGACCCCACCCTTAATTAAGACTGTTATGTTTTACTAAACCTCAGGCACCTCTACACCTTTGTGTTATTCCTTTTCCATTTCCCTTCATTCGAATGACTGGGGATTATGGGTAGGGGAGTGACATTTAACAGCCTTGCTGTGGTGCTCTTTGCCTCCACCTGCTGGCCAGGAGTGATATTCCAACTAGTAATTGAATGACGTTGTGGACTCTCCATGTCCAGAAAGAAAGAAATTTATCAGCATAAATTTTGTTTTTACTCTGAGTTCCATAAGACTGATGAATAATTGGCAGAAGAATTGTTTATACTAATTTACTTTTATATGTGTTATATTTGTATGTATTAAATCTACTTTAAACATAATGCAATACATATAAGTGTATAAATATTTACCAAAATAAAATCCAAAACAAAAGCTCATTAGTTAATATCTGTCCTTTGTAGACGAGAGTCAGCTGAAATGATACTTTTTGTGAAAGCATTTTTTCAAGTGAATTTGAAATACGGTGTTGTACATTTTAAATTGATTTTTTATGTCCCTTTAGATATGCGGAATGTAATCTTTTAAAGGGGCATTAAACCCAAAGTTTTTACTTTGAATCAGAAAGAGCATGCTATTCTATAAACTTTCCAGTTTACATATTTATCTTATTTGCTTTATTATCTTGGTATCTTTTGCTGAAACGTATACGTAGGTAGGCTCAGGAGCTGGGAGCTAGCTGCTGATTGGTGGCTGCACATATATGCCTCCGGCCATTGACTTACAAATGTGTTCAGCTCTGGTAGTGCATTGCTGCTTATTTAATATAGTATACCAAGAGATTGCAGCAAAAATAGAAGTTTTTTAAAAATATATTCTCTATTTGAATCATGAAAACTTTTGGGTTTCATGTCCCTTTAGAAAGAAAAAAAACAGGCAAATACTATTCTTAAACATTTAATTAGTTTAAAAAAAAAAGAAAGTAGAAAACTGTCATGGCATGATATAGCAACAGAATTTAAAATGTTACAGGTATCATAACATCTATATTGAGATTACTCCCAAGGTAAAGTCTCATTGTAATGCTTACTCTATTGAAAATGCACACTTTAAAAAAAAAAAAAAAATTCTTTCATGTAATTGGCAAGAGTCCATGAGCTAGTGACATATGGGATATACAATCCTACCAGGAGGGGCAAAGTTTCCCAAACCTCAAAATGCCTATAAATACACCCCTCACCACACCCACAATTCAGTTTTACAAACTTTGCCTCCTATGGAGGTGGTGAAGTAAGTTTGTGCTAAGGTTTCTACGTTGATATGCGCTTCTCAGCATTGTTGAAGCCCGATTCCTCTCAGAGTACAGCGAATGTCAGAGGGACGTGAAGGTAGTATCACCTATTGAATACGATGATTTCCCTAACGGGGGTGTTTTTTATGGGTTCTCTGTTATCGGTCGTAGAGATTCATCTCCTACCACCCTTTTCAGATTGACGATATACTCTCAAATTTACCATTACCTCTACTAAAGAACTGTTTTAGTACGGGTTTGGCTATCTGCTATATGTGGATGGGTGTCTTTTTGGTAAGTATGTTTTTATTACTTAAGACACTCTCAGCTATGGTTTGGCACTTTATGCAAATTATATAAAGTTCTAAATATATGTATTGTACTTATATTTGCCATGAGTCAGGTTCATGTATTTCCTTCTGCAGACTGTCAGTTTCATATTTGGGAATATAAACACTTTAAGAAATTTGTTTCTTACCTGGGGTTTAGTCTTTTTCAATTTTGACTACTTTTGCATTTGCGGGTATTAGGCCCGCGGGTGCGTCAAATGTTAGACTTTATTGCGTCATTTTTGGCGCAAACTTTTTTGGCACGGGACGTCGATACCTTTCACACGGCGGCGTCATTAGTGACGCAAGTGTGTCATTTCCGGTCATTTTTGGCGCCAAAAAAAGTTTACGTTGCGTTGTGCGTCATACTTGGCGCCAAATTTTTTTCATTATTTCAATACCGCATTCATGTTGCCTCCTGCTCTCTTCTCTATCAAGAGGCTTATGCTTTTGCATTTTTTCCCATTCCTGAAACTGTCATTTAAGGAAATAGATCATTTTGCTTTATATGTTGTTTTTTCTTTTACATTGAGCAAGATGTCCCAATCCGATCCTGTCTCTGAAGTTTCTGCTGGAACATTGCTGCCTGACATCGGTTCTACCAAAGCTAAGTGCATTTGTTGCAAAATTGTAGAAATTATTCCACCGAATGTCATTTGTAATAGTTGTCATGATAAACTTTTACATGCAGATAGTGTTTCTATCAGTAATAGTACATTGCCAGTTGCAGTTCCTTCAACTTCTAATGTGCATGATATACCTGTAAATTTTAAAGAATTTGTTTATGAATCTATTATGAAGGCTTTGTCTGCATTTCCACCTTCTAATAAACGTAAAAGGTCTTTTAAAACTTCTCATTTAGCTGATGAAATTTCAAATGACCAACAACATAATAATTCATCCTCTTCTGCTGAGGATCTATCTGAAACAGAAGATCCTTCCTCAGATATTGACACTGACAAATCTACTTATTTATTTAAAATAGAGTATATGCGTTCTTTATTAAAAGAAGTGTTAATTACTTTGGATATTGAGGTAACCAGTCCTATTGACGTTCAGTCTAATAAACGTTTAAATGCTGTTTTTAAACCTCCTGTGGTTTCCCCAGGTGTTTTTCCCATTCCTGAGGCTATTTCTGATATGATTTCTAGGGAATGGAATAAGCCAGGTACTTCCTTTGTTCCTTCTTCAAGGTTTAAAAGATTGTATCCTTTACCAGCAAAATCTATAGAGTTTTGGGAAAAGATCCCCAAAGTTGATGGGGCTATTTCTACTCTTGCTAAACGTACCACTATTCCTATGGAAGATAGCACTTCCTTTAAGGATCCTTTAGATAGAAAGCTTGAATCTTATCTAAGGAAGGCCTATTTATATTCAGGTCATCTTCTCAGACCTGCTATTTCTTTGGGTGATGTTGCGGCTGCATCAACTTTCTGGTTGGAAAACTTAGCGCAACATGAATTGGATTCTGACGTGTCTAGCATTGTTCGCTTACTGCAACATGCTAATCATTTTATTTGTGATGCCATTTTTGATATTATCAAAATTGATGTTAGATCCATGTCTTTAGCTGTATTAGCTAGAAGAGCTTTGTGGCTTAAATCTGGGAATGCTGATATGACATCTAAATCTAGATTACTATCTCTTTCTTTCCAAGGTAATAATTTATTTGGTTCTCAGTTGGATTCTATTATTTCAACTATCACTGGAGGAAAAGGAGTTTTCTTTCATGTAATTAGCAAGAGTCCATGAGCTAGTGACGTATGGGATATACATTCCTACCAGGAGGGGCAAAGTTTCCCAAACCTCAAAATGCCTATAAATACACCCCTCACCACACCCACAATTCAGTTTTACAAACTTTGCCTCCGATGGAGGTGGTGAAGTAAGTTTGTGCTAGATTCTACGTTGATATGCGCTCCGCAGCAAGTTGGAGCCCGGTTTTCCTCTCAGCGTGCAGTGAATGTCAGAGGGATGTGAGGAGAGTATTGCCTATTTGAATGCAGTGATCTCCTTCTAAGGGGTCTATTTCATAGGTTCTCTGTTATCGGTCGTGGAGATTCATCTCTTACCTCCCTTTTCAGATCGACGATATACTCTTATATATACCATTACCTCTGCTGATTCTCGTTTCAGTACTGGTTTGGCTATCTGCTATATGTAGATGAGTGTCCTGGGGTAAGTAAGTCTTATTTTCTGTGACACTCCAAGCTATGGTTGGGCACTTTGTTTATAAAGTTCTAAATATATGTATTCAAACATTTATTTGCCTTGACTCAGAATGTTCAACTTTCCTTATTTTCAGACAGTCAGTTTCATATTTGGGATAATGCATTTTGATTTGACCATTTTTTCTTACCTTAAAATTTGACTTTTTCCCTGTGGGCTGTTAGGCTCGCGGGGGCTGAAAATGCTTCATTTTATTGCGTCATTCTTGGCGCGGACTTTTTTGGCGCAAAAATTCTATTTCCGTTTCCGGCGTCATACGTGTCGCCGGAAGTTGCGTCATTCTTTGACGTTATTTCGCGCCAAAAATGTCGGCGTTCCGGATGTGGCGTCATTTTTGGCGCCAAAAAGCATTTAGGCGCCAAATAATGTGGGCGTCTTATTTGGCGCGAAAAAATATGGGCGTCGCTTTTGTCTCCACATTATTTAAGTCTCATTTTTTATTGCTTCTGGTTGCTAGAAGCTTGTTCTTTGGCATTCTTTCCCATTCCTGAAACTGTCATTTAAGGAATTTGATCAATTTTGCTTTATATGTTGTTTTTTCTCTTACATATTGCAAGATGTCTCACGTTGCATCTGAGCCAGAAGATACTACAGGAAAATCGCTGTCAAGTGCTGAATCTACCAAAGCTAAGTGTATCTGCTGTAAACTTTTGGTAGCTATTTCTCCAGCTGTTGTTTGTATTGATTGTCATGACAAACTTGTTAAAGCAGATAATATTTCCTTTAGTAAAGTACCATTGCCTGTTGCAGTTCCCTCAACATCTAAGGTGCAGAATGTTCCTGATAATATAAGAGATTTTGTTTCTGAATCCATAAAGAAGGCTATGTCTGTTATTTCTCCTTCTAGTAAATGTAAAAAATCTTTTAAAACTTCTCTACCTACAGATGAATTTTTAAATGAACATCATCATTCTGATTCTGATGACTCCTCTGGTTCAGAGGATTCTGTCTCTGAGGTTGATGCTGATAAATCTTCATATTTATTTAAAATGGAATTTATTCGTTCTTTACTTAAAGAAGTTCTAATTGCTTTAGAAATAGAGGATTCTAGTCCTCTTGATACTAATTCTAAACGTTTAGATAAGGTATTTAAAGCTCCTGTGGTTATTCCAGAAGTTTTTCCTGTTCCTAATGCTATTTCTGCAGTAATTTCCAAAGAATGGGATAAATTGGGTAATTCATTTACTCCTTCTAAACGTTTTAAGCATTTATATCCTGTGCCGTCTGACAGATTAGAATTTTGGGACAAAATCCCTAAAGTTGATGGGGCTATTTCTACCCTTGCTAAACGTACTACTATTCCTACGTCAGATGGTACTTCGTTTAAGGATCCTCTAGATAGGAAAATTGAGTCCTTTCTAAGAAAAGCTTATCTGTGTTCAGGTAATCTTCTTAGACCTGCTATATCTTTGGCTGATGTTGCTGCAGCTTCAACTTTTTGGTTGGAAACTTTAGCGCAACAAGTAACACATCGTGATTCTCATGACATTATTATTCTTCTTCAGCATGCTAATAATTTTATCTGTGATGCCATTTTTGATATTATCAGAGTTGATGTCAGGTTTATGTCTCTAGCTATTTTAGCTAGAAGAGCTTTATGGCTTAAAACTTGGAATGCTGATATGGCTTCTAAATCAACTTTACTTTCTATTTCTTTCCAGGGTAACAAATTATTTGGTTCTCAGTTGGATTCCATCATTTCAACTGTTACTGGTGGGAAAGGAACTTTTTTACCACAGGATAAAAAATCTAAAGGTAAAAGTAGAGCTAATAATCGTTTTCGTTCCTTTCGTTTCAACAAAGAACAAAAGCCTGATCCTTCATCCTCAGGAGCAGTTTCAGTTTGGAAACCATCTCCAGTCTGGAATAAATCCAAGCCAGCTAGAAAGGCAAAGCCTGCTTCTAAGTCCACATGAAGGTGCGGCCCTCATTCCAGCTCAGCTGGTAGGGGGCAGGTTACGTTTTTTCAAGGAAATTTGGATCAATTCTGTTCACTATCTTTGGATTCAGAACATTGTTTCAGAAGGGTACAGAATTGGTTTCAAGATAAGACCTCCTGCAAAGAGATTTTTTCTTTCCCGTGTCCCAGTAAATCCAGTAAAAGCTCAAGCATTTCTGAAATGTGTTTCAGATCTAGAGTTGACTGGAGTAATTATGCCAGTTTCAGTTCAGGAACAGGGGATGGGGTTTTATTCAAATCTCTTCATTGTACCAAAGAAGGAGAATTCCTTCAGACCAGTTCTGGATCTAAAAATATTGAATCGTTATGTAAGGATACCAACGTTCAAAATGGTAACTATAAGGACTATCTTGCCTTTTGTTCTGCAAGGGAATTATATGTCCACAATAGATTTACAGGATGCATATCTGCATATTCCGATTCATCCAGATCATTTTCAGTTCCTGAGATTCTCTTTTCTGGACAAGCATTACCAGTTTGTGGCTCTGCCGTTTGGCCTAGCTACAGCTCCAAGAATTTTTACAAAGGTTCTCGGTGCCCTTCTGTCTGTAATCAGAGAACAGGGTATTGTGGTATTTCCTTATTTGGACGATATCTTGGTACTTGCTCAGTCTTTACATTTAGCAGAATCTCATACGAATCGACTTGTGTTGTTTCTTCAAGATCATGGTTGGAGGATCAATTTACCAAAAAGTTCTTTGATTCCTCAGACAAGGGTAACCTTTCTGGGTTTCCAGATGGATTCAGTGTCCATGACTCTGTCTTTAACAGACAAGAGACGTCTAAAATTGATTGCAGCTTGTCGAAACCTTCAGTCACAATCATTCCCTTCGGTAGCCTTATGCATGGAAATTCTAGGTCTTATGACTGCTGCATCGGACGCGATCCCCTTTGCTCGTTTTCACATGCGACCTCTTCAGCTCTGTATGCTGAAGCAATGGTGCAAGGATTACACGAAGATATCTCAAACAATATCTTTAAAACCGATTGTTCGGCACTCTCTAACATGGTGGACAGATCACCATCGTTTAATTCAGGGGGTTTCTTTTGTGCTTCCGACCTGGACTGTAATTTCAACAGATGCAAGTCTCACGGGTTGGGGAGCTGTGTGGGGATCTCTGACGGCACAGGGAGTTTGGGAATCTCAGGAGGTGAGATTACCTATCAATATCTTGGAACTCCGTGCAATTTTCAGAGCTCTTCAGTTTTGGCCTCTTCTGAAGAGAGAATCGTTCATTTGTTTTCAGACAGACAATGTCACAACTGTGGCATACATCAATCATCAAGGAGGGACTCACAGTCCTCTGGCTATGAAAGAAGTATCTCGAATTTTGGTTTGGGCGGAATCCAGCTCCTGTCTAATCTCTGCGGTTCATATCCCAGGTGTAGACAATTGGGAAGCGGATTATCTAAGTCGCCAAATGTTGCATCCGGGCGAATGGTCTCTTCACCCAGAGGTATTTCTTCAGATTGTTCAAATGTGGGAACTTCCAGAAATAGATCTGATGGCGTCCCATCTAAACAAGAAACTTCCCAGGTATCTGTCCAGATCCCGGGATCCTCAGGCGGAGGCAGTGGATGCATTATCACTTCCTTGGAAGTATCATCCTGCCTATATCTTTCCGCCTCTAGTTCTTCTTCCAAGAGTGATCTCCAAGATTCTGAAGGAATGCTCGTTTGTTCTGCTGGTAGCTCCAGCATGGCCTCACAGGTTTTGGTATGCGGATCTTGTCCGGATGGCCTCTTGCCAACCGTGGACTCTTCCGTTAAGACCAGACCTTCTATCACAAGGTCCTTTTTTCCATCAGGATCTGAAATCCTTAAATTTAAAGGTATGGAGATTGAACGCTTGATTCTTGGTCAAAGAGGTTTCTCTGACTCCGTGATTAATACTATGTTACAGGCTCGTAAATCTGTATCTCGAGAGATATATTATAGAGTCTGGAAGACTTATATTTCTTGGTGTCTTTCTCATCATTTTTCTTGGCATTCTTTTAGAATACCGAGAGTTTTACAGTTTCTTCAGGATGGTTTAGATAAGGGTTTGTCCGCAAGTTCTTTGAAAGGACAAATCTCTGCTCTTTCTGTTCTTTTTCACAGAAAGATTGCTATTCTTCCTGATATTCATTGTTTTGTACAAGCTTTGGTTCGTATAAAACCTGTCATTAAGTCAATTTCTCCTCCTTGGAGTTTGAATTTGGTTCTGGGAGCTCTTCAAGCTCCTCCGTTTGAACCTATGCATTCATTGGACATTAAATTACTTTCTTGGAAAGTTTTGTTACTTTTGGCCATCTCTTCTGCTAGAAGAGTTTCTGAATTATCTGCTCTTTCTTGTGAGTCTCCTTTTCTGATTTTTCATCAGGATAAGGCGGTGTTGCGAACTTCTTTTGAATTTTTACCTAAAGTTGTGAATTCCAACAACATTAGTAGAGAAATTGTGGTTCCTTCATTATGTCCTAATCCTAAGAATTCTAAGGAGAAATCGTTGCATTCTTTGGATGTTGTTAGAGCTTTGAAATATTATGTTGAAGCTACGAAATCTTTCCGTAAGACTTCTAGTCTATTTGTTATCTTTTCCGGTTCTAGGAAAGGCCAGAAAGCTTCTGCCATTTCTTTGGCATCTTGGTTGAAATCTTTAATTCATCTTGCCTATGTTGAGTCGGGTAAAATTCCGCCTCAGAGAATTACAGCTCATTCTACTAGGTCAGTATCTACTTCCTGGGCGTTTAGGAATGAAGCTTCGGTTGACCAGATCTGCAAAGCAGCAACTTGGTCCTCTTTGCATACTTTTACTAAATTCTACCATTTTCATGTATTTTCTTCTTCTGAAGCAGTTTTTGGTAGAAAAGTACTTCAGGCAGCGGTTTCAGTTTGAATCTTCTGCTTATGTTTTTCGTTAAACTTTATTTTGGGTGTGGATTATTTTCAGCAGGAATTGGCTGTCTTTATTTTATCCCTCCCTCTCTAGTGACTCTTGTGTGGAAAGATCCACATCTTGGGTAGTCATTATCCCATACGTCACTAGCTCATGGACTCTTGCTAATTACATGAAAGAAAACATAATTTATGTAAGAACTTACCTGATAAATTCATTTCTTTCATATTAGCAAGAGTCCATGAGGCCCGCCCTTTTTTTGTGGTGGTTATGATTTTGTATAAAGCACAATTATTCCAATTCCTTATTTTATATGCTTTCGCACTTTTTTATCACCCCACTTCTTGGCTATTCGTTAAACTGAATTGTGGGTGTGGTGAGGGGTGTATTTATAGGCATTTTGAGGTTTGGGAAACTTTGCCCCTCCTGGTAGGAATGTATATCCCATACGTCACTAGCTCATGGACTCTTGCTAATATGAAAGAAATGAATTTATCAGGTAAGTTCTTACATAAATTATGTTATTTTGCCTAAGGGTAAATCTAAGGCTTCTAACCGTTTTCGTTCCTTTCGTCAGAATAAGGAACAAAAACTCAATCCTCCTCCCAAGGAATCTGCTTCCAGTTGGAAGCCTTCCTCAAATTGGAATAAATCCAAGCCATTTAGGAAACCAAAGTCTGCCCCTAAGTCTGCATGAAGGTGCGGCCCTCATTCCAGCTCAGCTGGTAGGGGGCAGATTAAGGTTTTTCAAGGGTTTTTGGATAAAATCTGTCCAAAATCATTGGATTCAGAGCATTGTCTCTCAAGGGTATCGAATAGGATTCAAAGTAAGACCTCCTGTGAGAAGATTTTTTCTCTCACACATTCCTGTAAATCCAGTAAAAGCTCAGGCTTTTCTGAAGTGTGTTTCAGACCTGGAGTCTTCAGGGGTAATCATGCCAGTTCCTCTTCAGGAACAAGGTTTGGGGTTTTATTCAAACCTATTCATTGTACCAAAGAAAGAAAATTTGTTCAGACCAGTTCTGGATTTGAAAATTTTGAATCGTTATGTAAGAGTACCAACTTTCAAAATGGTGACTATAAGGACTATTCTGCCTTTTGTTCAGCAAGGACATTATATGTCCACAATAGACTTGCAGGATGCATACCTTCATATTCCGATTCATCCAGAACACTATCAGTTTCTGAGATTCTCTTTTCTAGACAAGCATTACCAATTTGTTGCTCTTCCATTTGGCCTAGCAACAGCTCCAAGAATCTTTTCAAAGGTTCTGGGTGCCCTACTATCTATAATCAGAGAACAGGGTATTGCGGTGTTTCCTTATTTGGACGATATCTTGGTACTAGCTCAGTCTTTACATACTGCAGAATCTCACACGAATCAACTAGTGTTGTTTCTTCGGAAACATGGTTGGAGGATCAATTTACCAAAAAGTTTCTTGATTCCTCAGACAAGGGTCACCTTTTTAGGTTTCCAGATAGATTCAGTGTCCATGACTCTGTCTCTAACAGACAAGAGACGTTTAAAATTGGTTGCAGCCTGCCGGCGCCTTCAGTCTCAGTCATTCCCTTCAGTGGCTATGTGCATGGAAGTTTTAGGTCTCATGACTGCAGCATCGGACGCAATCCCCTTTGCTCATTTTCACATGAGACCTCTACAGCTTTGTATGCTGAATCAATGGTGCAGGGATTATACAAAGATATCACAATTAATATCCTTGAATCCCAATGTACGACACTCTCTAACATGGTGGATAGATCACTATTGTTTGGTTCAAGGGGCTTCTTTTGTTCGCCCAACGTGGACTGTGATCACAACAGATGCGAGTCTTTCAGGTTGGGGAGCCGTTTGGGGGTCTCTGACAGCACAAGGGGTTTGGAAATCTCAAGAGGCGAGATTACCAATAAATATTTTAGAACTCTGTGCAATTCTCAGGGCTCTTCAGTTCTGGCCTCTACTAAAGAGAGAACCGTTCATTTGTTTTCAGACAGACAATATCACAACTGTGGCTTATGTCAATCATCAGGGTAGGACTCACAGTCCCCAAGCTATGAAAGAAGTATCTCGGATACTTGCTTGGGCGGAATCCAGCTCCTGTCTAATCTCTGCAGTGCATATCCCAGGTGTAGACAATCTCAGCCGCCAGACTTTACATCCAGGGGAGTGGTCTCTCCATCCAGATGTGTTTTCTCAGATTGTTCAGATGTGGGGGCTTCCAGAGATAGATCTCATGGCCTCTCATCTAAACAAGAAACTTCCCAGATACCTGTCCAGGTCTAGGGATGTTCAGGCGGAAGCAGTGGATGCGCTGAGACTTCCTTGGTGTTATCAACCTGCTTACATCTTCCCGCCTCTAGTTCTTCTTCCAAGAGTGATTTCCAAAATCATCATGGAACAGTCTTTTGTGTTGCTGGTGGCTCCAGCATGGCCACACAGGTTTTGGTATGCGGATCTGGTTCGGATGTCCAGTTGCCCGCCTTGGCCACTTCCGTTACGGCCGGACCTACTATCTCAAGGTCCGTTTTTCCATCAGGATCTCAAATCATTAAATTTGAAGGTATGGAAATTGAACGCTTAGTTCTAAGTCATAGAGGTTTCTCTGATTCAGTGATTAATACTATATTACAAGCTCGTAAATCTGTCTCTAGGAAGATTTATTATAGAGTTTGGAAGACTAACATTTCATGGTGTTCTTCTCATAAATTCTCCTGGCATTCTTTTAGAATTCCTAGAATTTTGCAGTTTCTTCAGGATGGTCTGGATAAGGGTTTGTCTGCAAGTTCCTTGAAAGAACAAATCTCCGCTCTTTCTGTTTTATTTCACAGAAAAATTGCTATACTTCCTGATATACACTGTTTTGTACAGGCTTTAGTTCGTATTAAGCCTGTCATTAAGTCAATTTCTCCTCCTTGGATTTGGTTCTAAGGGCTTTACAGGCTCCTCCTTTTGAACCTATGCATTCTTTGGACATTATACTACTTTCCTGGAAAGTGTTGTTCCTTTTGGCTATCTCTTCTGCTAGAAGAGTTTCTGAGCTATCTGCTCTTTCTTGTGAGTCTCCTTTTCTGATTTTTCATCAGGATAAGGTAGTTTTGCGGACTTCTTTTCAATTTTTACCTAAGGTTGTGAATTCTAACAACATTAGTAGAGAAATTGTTGTCCCTTCTTTATGTCCTAATCCTAAGAATTCTTTGGAGAGATCCTTACATTCTTTGGATGTGGTAAGAGCTTTGAAATATTATGTGGAAGCTACTAAAAATTTCAGGAAGACTTCTTGTCTATTTGTTTTATTTTCTGGGCCTAGGAAAGGTCAGAAAGCTTCTGCTGTTTCCTTGGCTTCTTGGTTGAAACTTTTGATTCATCAAGCTTATTTGGAGTCGGGTCATACCCCGCCTCAGAGAATTACAGCTCATTCTACTAGATCAGTCTCTACTTCATGGGCTTTTAAGAATGAAGCTTCAGTCGATCAGATTTGCAAAGCAGCCACTTGGTCCTCTTTGCATACATTTACTAAATTCTACCATTTTGATGTATTTGCTTCTTCGGAAGCAGTTTTTGGTAGAAAAGTTCTTCAGGCAGCTGTTTCAGTTTGATTCTTCTGCTTTTTTTATTTAAGTTTTTTTCTTTCAAAAGTGAAAATAAACTTATTTTTGGGTTGTGGATTATTTTCTCAGCGGAATATGGCTGTTTTTGTTTTAGTCCCTCCCTCTCTAGTGACTCTTGAGTGGAAGATTCCACATCTTGGGTATTGATATCCCATATGTCACTAGCTCATGGACTCTTTCCAATTACATGAAAGAAAACATAATTTATGTAAGAACTTACCTGATAAATTCATTTCTTTCATATTGGCAAGAGTCCATGAGGCCCACCCTTTTTATGGTGGTTATGATTTTTTGTATAAAGCACAATTATTTCCAAATTTCCTTTGTTGATGCTTTCTACTCCTTTCTGTATCACCCCACTGCTTGGCTATTCGTTAAACTGAATTGTGGGTGTGGTGAGGGGTGTATTTATAGGCATTTTGAGGTTTGAGAAACTTTGCCCCTCCTGGTAGGATTGTATATCCCATATGTCACTAGCTCATGGACTCTTGCCAATATGAAAGAAATGAATTTATCAGGTAAGTTCTTACATAAATTATGTTTTTCATAACGTATAGGGCATAGTAGAAGTGTGGCTTACTCAGCATAACAAAGTGATGGCTGCCTAGTTTGGCATTTAAACAGTTAAACATAATCTTGACCACACCGTGAGAGTTTGAATGTTCACAGTTTGAGACTATTTCAATTCACCTGACATTGTAAGCAAGAAAAATAACTTTTTGTGGCAGTGTTTCAATGTTTACTTTATGACATCCATGAACCTTAAATATCACCATTATATTAGTAAGCAATTCCTACTAATGTGTATTGGTTAATAGGTGATTGCTGCTAATGCGATTGACAATTAGTATGTAGCACATAGCCAATCAGAATTAGTCAGAAATACCTATAAGCCAATGGGCATTAATTAGAAAGTACCTATAAGCCAATAAACATTAGATAAGCCAATAAGTATTACTAGGAAGTGCACAACTTATTCTAGTACATTAACTTTTCGGGCGGGCGGGGGGGGGGGGGTTTGATGTTTCCATGTGAATGATACTTTCTAGTAAAGCTAACTCTTTTTTTTATTATTATTATCCTACATTGTCTTACCATGAAATTATGTTTATATCAGTTATTATTGTTATTTAAACTTGAGGTTTGGTAATTAATGAGAGAAACTTTTCCAATTCACCCCAACCATGTTGTCTTCTAAAGATTGTTTTGTTTTTATCAGGGTTACACAGACATATGATGCCGGTGCTTGCGTTTATTTCTACTTTGCTTTTAACTACAGAGGAATAAGTGATCCAGTTCGCGTCTATGAAGAAATAGAGGTAATTATTGTAAGATTTAAGTAATATATATATTGTAATGCACACATATGTTATGCATGTGTATTTATTAGACGTGCATTCTATAGGTTCACTGCCGAATGCAGAAGAAGGTGGCCCCACACAGCGAGGCGGAAATAATTATCCTAGCTAATAAATTAATAGAAGCAAAAAAAAAAAAAATATTATTATTATTAAATATATATATATATATATATATATATATATATTATTTTTTTTGCTTCTATTTATTTATTAGCTAGGATAATTATTTCCTCCTTTTTTACATAATTAAACACTTTTATGATTCAGATAGTGCATGCCATTTTAAACAACTTTCCAATTTACTTTTATTACCAATTTTGCTTTGTTCTCTTGGTATTCTTAGTTGAAAGCTAAACCTAGGTAGGCTTATATGCTAATTTCTTAGACCTTGAAGGCCGTCTCTAATCTGAATGCATTTTCACAGTTTTTCACCACTAGACGGCATTAGTTCATGTGGGTCATATAGATAGCATTGAGCTCACGCACATGAAGTTACCTAGGAGTCGGCACTGATTGTCTAAAATGCAAGTCTGTCAAAAGAACTGAAATAAGGGGGCAGTTTGCAGAGGCTTAGATACAAGGTAATTGCAGAGGTAAAAAGTGTATTATTATAACTGTGTTGGTTATGCAAAACTGAGGATTGGGTAATAAAGGGATTATCTATCTTTTTAAACAACAAAAATTCTGGTGTTGACTTTCCCTTTAATCATACAAATGTACTTATTATACTGTATTTATTTACCGGACTAAAAAAATATTTTGCATTACAGCATGCTGCTAGAGAGGAAATCCTTGCCAATGGAGGAAGTCTATCACATCACCATGGAGGTAGTAACATGCTATATTTTATATATGAACTAAAAACAATATCTATAATAATGTTAGTGTGTCTTTTATTCAATAACCTGTATGTACTTGCAAATGTTTAATACTATACTGCAAACAACAGCATTTGAAGGGATATTCTAATGAGAGAGGATATTCTCTAAATCAATAGAGCATGTTATTTTTGTATAACATTAGTAAAGTCGCACTCAGGATCTGTAAGCTTTAAAGCTCCTGAGGACGAGACTGATCAGCCAATCAGGAGCGACGGTCACACTTAGTATTCAATCACCGCTTCTGAGAAGATATTTACCTATATGTTTAACACAGGGGTTAAAGGGACAGTCAAGTCCAAAAACAACTTTAATTTTTCAAATAGGTCATGTAATTTTAAACAACTCTCCAATTTACTTTTATCAACAATTTTGCTTTGTTCTCTTGGTATTCTAGTTGATAGCAAACCTAGGGAGGCACATATGATAATTTCTAAGCCCTTGAAGGCCGCCTCTATTTTATTTACTTTTCACAGCAGGGGAGAGCAAGCTCATGTAGGCCATATAGATAGCATTGTGATCACGCCTGTGGCTAGTGGCAGACACTGCACTAATTGGCTAAAATGCAAGTCAATAGATAATAACTAAAAGTCATGTGATTAGGGGCGGTCAGAAGATGCTTAGATGCAAGTTAGTCACAGAAGTAAAAAGTGTATTAATATAACAGTGTTGATTTTGCAAGTTATCTAGCGTTAGTAATGCAAAAAGTAACATGCTCTGCATTTGAATCTCACTTTGTCTGAATGCTACTGTCTTATTTACATATACAGTTGTACACAAAACACATTCATAGCCAAAATAATTCAGTCAATATTTCTCAGCAGTTTATTCCACTGATAAATTAGACACATTCGGTGGCACATGAATAATGTTGTAAAGAAAGTTAAATGAGCAATGACATGCCATAACATAGTTACCTTTTAATTGTGGTCTTTATCATTGGGGAAGTTTATAAACAACTTCTAGTGAAGTGTTTGGTTTAGCTAACTCAGGCGTTACGAAAAGAATACAACATTGATCAAGTGTAAATTTTTGTCACATTAACAGCGTGTAGTCATTTGTTTCCTCTCAATGATTTGTATTTATTCCAGATGTTATTTATACTCCATACTGAACAGTGACTGTGGAAGTGCTACTTGGCTGTCTTGTGATATCTGTGCATGTCTGTGATGTTAATAATAAATGTATATAGCAGACAACTAGGCCCTTGCTTACTAATTTTGCATTTTAAATTTGCTTTAAGTCTGCAAAGTAAGGTACAGGAGATCCGGAGTAATATAAATAGATTTGTGTTGTTTTCCTATATGCTGACATTTAAAAAGTATTTCTGTTACTTTAAAGGGCCACTAAAGTCAAAATTAAAGTTTCATGATTCAGATAAAGCATGAAAGTAATAAAAAAAATAAAAAAAAAAAATAATTCAAATATACTTCCATTATCAAAATGTGCACATTATTTTTATATGTACACATACTATATACGTATATGCATTTTGTGATTGGCTGATGGCTGTCACATGAAACAAAGGGAGGGAAAATTGGATTAACTTTTGCCAGAAATTTGCTACAAAATATTATAGATTTCATTTGATTGCATTGTTTATCAGTTTAAGGGCTAGTTATACACCATAAATTACAATAGCTATGCTTGTATTGTATATGTAATACTTCTTGATAGGTTTGTCTCTATATGTTTATATATCCTAATTTATTAGCCGGTGTGCATGTAAGTAGAAGAGACTGCCTAAGTAGACTCAAAATGGATTTTGCACTATATTGCAGCAGTGTTTGCAACGTATACACTCTCCTGAGCCTAGGTATGCTCTTCAACTGCATATGCAAGAGAACAAAGCCAATTTGGTAATATAAAATAAAAATGTACATGAAAAAACATTGTAATTTAGTTCTATTTGATCTGAATCGTTCAAGTGTGGCTGTAATATCCCTTTAAAGTAAGGGAGAGGATCCTAAATATAAGATAACACAAAAATGTTTAATTTCTTGTTCTCAAAAGTTATCTTGCGGAGTCATAAATTTGCATAAAAGAGAAAATGCTTTTATTTTGTTTTTAAGTACCATTTATTTAAAATTACCTTTGCACTTAAGAATGATTTTGCTATAAATTTTATTTTGAATGATAACGCTGAGCATGCTAATAACAAATGTATAAATCCATATGCTGATTTAACTGGATGTTAAACACTAAATACATGTTTTAAGCATAGTATTGAGGTTATTCCCCGCCTCCCTCTAGTCATGGGTTGAAATAGTTTGAAATCTACCTTTCACTACGTTCAAGTGCTGATGTCGACACACACTGTCAGATACATGCAGTGTAACCTAGGTTCCAAAATGGCAGCGCCCATGATTAAAAAGAGGTGCAAGAAATGTATTTAGTGTTTAATGTCCCTTTAAGAGCAGTATTGCCAGAAATGTACAAAAACATGAAAAGCAACACCTCTGGAAAATTCAAAATATCTTATTTATCTAAGTTTTGCTCCTTAAAGGGACAATAAACCCAATTTTTTTCTTTCATGATTCAGATAGAGAATACCATTTTAAACAACTTTCTAATTTACTTATTTTATCTAATTTGCTTCATTCTCTTGATATTATTTCCTGAGAAGCATATCTAGATAGGCTCAGTAGCTTCTGATAGGTGGCTGCACATAGATGCCTCATGTGATTGTCTCACCAATGTGCATTGATATTTATTTAACAAACAACATCTAAAGATTGCAGCAAATTAGGTAATAGAAGTAAATTGGAAAGTTGTTTAAAATTGTATTCTCTATCTGAATCATGACAGAATTTTGTTGGGTTTAATGGCCCTTTAAACCTTGCAGCAGTTTACATGCTAATTGGATTGTCATATATGGGATTTTGGGCTAATTTGTAATACAGTACTATTATCCATGGTTGATTGTGCCTCTGTTCTTGAGAAGACCGCTATATGTTAGGTTTGCCACATTTTGCCACAGTTTTTACATACTTATCTTTTATACAGTCGCCTTAGTATGTGGTTCTGCCACCAAAGAACTGTGGTTTTAAATAAGTCAAGTCTAGAACTTTTACTGATTCACAACAGTTTCTAGATCTTATTCTGGATTACAAGTATTTCAGATTTATTTATTCACAAACTAAAGAGTTTTCAGTTTTTATATGTTTATATTGTGAGCCAGGGTGGATAAAAATCAATGTGTTTTTTTTTTATTATTTTACTTACATCCTGAAGATATCATATATTATTGGTTTTCTAGTGCTCAAAACTGAATTTTTGTCTGCAGAAATAACATGCCCACTTTTCACTGCAAAATGGTCAACAATGGATTCCAATGGAACAAAGCAAATTAGACAAGAGAAGTAAATTGGAAAATTGTTAAAAATTGCTTGTTCTTTCTGAATTATGAAAGTTTAATTTTGACTTTACTGTCACTTCCCTGCAAATGTATGTACACAAAATCATCCCTTACTTAGTTTCAAGATGCTCTCTGAACAGAAGATTGTTTATAGTGGAATATATCTGCACAAGGACCTAAGTGTGAGGAGGGAGGGGCAAGCAATAAAAATAAAATACAATGTTATTGTTTTAGTTAAATAAAACAATTTAAATTCTTATAAATAAGGTCATGGTTATCATTTCAATGATCTATCTATGCATATCTAATGATATATAACCAAAACAGTACTGGTCTGATATAAATGGAGAAATAATCTGAAAAGTTATAATTCTAAAAATGATAACCATGATTTAAATCGATATAAATTAGTCTTACTGACTAGTGATTTAAATCAATTTGATTTAAAACAAATCCACCTTTTTATGAGCTTATGGTTATGCCTTTCCCACAACAAGTGTTTCAGTGGAGCTGCATGCATAATGGTTTCTACCAATACTGTAGGTATTTCTACTCTTCAAGTTTCATATGAGAAATGTTATGCCCAGATAATACACCAATCTCACTAGTCAAGGTTATCTGTGGAATTCAGCATAATATATGCATTTATTCCCATTTCTTTGATTCATTGAGTGATTGGAATGATTAAGGGCCTGGTAATCAAAAATTAGCTAGCATGGAGAGAAATCACACAAAAAAAAATTGGCTTTTGAGCAATATATTGTAATGTATGTGTCTATTGTTCACATCCAGAATTCTGCATGACAAGTTAAACAGCTCTTGAGCTAATTTTCCTTAAAAAAATAAAAATATGGGAAAAAAACAACCAAAGATTTTGCATGATTTCTGTCCATGAGTTTTTAATCATCAGGACCTAAGGGCCTGATATTCAAAAGCTTGCTGCTCAGGTGACACATCGATAGAAACACACATTTATTTTGAGAAATGTTTATGTTGCTAGGTAGTGATTTCTCTCCATTCCGGTGAGGTTTTGAATATCAGGCCCTAAGGCAGTGATATTCAAAGTTTCTCCAGCTTGGAGAAAAATTGTAGTTCAGACTTCGCAAAGGCTGAACTAACTGAATATCCAAAAGAAAAAGGGCGGAGCTCTTCAGCACTGTGGGACCTCTCTCATTTCTGTATGTGCAGAGACAAGCCCAGTTCAATATAGCTTGACATGTTTTGCCAACAACAAAAAAAGGCCTTTTGATAAAGCCGAATTGTCGGCGAAACATGTCAAGGGAGGGGAGAGAGCAAATGGGAGCTCATTAATGGTGATGTTTAAGACTTGCAGCATCAATTTACCTATATTTAATATTATGTGGTCTCAGTTGATATTACGCTGAGTATAATCCAGGGAATATTAGGGGACTTTATAGATGAAGGTGGCGTTCTTTATTTGAAGTATACTTTGTAATTATAGTGTTGAATGGCATACAAGCCTTTCAGTTACACAGTATAGTTATAACGTACAATACTAATAGGACAATCTTAAATCCTCATCTCATAAGACGTATGTTACAAACATATAAACAGCTTTTCAATCTGAAAGCAGTGAATATACACAATCTTATGGGTTAAAGTAAAATTCAATACCTTTATACCAACTAATATTGAAGAATATTATGCGTACTTAGCTAGTTGGTCATTTTACCTCATAAGTGTATTAGTATAATTCAATACCTTTATACCAACTAATATTGAACAATATTATAAGTACTTAGTTGGTCATTTTACCTCATAAGTGAAATTCTATATTAAATTTAAAAGTTGCTTAAATTACTGGCCCAGGAATAGTTTATACTGTGACCGCTACCAATAATTGCGGTATTCTACCGGGTTACCTTGCTGCCAGCATTTTATTTTTAATTTACCTATTGTTTTAAATATATTCTAATAAAGTTCTACGTTTTAATCTTCCATGATGTCACACACCCCATTTATAATTAATGTGTTAGGGTTCTACTTGAGGGCTTAAAAAGCATCACTTTTTTCAGTCTCTCTGATTTTGTGAATTCTTTCAGTATTATTGCATTTAAGCTTTGCACTTTCTCATTTGTAATTTAATTCATTTTCATTTTGATATAGCAGTAATTTTACACATTCTGATTATACTTTGAAAGTTTCTGTGTTACTTTAATAACTTAGGATCATACTTTGTATTTTCTCCATTGTAAACTGACAGTTTCAGAAAGTGGGAGGAACAGGACAGTTCCCTGGGCTGAACATGGGAGTTCCCAGGGTATATCTCTCTCACAAGTCTTGTGAAATTTTCTAAGCATTTTAAACAAGCTGGTCTCACTGATTTGTCTCGTTAGCTGTATGCAGGTGAATTTTGCTAAGAAATAACAATACACTTTAACAGAAAAATAATACAGTATATACTAAAATATAGACAAAAGCAAGTCACATTGTAGTGAAAACATTGCAGTTTAATTTGGAATTGATGCAAACAGAGCCTTTATATCAGCCCCAGGGGTTCTCCAATTACCTTCCCTCGCCCATGTGACATTTTGTATCCCAGAGAGCTTCATTGTTTGCTATGGAAGGCATCTCTCATCTCTCTGGGATTTACAGGTTCTTCCCCTTTTCTTAGAAACTTCAGTGAGCTCTGCCCCTGTAAACTTAGCACTATATTCTCTCTCCAAGCTAGAGAATGTTTGATTATCTGGCCCATAGAAAGTAATGACGGTCTCTGGGAAACTGAAGCTGACTGTTTTATAGTTTTAATTTAATGCAAAGTGCAATCTAATATACACCCACACAAGGGACAATCTACTCCAGAATTTGTATTGTTTAAAAATATAAATAATCCCTTTTATTACCCATTCCCCAGTTTTGCATAACCAAAACTGTTATATTAATACACTTTTTACCTCTGTGATTACCTTGTTTCTAAGCCTCTGCAGACTGCCCATTTATCTCAGTTCTTTTGACAGACATGCATTTTAGCCAATCAGTGCTGACTCTTAAATAACTCCACGTGAGTGAGCACAATGTTATCTATATGACACACAAGAACTAACAGTGTAACTGTGAAAAATTGTCAAAATGCACTGAGATAAGAGTCAGTTTAACATTTTAGAAATTAGCATATGAGCCTACCTATATTTAGCTTTCCAAAAAGAATACCAAGAGAGAAAACCAAATTTGATGATAAAAGTAAATCATAAATGCACTGCTGTATACAAAATAAAATACAAAATAGAAAGTGCAAAGTTTAAATGTAATAAAATTTAATCTGAAGTGTAAAGTGATATAAAATAGAAAGCACACAGTGTAAATGCAACAAAACTGTCATGTTTTCAGTGCTATATTGTCTCTCCACATACAGAAATGCAGGGAAACGCCCCTTGGAGAAGTAAAACAAAATCTACCTTTTGAATTTTTCACTAGGGATTTTGCAGTGCTGGAGGATCACTTTAGATCATCTCACCTGAGCAGAGATGTTTTGAATATCAGGTCCCAAGTGAAATAATCAATTAGTAATTTAATAATTATTGTCTCAACTCTTGCCCGGTGGACATTAGTTCTCATAGACTATATTACTTATATGACAGAATTCTTTTTCCTTTACGATTCAGAGAAAGCATACAATTTTAAACAACCTTCCAATTTATTTCTATTATCAACTGTGCTTCATTGTCTTTGTATTCAGAAGCAGCAGTGCACTACTGGGAGCTAGCTGAACACAGGTGAGCTAATAACAGTAGACACACATGCATTGCTGCTCCTGAGCCTACCTAGATATGCTTTTCAACAAAGGATACCAAGAGTGTGAAGCAATTTAGATAATAGAAGTAAATTGGAAAGTTGTTTAAAACTGTATGATCTAACTGCATCATGAAAAATAAATTTTGAGTTTCTTGTCTCTTTAACAATATGCTATCTAGGTGCTCCCACCCTGCACCAATAATGAGAAGCAGTTACATCTAAAACTTATTACCAGGTTTGGGTTATCTTTTTTTCAAATATCTTTCTTGTGCTTCCTTTCCATTTCAAAAATTGTGTATTTTCTCCAAATTATCAACTAGTTTCGATTTATTTTCTTTTAATTTTGCTTTAGTTGAAGATGGATCTTGAACAAATTCATCAAGTTTTCTCTATTGATCTGAACTTAGCCATAAGAGTCTTTAGCATCTTCAAGTTGCTAACAAAAAATATATTAATACCCCTGTCCACCTCCAAAAGTGTTAGTTTGAATCTTTAACTTGCAACCTAGATTATTTTTTCTTAGCATAAGAGAAGTCTTAAAGGCAGCTCCCCCTCTATTTTCAAAAGATTGTGCAAATGTTGTTGTTTTGAATCCACTAAGTATATCAAGAGGACTAATTCCTTGTTTATTCTACTTTCCACTCTTTGATTCTGAAGGATTTAAAATCTATATCTTAATGCTAATTGGAGTTTCTGAGCTGGGGTTGTAGCTTCATTGTTTGCCAGTTATAATGAAGCATTACTTGAAGGTTTAAGGGGACAGTAAACTCCTTAAGTATGTTATAGAAAATGTTTGTTATGTGTAATGAAACCGTATCATTCAGGTAAGTCTATTTGGAATAAGTCTAAACAGACTAAGAAGCCCGCTGAGAACAAATCGGCATGTAGGGGTGGCCCCCGATCTGGGAACGGATCAAGTAGGGGGCAGACTGTCTCTTTTTACAGACGCTTGGTTCCAGGATGTACAGGATCCTTGGGTCCTGGAGGTCATATCTCAGGGATACCGGATAGGATTCAAATCTCTTCCGCCCAGGGGCAGATTCCTACTCTCCCGACTGTCTACAAGACCAGAGAAGAGGACTGTCTTTTTAGGTTGCGTACAGGATCTGTCCTCTCTAGGAGTAATTGTCCTGGCAGAAAGAGGTTTGGGGTTTTATTCAAACCTTTTCATGTTTCCAAAAAGGGAGGGAACTTTTCATCCAATTCTGGACTTAAAGTGCCTAAACAAGTTTGAGTGTTCCCTCTTTCAAGATGGAGACAATACGGTCAATCCTTCCTCTGGTTCAGGAAGGACAGTTTATGACCACAATAGACCTGAAGGATGCCTACCTTCACGTTCCGATACACAGAGAGCATTTTCAGTTCCTGAGGATTGCCTTTCTTGACCAGCATCTCCAGTTCATAGCTCTTCCGTTTGGCCTAGCTACTGCTCCATGGATATTTACAAACATTCTGGGGGCTCTTCTAGCCATTGCCAGAACACGAGGTATTGCAGTAGCGCCTTACCAGGACGATATATTGGTACAGGCACCATCTTTTCATCTAGTGGAAGAGCACTCAGAGTCTCTTCTCAGTTTTATTCGATCACATGGATGGAAGATAAACTTGGAAAAGGGTTCTTTTACTCGAAGTGCAAGGGTGAATTTCCTGGTGACAATAATAGACTCCATATCCATGAGATTTTTTCTCACAGATCAGAGACGTTGCAAGCTAACAACTGCATGTCTTGCCCTCCAGGCATCTTGAGACCCTCAGTGGCCCAATGTATGGAGGTGATTGGACTCATGGTGTCCTGTATGGACATCATTCCCTTTGCCAGATTCCATCTCAGACCCTTACAACTATGCATGCTGAGACACTGGAACGGCGACCATTCAGATCTGTCTCAACAAATTGTGCTGGACAACCTGTCGAGAGACTCGCTCTCTTGGTGGCTCTGTCTAGATCATCTGTCCCAAGGCATGTGCTTCTTGAGACAGTCTTGGGAGATTGTGACTACTGACGCAAGTCTTTCCGGCTGGGAAGCCATTTGGGGTGCCAAGAAGGCACATAGGCTGTGGACTCAGGAGTCGTCCTCCCTTCCGATCAATATATTGGAACTCTGGGCAATCTTTAATGCTTTGAAGGCTTGGCCCCTTCTGGGTTCGTCCCAGTTTATCAGATTCCAATCAGACAATATAACCTTGGTTTCCTACATCAAACATCAGGGTGGAATGAGAAGTCCCTTTGCGATGAGATAAGTATCTCAGATACTAGAGTGGGCGGAGACACATGGATGTATGCTGTCGGCAATCCACATTCCAGGTATGGACAACTGGGAAGCGGACTTGCTCAGCTGGCAATACTTTCACTCAGGGGAATGGTCTCTCCACCCGAGGTGTTTACTGAGATATGCAGTGAGTGGAGGATGCCAGAGATAGATCTCATGGCATCCCGCCTTAATACCAAGCTACCCAGGTACAGGTCGAGGGATCCTCAGGCTGAACTCATAGATGTCCTATCAGTTCCATGGAGGTTCAGACTTGTATATCTTTTTCCTCCATTAACGCTTCTCCCTCGTGTGGTGGCTCGCATCAGTGATTCTGATTGCTCCATCGTGGCTGCGAAGTACGTGGTTTGCGGATCTGGTGGGGATGTCCTCATCTCCTCAGTGGAGGTTACCTTGTTGCAGGGATCTGCTGATGCATGGTCCCTTCGTTCATCAAAATCTAGTTTCTCTGAGGCTGACTGCGTGGAGATTGAACACGCTTAGTCTTAGCCAAGAGAGGGTTTTCTGAGAGTGTTATCGACACTCTGGTTCAAGCTCGTAAGCCAGTTACTTGTCATATCTACCATAAAGTGTGGAGGACTTACTTGTACTGGTGTGAAGAGCATGGCTTTTCCTGGCATAAGGTTAAGGTTGACAGAATTTTATCTTTTCTCCAGGATGGACTGGAGAAGGGTCTATCTGCTAGTTCCTTGAGGAGACAGATATCAGCCCTGTCGGTGTTACTGCACAAGAGATTGCCTGAGCTTCCTGATGTGCAGTCCTTCGTTAAAGGGACAGTCTACCATAGAATTGTTATTGTTTTAAAAGATAGATAATCCCTTTACTACCCATTCCCCAGTTTTGCATAACCAACACAGTTATATTAATATACTTTTTACCTCTGTGATTTCCTTGTATCTAGGAACCTTCTTCCAGCCCCCTGATCACATGACTGTGACTGTTTATTATCTATTGTCTTAAATTTAGCATTGTTTTGTGCTAGATCTTAAATAACCCCCTGTGCCTGAACACAGTGTTATCTATATGGCCCATGTGTACTTTCTGTCTCTTTGTGTTGAAAAGAGATTTAAAAAGCATGTGATAAGAGGCAGCCCTCAAAGGCTTAGAAATTAGCATATGAGCCTACCTATGTTTAGTTTAAACTAAGAATACCAAGAGAAAAAAGCTAATTTGATGATAAAAGAAAATTGGAAAGTTGATTAAAATTAAAAGTCCTATCTGAATAATTAAAGTTTAATTAATACTAGACTGTCCCTTTAAGGTTCTGACTAGGATCAGACCTGTGTTTAGATCTGGTGCTCTGCCTTGGAGCCTCAATCTTGTTCTTAGTGTTTTGCAGCAGGCTCCGTTTGAACCTAGGCATACTGTTGACATTAAATTATTTTGGAAGGTTCTTTTTTTTGTTGGTTATTTCCACTGCCCGCAGAGTTTCAGAGATTTCTGCGTTGCAATGTGACCCTCTTATCTGGTTTTCCATGATGATAAGGCGGTTTTACGTACTAAATTAGGGTTCCTCACTAAGGTGGTGTCGATTCGTAACATTAATCAAGAAATTGTTGTTCCTTCCTTGTGTCCTAATCCTTCTTCAGCAAAGGAACGTTTGCTCACAATCTAGATGTGGTTCGTGCCTTGAAGTTCTATCTTCAGGCTACTAAGGAATTCAGACAATCTTCCTCTTTGTTTGTCATCTAAACGGGGAAGCGTAAGGGTCAGAAGGCTACTACGACTTCCCCTATCTCCCATTATTCCTTCAGTGTCCTCTGGAGCTTGGTTATAGTTTTCCCAACAGTAAGGAATGAAGTCATGGACTCTCCCTCCCTTATGGAAGGAAAACATAATTTATGCTTACCAGATAAATTCCTTTCCTTCATGGCAGGGGTAGTCCATGACCCCGCCCGTACTTTTTTTTTGTTGGGCAACTCCCTTTTTTATATTATTTCTTCTGGCACCTTTATACCCTGATGTTTCTCCTACTTTTCCTTGTTCCCTCTGCAGAATGACTGGGCGATAGGGGAAGTGGGAGGGATATTTAAGCCTTTGGCTGGGTTGTCTTTGCCTCCTCCTGGTGGCCAGGTGTTGTATTTTCCAACAGTAAGGAATGAAGTTGTGCACTCTCCCTGCAAGGAAGGAAAGGAATTTATCTGGTAAGCATAAATTAGTTTTTTTGTAATTTTGATAGCCCCAGCGTGGCCTCGCAGGATTTGGTATATGGATCTGGTCCGAATATCCAATTGCCTGCCGTGGCCTTTTTCTCTAAGTCCAAACCACCTGTCTCAAGGCCCCTTTTACTATCCAGATCTAAAGTCTATAAACATAATGGCATGGAAATTGAATGCTTAGGATTCTCTGACTCTGTGATTAACACTGTGATTCAGGCCCATAAGCCTGTTTCTAGAATGATCTATCACAAAGCTTGGAGAACTTACATTTCGTGGTGTACTACCCATGATTATTCATGGCATTCTTTTAGAATTCCTAAGATTCTTCAAGTTCTACAGAATGGTTAAGATAAAGGTCTATATGCCAGTTCTCTGAAAGGCAAAATATCTGCCCTCTCTGTATTGTTTAATAGGAAAATTACTAATCTTCCTGATGTTCATTATTTTGTACAGGCTTTAATCCGGATTAAACCTGTTATTAGTCCTATTTCTCCTCCTTGGAGTTTTAACCTAGTATTAAAAGTGTTACATGCTCCTCCTTTTGAGCATATGCATACATTTGATATTAATCTGCTCTCTTGGAAAGTGCAGTTTCTTATGGCCATCTCTTCTGCTAGAAGAGTTTCTGAATTATATGTTCTCTCTTGTGAGTCTCCTTATCTGATTTCCATCAGGATAAATTTGTTTTCCTAACTACTTTTAAATTTTTACCTTAAAGTGCCATAAAACAGGTTGATATCTGTGCATATCCTAAAAGGGATAATTAAGTCAAAATCATTTGCATAAAAAAAGATTAAAAACTCCTGGCAAGTATTTAAAAAATAATAATCAAAAGTAAGCAAAATTAGTTACATAGCCATGCTGTCTGGAGTAGTCTGATTTCCCCTCTTATCAGTGTTTAGCTACAGAAACACAGGCATTGTATTTCACAGCGGCTTATTTGCTTCTAGGCATGCTCCAGCAGATAATGAGTGTCTACTTCTGCATTCTACCAAAGGTAGATATAGATACAGCCATAGAAGGAATTGTGTGGGGGGAGTTAGAGCTGTACAATTCGGAAACTTAAAAGAAAGGGTTAATGACGAGGCACTGCAGTATACATTTGCATGTAAAGTAATTAAAGTACATATTATGTTTTATTTCTATACCAACTTGTTTTATGTCCCTTTAAGTTGTTAGCTCTCACAACAATAATAGGGAAATTATTTGTCCTTTTAATCCAAAACATACTACTAAAAATCCTTGCATTCTTTTGATGTTGTTAGAGCATTGACATATTATGTTGATGCTACTAAGGATTTCAGACAAACTTTTAGTCTGTTTGTTCTTTTTTCTGGTCCTAAGAAAGGTCCGAAGGCCTCTATTTTTGTAAGCCTCTTGGTTGAATCTTGTGATTCACAAAGCTTATTTGGAGGTGGGTCAACCTCCGCCTCAGAGATTACAGCTCATTTTGCTAGATCGGTTGCCACATCTTGGGCTTTCAAGAATGAGGCTTCAGTTGATCAAATTGGCAAAGCGGCCACTTGGTCTTCTCTGCATACCTTTTATAACCATTTTTATGTTTTTGCCTCGTCAGAAGCAGCTTTTGGTAGAAAGGTCCTTCAGGCAGTTGTCTCAGTTTGACAATTGTGCCCTTATATTGATTTTTTTGTGTCATAAAAGACATTATTTTGGGTTATGGATTACATATCTCTGCGAAAAAAAATCTGTTTTTATTTTATCCCTACCTTTCTAGTTACTCGTGGACTTCTACATCTTGGGTATTATATCCCATTCGTAACAGCTCATAGACTCTTGCCACCTATATGAAAGAAAACATCATTTATATCTTACCTGATAAATTAATTTATTTCATGGTGGAGAGAGTCCACGGGGCCCCACCCATATGGAGTTGGTTTTTATTTTGTTGTTTTTGTTTAAAGCACATCTTTTTTTCTGCTCCTCATTTTGGCTTTTACTTCTTTTAAACACTTTTGCCTCTTGGTATTTTTAAAACTGAGGTATAAGTGAGAATGGGGGTGGTTTAAAGGATTTTGAGGTTTGGGAAACTTTGCCTCCTCCTGGTAGGAATGTATATCCCATACGTAACAGCTCGTGGACTCTCGCCACCTTGAAATAAATTTATTTATCAGATAAGATATAAATTGTTTTTCTAATAGTTTTTTTTGCCCATGTATAGTACTTGTGTTAATGACTAGGAAATATTTGTAAATATATATATATATATATATATATATATATATATATATATATATATATATGTGTGTGTGTGTGTCAGTCATTCTTCATAATTAAGCAGGTGTGGCTTACTAATGTTTATATGTGAGCAATGAGGTGTTGAATGCATTGCATGATTAAGGGCAGCATGTAGCCCGAAATGTTTAATTTTTTTTGTCCTGATGCTAAATAAATATAGTTTTCAATTTTTTAGTATACTGCTGCAATATTTGCTTTTTTTTGGATCCTTTAAAGTTCCTCTCCTTTTTTTTTTCTTTTTTTTTCTTTTTCTTTTTTCTTCACATTGAGATGCTGTATCACTTTCAAATGATTTAGCATTTGGGTAGCATGTCCCTTTAATACCCACCAGTTCTGAATATGGCATCATTTTGAGCATGAAGAAATAAATGTACTTTAAATGTAGCATTTCCTGTTTCCAAACAATAATTTTGCATTGGACATTTTTCTTTTAAGGTTCTCTGAATAGATAAATGGAAACAGATCAGAACTGTTGTTTTAGGGGTTATTCCCATGGAAAATACTGTTTTACAACAGATATGACATCATGAATAAGTTCTGCAAACTTGTTGATTCTTGGAACCTGTAGCGTCGCTGCATATAAGCAGTACAAATTGGATTTCTTTTACCATGTGCAGCATGAACTTGCTGCTCTGAATTAACTAAATGAAATCATCTTTATTTACTGACCTTCAGGACTTGGCCTGACATTCTTAGCTGAGCTTTTAAATTTCAGTGAAAATAGGGGGCGAATATTGATGTTATTTCTCTTGTACTGTGGGTCCTGTAATTGTGATTAATAACAGTTGGGTTTCACTATCTGGAAACAGACAGGCTGGTTTGTCTGCCTACAATCAAGCTGTGATAAATGGAGCTATTTTAACTCTGGTTTTGTGTATTAAAGAAAACAGATGTAGTCTAAGACTTCAGGCTATAAGGAAATTTAAACCCTTTTTACCTCAAGTTCTTTCCAGTTGCTTATTATTGCAAATGAAGGGGCGGTCAGTTGTAAGAGTGGGTATATTTGGCAAAAGTTTCTATTTTTCTTTTCTTATACAGGTGAAATTATTTTAGTCGCATTTTCTTGTGTAAAGTTGTCATTATTTGCAGACCTTTGGGGTTTTCTTTCATTCTTTTTTTTTTAAGTTGAGAGCTTTTTACTTAAAGGAATAGAAAAGTAAAAAATTAAATGTGCATTGGTACATTTCAATTTCAAATAAAAGCATATTTGCAATATACTTCCCTTAGCAAAAACGTGTCTAGTAAAGGTTATTACTGATTTCCTGCAGCGCATGTACATATTCTGTGCGCATGCACCAGTATTAAAACACCATACCTGCTCAGAGAGGTGGCTATGGTGTGTATTGCTTCTAAAGATGTAATTTGCGCCATGTAAGCTTCTGTTAACTCTCTGAGAAAGTGTGAATACTGCTGCATGGGCCCTCACAGCATATGTGCGTATGCCACTGAAAAACAGTTATAACTTTTATTAGAAGCATTTTTTCTAATGAAAGTATATTGAGTAAATGGTTATATTTTAAATTGAAATGTACCTATACACGTTTTATTTTTTACCTTTCTATCCCATTAAATGGGATATCCTCAAATAATGTAATCTTCCTCTCTATATCTCCCCATACACTCACACACAGTCACACACATATATAATAACTTTTTCATTAATGTACATGATTTCTGTTATTGTTATTATCATTTATTGGTATAGTTTCACTAAAATCCATACTAACAATAAAGATGCCACAGAAAAAAAGAATAGTTAGCCTAGACCTATGTTTTTGAAACATTTTTTTTGCAATTTTGAAATGAAAACGTATAAACCATTTTTACTCTAATTACATTCTCTTTTAGCTACGCCCACTCCTTTTTTTTGAGCTTTGAAACTGTTTAAAGTGAAGGTAAACTTTGATGAGTGAAAGCCCATTTTTTAAAATACTATTAAAAACAGGGGCACTTTCATTTATCAAAGTTTACAAAGCAGCCATTTTGATTAAAAACTTCTCTTCATTGCACAGCCAGAGCAGCTTCCCCCACGCGGAGATACTCTCTTCACACGTCATTAGTGACTAATCAAGCTTACTCCAATCACGGCTTTCTCCCCAGGGGAGTCATTGCCTGAGGCCATGCCGTGATTGGAGGAAGCTGGATTAGTCATTGATGACGTGTGAAGAGAGGATCTCCGTGTGGGGGAAGCTGTTCTGGCTGTGAAAAAAACAAAGGTAAGTTTTTTTTAATTAAAACGGCTGCCTTCTAAACTAAGATTAATGAAAGTGCCCCTGTTTTTAATAGTATTTTAAAAAAACGGGCTTCCATTCATCAAAGTTTATCTTCACTTTAAAGTGTAGGGAAAAATATATGACAATTTAGACTGCTTTTTCTCAGCTCATAAATAAAAGGATTATGTTGCAAATTTGACAAGCTATAGAATTTTTACATAGCATACTATGTGTGGGCTAGAAAACTAGAGTGCTGATGTTTTAGATTCACGTAAAATAATCCTCCTTTTGTAGATTTTAAACTAATACAAGCTGGGAATTCATCAATGGCTATTACATGGACAGTCTACTCCAGATTTTTTTTGTTTTGTTAAATAGATAAAATTAATAGATAAAAAAATAGATTATTCCTTTATTACCCATTTCCCAGTTTTGCATAACCAACACTTTTATATTAATACACTTTTTACCTCTGTGATTACCTTGCATCTAAACCTCTGCAGACTGCCCCTAATCTCATTTCTTTTGACAGACTTGGCGTTTAGCAAAACAGTGCTGCCTCATAGGTAACTCCACAGAAGTGAGCACAATGTTATCTATATGACACACATGAACTAGCGCTGTCTAGCTAAGATAAGATGCGGCCTTCAAAGGCTTAGAAATTAGCATATGAGCTTACCTAGGTTTAGCTTTCAACAAAGAATACCAAGAGAACAAAGCAAATTTGATGATAAAAGTAATTTGGAAAGTTGTTTAAAATTGCATGTCCTATCTGAATTATGAAAGCTTTTAATTTTGACTTGACTGTCCCTTTAAGTAGCAAATACTTTGTAAATATAAACCCATTTATCAGCACAGTGACATAAGTTGAGAATAATACTAATTAATTAATTTAAATCTATACAGTTTGCTAATAAAGAGCATATTAGTATTTACTATAAAATGTACCTTTGTATGGGTTTTCTTGTGTTCTTCTTTGTCACAGTTCGCTAGTTCTTTGCAGCAAATACAGCATCAGAATGATTTGTCACTGTATTCTAAGACAGCTTTTATCTTATATATTAATATATAATATATATAATAATATTTGTGAGCTGCCTACATGATGTTTACAAATGGGTGGGTGTCTGGCTTATTTTTAATACATAGAAAAGTGTATAAGGTCAAACTTGTCTAGCTCTGTTGCTTCCTAGTTCTGTGCAGAGCATTTACTTAAAGGGACAGTATACTGTAAAATTGTTTTTCCCTTAATGTGTTTACAATTGCTTTTTTTACCAACTGCAGAGTAAAAAAAATTATGAAAATTAGCTTTTTAAGGTTTATTTCTGTATATTAAAGCTCTGATTTTGTGTTTTGAAGCCACAGCCTAATAAAATAGGTTGAGCTTGTAGGTATAATCAGATCTCATTACTGAATCACATTGTGCACATATACCTGCTTCTTTATCTTATATCTGTCCTTAAAACAATCACCAATACTTTGAGAGAACAATGGAAAATCAACATTTTATTACCTTATCTCTGCTTTATCACACTGGGAGTGTAATTTCTTCTGCTGGCTGTGTTTACAAAGTTTATCTATAGCTGGTACGCGCGGCCACAAACTTTCAGAATAGGTGGGGATACCACATGCTAAATTATCAATTTCAAATGCCAATATAAGGGTAAAGGAGCTACTTGTAAACAATTTAATACACTCCAGCAGGTAAAGTGGATCATTGGGAACAAATTAAAGGGGAGAAAATTTTTGAGTAAACTGTCCCTTTAAGAAAAAGCAGAGTGCATATATATATATCATGGACATCTGTGCTTAGTGGGGGGTTTTTATGTTAAAATTGCTTGTAGTGGTGACTTGCCATTTCATACTTTCAGGAATGTCCCAACTTCTGTTTTTATAACTTGATATAGAAATCTGCCTGTGTTTTGTATACAGGTGAAACTCAAATTTGAATATCGTGCAAAAGTTAATTTATTTCACTAATGCAACTTAAAAGGTGAAACTAATATATGAGACTCATTACATGCAAAGCAAGATAGTTTAAGCCGCGATTTGTCATAATTGTGATGATTATAGCTTACAGCTCATGAAAACCCCAAATCCACAATCTCAGAAAATTAGAATATTACATGCAATCAATAAAACAAGAATTGCACATAGAACAATATCCGACCTCTGAAAAGTATAAGCATACATACTGTATTCACAATATTCTAATTTTCTGAGATTGTGGATTTGGGGTTTTCATGAGCTGTAAGCCATAATCATCACAATTATGACAAATTACGGCTTGAACTATCTTGCTTTGCATGTAATGAGTCTATCTTATATATTAGTTTAACCTTTTAAGTTGCATTAGTGAAATAAATGAACTTTTGCACGATATTCTAATTTTTCGAGTTTCACCTGTATACCTCTCTAAGACTTTTACTATACTATTATGTTACTGGCAAGTATGTAATGATAGATCACAGAATTCCTGATAAATTTGTTTTGATGCTTCTATGTAGTAACTTAAAGTGAAAGTAAATCCTAGCATTTTACAAACGCTAGGATTGACTTTTGAAACAAAGGGGACTTTCATTCATGAAGTATAAGATACTTCATGTAGAAAGCTCCTTTATTTGTTTTAACCAATCGCCGTTTTTAGCTGCTACAGCAGTCCACAGCTAAAATATTTTCTCTTGTAAGGTGTATCCAGTCCACGGGTTCATCCATTACTTGTGGGATATTGCAAGTTGCAAGAGGACACCCACAGCAGAGCTGTCTATATAGCTCCTCCCCTAACTGCCACCCCCAGTCATTCTCTTGCAACTCTCGACAAGATAGGAAGTATAAGAGATATGTGGTGACTTAGTGTAGTTTTTACCTTCAATCAAGAGTTTGTTATTTTTAAACGGTACCGGCGTCGTACTGTTTTACCCCCAGGCAGAAATTAGAAGAAGAATCTGCCTGGAGGTTGATGATCTTAGCGGTTTGTAACTAAGGTCCATTGCTGTTCTCACGCATAACTGAAGAGTATGGGAAAGACTTCAGTTGGGGGAACGGTCTGCAGATTACCTGCTTTGAGGTATGTTCAGTATATTTATTTCTAGAGAGATAAGATCTAGAAAATGCTGACAGAGCCTTGTATATTTGAGGTAAGCCTGATGCAGTGATTTAACAACGACTGGGATCATGCTTACAAAAAAGGTTAATATTCATGTTAATACTCATATTTCTTAGTGACAAAACGTTTACATGTTATATAGAAAGAACGTTTTTTTCTCTGAGGGTGATAAATCGTTATTTGGGGCCTAGTTTCCACATGGCTAGTCAGATACTCCTAGGAGTATTTTCTTAAGGCCCTCTGACATCGAGTGCATGGTGGGAGGGGCCTATTTTTGCGCTCTAGATGCGCAGTTCATATTCAGACTGAGACATCCATCTTCCCTAAAGGAGTCCTCTGGCATCTGAGGACCACTATAGAGGGCTTATTTTTCCCTAAATCGTATTTGAGGGCAGGTAGGAGCCACAGCAGAGCTGTGGCAAGGTGTTTAACTGTTTATTAACGTTTTTTTTAATGTTTTTCAAATCCGGTTTGGGGCCTAAAGGGTTAATCATCAATTTGCAAGTGGGTGCAATGCTGCTTTAGTCCCTTATACACACTGTAAAAATTTCAAAGAGTTTACTACTTTTTAACACTGTTTTGCAGTTTATGTGATAGTTTTTTTCTCTTAAAGGCACAGTACCGTTTTTGTTTAATTGCTGTTTCACATTTATTAAAGTGTTTTCCAAGCTTGCTGGTCTCATTACTAGTCTGTTAAGCATGTCTGACATAGAGGAAACTCCTTGTTCAATATGTTTAGAAGCCATTGTGGAAGCCCCCCTTAGAATGTGTACCAAATGTACTGAAATTTCTATAAATTATAAAGACCATATTATGGCATTTAAAGATTTTTCACCAGAGGTTTCTCAGACTGACAAAAGGGAGGTTATGCCATCTAGCTCACCCCACGTGTCAGAACCTATAACTCCCGCTCAAGTGACGCCAAGTACATCTAGCGTGTCCAATGCATTTACCTTACAAGACATGGCGGCAGTTATGACTAATACCCTCACAGAAGTATTGTCCAAACTGCCAGGGTTACAAGGAAAGCGAGACAGCTCTGGGGCTAGAACAAATACAGAGCTTTCTGACGTTTTAATAGCTATGTCCGATATACCCTCACAATGCTCCGAAGCCGTGGCAAGGGAGTTGCTATCTGAGGGTGAGATTTCAGATTCAGGGAAGACGTTACTTCAGTCCGATTCTGAAATGACAGCCTTTAAATTTAAGCTTGAACACCTCCGCTTATTGCTCAGGGAGGTTTTAGTGACTCTGGATGACTGTGACCCCATTGTAGTTCCAGAGAAATTGTGTAAAATGGACAAATACTTTGCAGTGCCTGTTTACACTGATGTTTTTCCAGTCCCTACGAGGTTTTCGGAAATTATTACTAAGGAATGGAATAGACCAGGTGTGCCGTTCTCTGCCCCTCCTGCTTTTAAAAAGATGTTTCCCATAGATGTCGCTATACGGGACAGTCCCTAAGGTGGAGGTTGCTGTTTCTACCTTAGCTAAGCGTACAACTATCCCCGTCGAGGACAGTTGTGCTTTCTTAGATCCTATGGATAAAAAATTGGAGGGTCTCCTTAAGAAAATTTTTATCCATCAAGGTTTTATTCTCCAGCCTCTTGCATGCATTGCCCCAGTTACTGCTGCAGCGGCTTTTTGGTTTGAGTCTCTTGAGGAGGCTCTACAGGTGGAGACCCCAAGTTAGCTAATTCATTTATTTCTGACGCCGTTTTTCATCTAACCAAACTAACGGCTAAAAATTCCGGTTTTGCCATTCTGGTGCATGGCGCTATGGCTTAAGTCCTGGTCAGCAGACGTTACTTCAAAGTCTAAGCTTCTTAACATCCCCTTCAAAGGACAGACCCTATTCGGGCCGGGCCTGAAGGAGATCATTTCTGATATTACTGGAGGAAAAGGTCAGGCCCTTCCTCAGGATAGGTCCAATAAATTAAGGACCAAGCAGAATAATTTTCGTTCATTTCGAAACTTCAAGAGTGGCTTAGCTTCAGCTTCCTCTAATGCAAAACAAGAGGGAAATTTCGCCCAGTCCAAACCAGTCTGGAGAACCAGGCTTGGAACAAGGGGAAGCAGGCCAAAAAACCTGCTGCCACCTCTAAGACAGCATGAAGGAGTAGCCCCCGATCCGGGACCGGATCTAGTAGGGGGCAGACTTTCTCTCTTCGCCCAGGCTTGGGCAAGAGACGTCCAGGATCCCTGGGCATTAGAGATTGTTTCCCAGGGATATCTTCTGGACTTCAAAGCTTCATCTCCAAAGGGGAGATTTCATCTCTCACAATTATATGCAAACCAGATAAAGAGAGAGGCATTCTTACGTTGCATTCAAGACCTACTGGTTATGGGAGTGATCCACCCAGTTCCAAGGGAGGAACAGGGGCAGGGCTTCTATTCAAATCTGTTTATAGTTCCCAAAAAAGAGGGAACTTTCAGACCAATCTTGGATCTCAAGATCCTAAACAAATTTCTCAGGGTCCCATCCTTCAAGATGGAAACTATCCGAACCATCCTCCCTATGATCCAGGAGGGTCAATATATGACTATTGTGGACTTAAAGGATGCTTATCTCCACATTCCGATTCACAGAGATCATCATCAGTTCCTCAGGTTCGCCTTCTTAGACAGGCTTTACCAGTTTGTGGCTCTTCCCTTCTGGTTAGCCACGGCACCAAGAATCTTTACGAAGGTTCTAGGGTCCCTACTGGCGGTTCTAAGGCCATGGGGCATAGCAGTGGCTCCTTACCTAGATGACATTCTGATACAGGCGTCGACTTTTCAAATCGCCAAGTCCCATACGGACATTGTTCTGGCCTTTCTGAGATCTCACGGGTGGAAGGTGAACGAAGAAAAGAGTTCTCTCTCCCCTCTCTCACAAGAGTTTCTTTCCTAGGAACACTGATAGATTCAGTAGAAATGAAGATTTATCTGACAGAGGTCAGGTTGTCAAAACTTCTAACTTCCTGCCGTGCTCTTTATTCCATTTCTCGGCCGTCAGTGGCTCAGTGTATGGAAGTAATCAGCCTAATGGTAGCGGCAATGGACATAGTTCCGTTTGCCCGCCTACATCTCAGACCACTGCAACTTTGCATGCTCAATCAGTGGAATGGGCACTACACAGATTTGTCCCCTCTGCTAAATATGGATCAAGAGACCAGGGATTCTCTTCTCTGGTGGTTATCTCGGGTCCATCTGTCCAGGGGAATGAGTTTCCGCAGGCCAGAGTGGACTATAGTGACAACAGATGCCAGCCTTCTGGGCTGGGGCACAGTCTGGAACTCCCTGAGGGCTCAGGGTTCGTGGACTCAGGAGGAAGCCCTCCTTCCGATAAACATTCTGGAACTGAGAGCGATATTCAATACTCTTCAGGCTTGGCCTCAACTAGCTGCGGTCAGGTTCATCAGATTTCAGTCGGACAATATCACGACTGTAGTCTGTATCAACCATCAGGGGGGAACAAGAAGCCCCCTGGCAATGTTGGAGGTTTCAAAGATAATTCTATGGGCAGAGGTTCACTCTTGCCATCTCTCAGCTATCCATATCTCAGGAGTAGAGAACTGGGAGGCGGATTTTCTAAGTCGGCAGACTTTTCATCCAGGGGAGTGGGAGCTCCATCCGGAGGTATTTGCCCAGCTGATTAAACTATGGGGCAAACCAGAACTGGATCTGATGGCGTCTCGTCAGAACGCCAAGCTTCCTTGTTACGGTTCCAGGTCAAGGGATCCCCAGGCAGCGCTGATAGATGCTCTAGCAGTGCCCTGGTCCTTCATCCTGGCTTATGTGTTCCCACCATTTCCTCTCCTCCCTCATCTGATTGCCAAGATCAAGCAGGAGAGAGCTTCAGTGATTTTGATAGCACCTGCGTGGCCACGCAAGACTTGGTATGCAGATCTGGTGGACATGTCATCCTTTCCACCATGGACTCTGCCGCTGAGGCAGGACCTTCTACTCCAAGGTCCATTCAAACATCCAAATCTAATTTCTCTGCGTCTGACTGCTTGGAGATTGAACGCTTGATTTAATCAAAACGTGGTTTCTCCGAGTTGGTCATTGATACCTTAATTCAGGCTCGAAAGCCTGTCACCAGGAAAATCTATCATAAGATATGGTGTAAATATCTTCATTGGTGTGAATCCAAGGGTTACTCATGGAGTAAGGTCAGGATTCCTAGGATATTACCCTTTCTCCAAGAAGGATTGGAGAAGGGATTGTCAGCTAGTTCCTTAAAGGGACAGATTTCTGTTCTGTCTATTCTTCTGCATTAGCATCTGGCAGATGTTCCAGACGTTCAGGCGTTTTGTCAGGCTTTAGTTAGAATCAAGCCTGTGTTTAAACCTGTTGCTCCGCCATGGAGTTTAAATTTAGTTCTTAAAGTTCTTCAAGGGGTTCCGTTTGAACCTCTGCATTCCATAGATATCAAGCTTTTATCTTGGAAAGTTCTGTTTTTAGTAGCTATCTCTTCGGCTCGAAGAGTTTCAGAGTTATCTGCCTTACAGTGTGATTTCCCTTATCTGATCTTCCATACAGATAAGGTAGTTTTGCGTACCAAACCTGGGTTTCTTCCTAAGGTGGTATCTAATAAGAATATCAATCAGGAGATTGTTGTTCCGTCACTGTGTCCTAATCCTTCTTCAAAGAAGGAACGTCTATTACACAATCTTGACGTGTTTCGTGCTTTAAAGTTTTATTTACAAGCTACTAAGGATTTTCGTCAAACATCTGCATTGTTTGTTGTCTACTCTGGACAAAGGAGAGGCCAAAAGGCTTCGTCATCTTCTCTTTCTTTTTGGCTGAGAAGCATAATCCGTTTAGCTTATGAGACTGCTGGCCAGCAGCCTCCTGAAAGAATTACAGCTCATTCTACTAGAGCGGTAGCTTCCACATGGGCTTTTAAACATGAGGCCTCTGTTGAACAGATTTGTAAGGCGGCGACTTGGTCTTCGCTTCATACCTTTTCTAAATTCTATAAATTTGATACTTTTGCTTCTTCGGAGGCTATTTTTGGGAGAAAGGTCTTACAGGCAGTGGTGCCTTCCATTTAAGTTCCTGCCTTGTCCCTCCCTTCATCCGTGTCCTAAATCTTTGGTATTGGTATCCCACAAATAATGGATGAACCCGTGGACTGGATACACCTTACAAGAGAAAACAAAATGTATGCTTACCTGATAAATTTCTTTCTCTTGTGGTGTATCCAGTCCACGGCCCACCCTGTCACTTTGAGGCAGGTGTTTTTTATTTTTAAACTACAGTCACCACTGCACCCTATAGTTTCTCCTTTTTCTTGCTTGTCTTCGGTCGAATGACTGGGGGTGGCAGTTAGGGGAGGAGCTATATAGACAGCTCTGCTGTGGGTGTCCTCTTGCAACTTCCTGTTGGGAAGGAGAATATCCCACAAGTAATGGATGAACCCGTGGACTGGATACACCACAAGAGAAAGAAATTTATCAGGTAAGCATAAATTTTGTTTTTTTGCTAAGAGGTGACGTTTTCACCTCTTAGCCAATAGCTGTGCGGTAAATCCGTCTTGGCGCCCATGGGAGCCAGATTTACCGCACGGCTATTGGCTAAGAGGTGAAAACGTCACCTCTTAGCAAAAAAAATTTTTTAGCCATGGGCTGCTGTAGCAGCTAAAATCGTCGATCGGTTAAAACAAATAAAGAAGCTTTCTACATGAAGTATCTTATACTTCATTAAAGGGACATTGAACCCATTTTTTTCTGTCATGATTCAGATAGAGCATGACATTTTAAGCAACCTTCTAATTTAATCCTATTATCAATTTTTCTTCGTTCTCTTGCTATCTTTATTTTAAAAGCAGGAATGTAAATCTTAGCAGCCAGCCCATTTTAGGTTCAGCATCATGGATAGCGCTTGCTTATTTGATACTTTCATTTACCATCCAATAAGCAAGCATAACCCAGGTTCTCAACCAAAAAGGGGCCGGCTCCTATGCATCATATTCCTGCTTTTTAAATACATATACCAAGAGAATGAAGAAAATTTGATAATTGAGTAAATTAGAAAGTTGCTTAAAATTGCATTCTCTATTTGAATCATGAAAGAAAAATTTTGGGTTTAGTGTCTCTTTAATGAAAATCCCCTTTATTTGTTTCAAAAGTCAATCCTAGCGTTTGTAAAACGCTAGGATTTACTTTCACTTTAGAGTGACAACCAAAGACAAATATAGCAGTGTTAATTGGATAGACTGCCTTAAGTCTCTTTACAGTGGAGTGTGAATACTTAGGTAATTTTGAGGTAAATATCTTCCTTTTTTACATAGAGATGTTTAGGTGATATTTTCTAGTCGGCTTTTTAGAGCTATGCTGCATCAGTTTCAAGTGATTCAACATTTAGGTATCATGTTCCTTTAAATATTGAAGCTATAGTGTAAATGTTTAGTTTCTATCAAGTACTATAGATTATATATGGATGCTGCCATGTTTAAACTAGTTGTCTTATTATTTATGTCTTCTGCTGAGAACTGTTAGGGAAATATAGTAGATAGATATATATATCTATATCTCAGGCAATGAAATAGAATTTGTGTAAACAAGGCTGTGTGAAAACTCACTTAACCTTGTTTATATTAGTTTATTTTATTGCCTGTTTTATATCTTTTAGGTGAAAACCTAAGATCAAATGTGACGCCACTTACTTACAGAAACTCAGTGGCATTTTGAAAACCAATTATGTTCAGAGTTAAATTACAGGAAAAGGAGACAAAATAAATTATGAAAGTATATAAGTTTTTAACTACAGAGAATTGAACATTTTAAATCACAATACAGAGGCGGAACTACCATTAGAGCGGCAGGTGCAGTGGCACCAGGGCCCAAAAGCTGAAGGGGGCCCATAACAGCCAGCCAGTACATAGGCGTATGCAGAATGTGTGCAATACTAATGGAGGGAAAACACAGCAATATCACTGTATTAGAAAGCGCTCACTGGTTTTCACCTGTAACGGATGTTGGAGCTGACCTCTTGCAGCTCTTACCATGGCACAATGGAGAGTGGGCGTAGTGGAGACAGAGATGCCAGTGCTACTTTAAGCGTGTTTTCTCCGAAAAAGTCAAACGATAGCCAAAGAAAAAAGCAAACTGCAACATCCAAGGAAGGGTCACACAGGAAAATTAAATCCAAAAGTGTAATGCTTCATTTTAGAAACATAGCATATCAGCCAGCACACATAAAATCAAACCGGTTGTGAAAACAGAGTCACATGCAGACGCGTTTCATGTGCATGCACACTTGGTCACTGCATACCTGTTGACCTGTCCACTCCTTAATATATTTCAAATATTTAAAGGTACATATGCTTAAATTGTTACATCATTAAATACAACCTTTTAATAGCATATAGTATTCACTTATACATATAACGCTAGACTACAATTGCAATTTGTTAGTATACATAGCGCTTTAGAATATATTCCAAAGTTTTTCTATTAGCCAAATTGTTAAATCTATACTTCTTATAGGAACAAAGATATTTTGTAACCTCACTTAAAAACGTCTCAATTAACAAACATAAATGCGTTGCATCCTCACTGATGCGAGTTGTACTTAATAGTATAGGCAGCGTATTGCATTCGCTACGTTATGGAATATTTTACGCACACTTCCTCACTTAGGCAAGTATTTTGGATTTTTGTGTGTACCTTCCTTGGATGTTGCAGTGTGCTTTTTTCTTTGGCTACCTAATGCAGGAAGCCTTTTATTACTGCAAGTTGTAGGTTCATCTGTCTATCCTCACAATCATTATATTGAGCAGAATCTATTTTATTACTTTTGATTTTTGTTGTTACCTTTGGGGGGCCCAAAAAAATCTTGCACCAGGGCCCTCTGTTGAGTAGGTCCACTACTGTCACAAAATCATACTGTTTATTATCCCTTTACAGTATGTTTTATATGTATGCATAGAATATATAGCAACATAACACTGCAATGTAAAACATCTGTATACATTTATAAATGAATAAATTAATCAATTTAGCACTATCCTTTTGTTAGCAACCTTTGCTGCTTTAGTAATATTTTATATCTCCTTTGCTGTGTGGTAAATAGGAGCAGATATTAATGAGCTCTTACATTGGTGAAGTAATCACTGTATAGAGTGTTTAAGGTCAAAGTTCATAATCAAGATTCACAATTTTTAGAGTTGAATTACAGGATAAGTAGGTAAAATAAATAAAGAAAGTTTATAACAAAGTTTGTTTTTTTACTATGTATAATTAAACATTTTATAGAGAATTCAAGTTTGCTTTTTCATATCCCTTTAAGTCTTGCATTGTGTCCCTGGATTATAATTTAAAAGGTGTTAAAGGGACATTAAACACTTTGAGATGGTAATATAAAATGATAAATTGTAAATATAGAACATCTCTGCAATATATTTTCATTATTTATTTTGTCCTCTTTGCCTGTAATTCCATTCTGAAATTGTGAGCTTTCAGTTCCTGTTAGAAATGGAAGTGCAGAACACTGTTAAATCCAGCACAACCATTGGCTGCACACTCTAGTGACCTATTTATAACTGACCCTAATTGGCCACAGCAGAGAAGGTAACACAAGTTACATCATGGCAGCTCCCAGTGGTTTATAGACACTAAAACTTTACACTTATTTTGTCACTTTTTAA